>NW_021604685.1:389278-452688 GCF_004785775.1 Grammomys surdaster | reverse complement strand
TCTCTCTCTCTCTCTCTCTCTCTCTTCCCCCTAACTGGCACTTTTTACTTCATTGATATAATTGGGTGATGTATGCTCATATATGTTTCCATGTAGTTGTATATATGCATTCCATGTTGGGACATCATGAAACATAACTCAGTCTGCCCAGAATTACTTAGTAACAGTGACCACTTAGATGTTTTTCTTTCATTTTATTCTACACACTGAATTGATTTTTAAAATTTTACCTACCTTTAAAAACACAAGTATGTATAGGTGTAAATCGTAGCGTTTTGATATATATTACAAGATCTTGTAATTACACACTTACAAATTAAGGTACTCATTTACCTTCTTAAAACCTATGAAACTGCTACTTTGTAATCTATTGAATGTTTCATAAATATCTTAAAATTCTATTTATTCCTATAAAATATTCATTGTCATAAAAATAAAATTTAAAAGTTAACATTGAGTACACTGATTTTAATAATTATTTCTTTCCAAAGCAAATTCTTAAATAGTTATTAATCAAAATTTCTGAGTTTAAGATGTGTTTTGTGCCTCTTTACTGACTAAACCGTCTCTCCAGTACATGTTTATTCTCTCTCTCCCTCTCTCCCTCTCTCCCTTTCTCCCTCTCTCCCTCTCCCCCTCCCTCCCTCTCTCTGTCTCTCCCTCCCTTCCTCCCTCCCTCTCTCCCTCTCTCCCTCTCTCCCTCTTCCTCTCTCCCTCTCCCCCCCCCAAATGATTACAAGCTTCATTTGATGGGCTGTTCTAATGAAAGTGCAGAAGACAAGGAATACTGAGAGAAACATGGCTAGGGGAGGCTTTGCTCATGGAACTTCAGAGGGGAACAAGGACTATATCAGACACTAGACTAGAGGCCATTCATGTGAGAGTTTGGCAAGGAATCTGGCTACATTCTGTTAATTTGAATGAAGCTGAAATTAAAATGTAGTGGATTGATTTGGTGGGAGGGGTGCAGAGAAAATTTCAAGGCAGGATGGTCTTCTGACTGGTGCTGAAAAGAAGGTTGCAATTATTAAGGGGATTAGCACCATTAAAGAAAAGTTTGATCCTCTGTTCTCCAAAAAATAGGAAAGGCAAACAAGACCCAGCCTACTAAAGGCTCTGT
Organism: Grammomys surdaster; assembly: GCF_004785775.1. Lineage (NCBI taxonomy): Eukaryota > Metazoa > Chordata > Mammalia > Rodentia > Muridae > Grammomys > Grammomys surdaster. The sequence goes on along the minus strand of NW_021604685.1, from coordinate 451,568 downwards.
GGTAGTTTGACTAAGAACACCACCTCGAACCCCAGGTTCATATATTTAAATGCTTAGTCTTCAGGAAATATCACTATTTGAGAAGAATCAGCCGTGTATCTGAATATTGCTCTCACATACTGCTCCATTGCCATGACTACCATGATAATGGACTAAACCTCTGAAGCTGTAAGCAAGTCTCCAATTAATATTTTCGTTTATAAGAGTTCCTTTGGTCATGGTGTCTCTTCACAGCAACAGAACAGTGACAGGTTCAAATTTGTGAAAGGAGAGACCTTAAGAGGTTTTATGTTCTTAGAAATCAAGCACCTGGGAAGTGACTTGGAAGTTACACCCTGGCCTATCACACAGAAGCTGCTGCAACTGTGGTCCAAGGGGTATATGCTCCATCCTGATCTTACAGCACAACTCGGCATGGCATCCATATTGCACTGGTTTTGGAGGTGTGAAAGAAATTAGATTAGATGGTTACTGGCTTTATTTTCTCTGCAGTTTGAGAGATCTGCTGAGTCCTGGGTACATATGTATATTATTATATTAGCTTCCTTCTTCAATGTCCTTATATAGGCTTAGAGTAGAAGGTATGGCTCAGATTAGTAATAGATTTTCTCAGCTCAAATGATCTGGATTAAAGGTCAGTCTTCCCACCTCAAGATCTGAATTAAAGGTGTGCCTTTTCCCAACTCAAAAGATCTGTATTAAAGAAGTGTCTTCTTACCTCAAATATCTGGATTAGAAGCAGATCTTCCTACTCCAAATTAACCAAAACTCCCTCATAGATGTGCCCTCCATTTTTAATTCTAGAGGTAGTCAACAACCAAGAATAGCTATCACAAGTCTACCCCTTGCCAAGTTAACACACATTCATATCTCCTTATGTTGTGATTAATTTCCAAATGAAAAAACAACCAGGTCATAATAATGCTTAAACATGATTTAACTATCATCCATACAACTGCAAGCACATTTTAAATTTAGAATTGGTGGGAATTTCACTTGAGGGATATTATTTTAGTCTCAAATTTAAATAGAAATACCATTGATAGTTTCTTAACTGATTTTGCACCACATGATAAAAAAAAATTAGGAAAGTAAATACAAATATCTGTCCAAACACATTCTTAACAAAATACTACAGAAACACTCATATCAACAATAATCCTCATTTCTGTAACTGGTAACATGGCTTTAGCTGGCTATTTATGCCTACCTTCCTCTACTACTCATTTTAGATTTCCTCCAACCTCAGCAAAACATCTCTGTAGGTCTTGGCTCTTTTCCTGGAGGAGTTGACCCATACTTTCACTCCTGATGGGTCTGTGCCCTTTGTCATCCTGCCTGGATTAGGTTGTTGTAGTTTCCCATTGACTTTAATCACAGGGCATGGTAGCACCAAGAGATCTGCTCTTCAGATATCACCTTTCTTACTTCCATTGTGGAGAAGCAATCCAATTTCCCCTTGGTAATCTGAACGGACCAATCATCCTTCCTAACAATATCATTCCTTTCTTAGCCTACTGGCTTAAGGGCGTCAGAAGTCCCAAGTGGCCAGGGGCAAGTCTAAACTTCCAGTTCAAAGGAATGCTTATTGTGTCTCCTGGCAGGAGAGCTTCCCATTCTGGAAGCAAAACCTCTAGACCTGAAGAATTAAGGTAGTGGGAACAGGAAAAAAATTTTAGTGGGTCATAAGTAGTGTTATTGAGTGGAACTGTCACCTTTTTTATTCCTTGATTCCCTAACCCATGGATCCTGGCTATGGAAAAAACTGAAACATATTGGGCAGTGATTCAAAGCATATATATCGGCTTCTGGAGAACCCTGCTTTAGACCTTGAACCTGCTGCCATTTAATTGGTGCTGTAACTGTGTCTTCAAAAGGTCATTCCACCATTCTATCAGACCAACTGCTTCAGGGTGGTGAGGAAATGTTAAGACCAATCCTGGCTCCACTGTCACCTCTTTGGTTTTTGTGGGGCATTGCTGTGACAGTCCTGACCATGTTGTTTTGGGGAGGATCATGGAAGGACTTTGGAACTTTAGGTGAGAAAAGTCATTGAGTGTTCAAAGCTTGGTGAGCTGTTCTGTAGGCTCTTGGACAATAAGCATGTCAAGGACAATGCATATGAGAGCCTGGCTTGTGACGTTTCAGAGGGGAATTTAAAGGCTATCAGGGCCATTTGTTATTTTGAGTTAAGACTCCGTAAGTTCTTGTTACCCGGAGCTGAAGAATCAGCTGTGATTAACAACGTATCCAACTACTAAAGTGAAAGCTTTGCTTTGCTAGAATTCTTTCTTGATGCTGGTCAGTTGTAGCTGAGAAATTAGTGCTAATTAAGAATAGACCGTCATTGCTGAAGTGAAATCTTCTGGAAAGTGTTTCCTGAGAGTCAGCACACAGAAGTTGTGTTCCAGACAAGGCCAAGTGTGTACCTTGTGCTGGGAGCTGAGCTTGGCGATCTAAGAGTTACCCAGGTGCTACTGGTTTTGAAGACACAAAGTGGCCATGGAGAAAGGCTCAGGCTTGGCACTGTGAGAGTCCAGGTAATGCCAGAGTTGAAGGTCCCGGAAGGAAGGGGTCATACTGAGAGGGTGAGGCTTAGCACTATAAAGAGAGCAAGCCAGTAAGCAGCACCTATCCATGGCCTCTGCATTAGCCCCTGACTGTGGTTTCCTGCTCTGCCTGAGTTCCTGCCTTCACTGATTTTGACAATGACCTGTTATATGGAAGTGTGAATTAACAAACAAATGAAAACCAAAACACAAAAACAAAAACCCTTTCCTCCACCAGTTGCTCTTGATCATGGTGTTTCATCACAGCAATAGCAACCCTAACTAAGACAATATGGCAGGATAAGAGTTCCTGATAGGAGGCTCTCCTAGGACATTGTGTGAAGCAATGAGCAGTGAACGTGAAGCCTGGGCAGCAACGGAGACTCCAAGATGTTGGAGGTGCCAGAGCCATGAGATGTCTGTCAAGATGAGTGAGTGGAATTACACACACACACACACACACACACACACACACACACACACACACACACAAGAGAGAGAGAGAGAGACAGAGACAGAGACAGAGACACAGAGAGAGACAGGCAGAGACAGACAGAGAGACAGACAGAGAGACAGACAGACAGAGAGAGACAGACAGAGAGAGACAGACAGACAGAGACAGGCAGAGAGAGACAGAGAGACAGACAGAGAGACAGACAGAGAGACAGACAGACAGAGAGAGACAGACAGACAGAGAGAGACAGACAGACAGAGAGAGACAGACAGACAGAGAGAGACAGACAGAGAAACAGAGACAGAGATAGAGATTTCAGGCAGCAAAGCTAGAGGGGCAGAATCACCTAAGCCATTTAAAGCTAATACTCCAGCTCCAGATATTAGACATGGAACTACAGGATTTGGTGTTTGTCCTGCTTGGTTTTATTTTGGTCTTTGCTTTGGTCCTATCCTTTCCTATCATTTCTTCCTCCATTTTAGAATGAAACTGTATAGTTTGTGACCTAGAACATTGGAAATGAGGAATTTTTAATTTTCCAATGGAGAGTTCACAAATAAGAGACTGCCTTGAGGCTCAGAAGACTCTTTAAACTTTTTAAGAGTATTGAGACGTTAAAGAGTAGAAGAACTTTTGGAATAGGGCTAAAAGATTTTTGCATTTATCACAAGAGAAACATGATCCTATGGGTAGAAGTGGTATATTGTTCTTTGAATATGCTATGCTCCTTATAACCTCATGTGTTTGAACTCCTGGTTCTCAGATGGTGCCATTGTCTGTGAAGATTATGCGATCTTTAGAAAACACAGTCTTGCTGGAAGAAGTATGGCATTTTATGACCTGATCTCATTTGTTAACCTCTCCCTGATTTTTCAGTGCAGAGTTAATATGATCTGCTGGATTTCTGCTCTTGCCACTATACTTTTCTGTCTGTTACTATATCTTTCTCATCATGATAGATTATATTCCTATGTAATTGTAAACCAAGATAAACCTTTCCTCTCTTAAGTATATGTTGAGAGTCAATGGTATTTTATCATAGTGACAGAAAAGAAACTAATACACATTCATTTCTTTTGATATTTAGAAAGGTGCAAATTATATCAAATTGATGCTTTCGTTGCCGATGCATGTGCCTTACACCAGTTTTGTCCCCTAACCTCTCCCTATGTCTACGCTATTTCATCCATAACATAAGAAAAAATCCTTCAGTGAACTTTCTGTGATGAAACTGTACAATTTCCAGTTTACTTTGAAGCTGTCTTGTAGCAAATATTTTATTCAAAATCTTTCCTAAAGGCAGGAAAAGACTCATAAGATTAATTAATACAGTTCTCCTTTTCAAGATAGGTGTGGTGGTTTGAATGAGAATGGCCCCTATAGGCTCATAGGTTTAAATACTCAGTCCCAGGTGGTGTAAATGTTTGCTAAAGATTAGGAGGTGTGGCCTTGTGGGAGGAGGTGTGTCACTGGGGGTGGGCTTTAAGGTTTGCCAGTCTCAGTTGACTCTCTTTGCCACTTGCTTGTGAACCAAGATGTGAGCTCTCAGATACTGCTCCAGTCCCATACCTGCCTGCTTGTTGCCATCTTTCTTGCCACAATGATCATGGACTTACCCTATGAAACTGTAAGCCCCCAAATGAACTCTTTCCTCTATAAGTTTCCTCGTGTATGCTGTCTTAGTATAGAAATACAAAAGTGACTAAGACACTAAGACATAGCTCTCTTTCTTTAGGAGATGATGCTCACCTAGAATAAGTTCTGAGATAAAACAAAACAAGATTGTAATGAACATAATGAAAAAAATGCAGGTTAAGTGTAAAATAACTTGATTAAAAATTTTATTACACCTAAGGCTGCACGCTGCACCTAATAATTAAAACTTAGTAATATTACTTACTTAAAATAATCAAACACATAACTCAAAAAAAATACACAAACAAACTGTGTATGTGAATCTTATAGCACCCATTAAACAGTATATACACAAAAATAAAAAGCAATGCTTGGCTCTGCACATCTAAAAAAATGACACCTCAATCTGCTCTGAGGCTTAAAAGTCGCCTCCAAAACCCTAACCCTCAAATCAAAAACTTCTATTCAAAACTAAATCTAACCTTCAGCTAAAATACATCACACAATACACAATACATACTAACCTAAAAATAAGCTTAAAACCATAATCAAAAAAATAAGATATAAGTATTATATAACCTTCAGCATAATAAAATATAATTTTATTATACTAACTACATATATATATCAATAAAATATAACTTTATTATACTATCTATCTATCTATCTATCTATCTATCTATCTATCTATTCTTGCTTGCAACAAAGACACTGGTTGGGGGAAGAACCTCTATTAGAAATCTTCCTGGAGGTTTTAGAGCTCTTATTTAGTGGACAGAGGAAGGTTGCTATGTGAGGATTCCAACCAAAGTGTATGGGTAAACTTTGGATGAACTCAGAGATACTAAGATTTTTATGCTTTTCAAAACTTGAAAATAGGCAGAAGATGGAGTTTTGAATGGAATTCCCTCATTTGGGTACTTGAGGTGCCAGTAGCTGGAAAAGGACCTCCATGTTAGGGAAGCTGACACCTCTCAGTTATAAACTAGACATTTTCCACATTCTCACTGTTCACATCACACAAGAATATCTATGGTCCCTTTGCTGCATTAGCTTAGTGTGGTCTCCTCAGTTCTTTTTTCCAAAGGATTTTATAGTTACTTAACCAAATCCAGGAAGAAATGATCTTTTGGGTAACTGTAGTACTCCTTTTTAATATATAAATGTTTTTTTCTCCCTACCCTCATTTCCAAATCTTATTACGGATGAAACCTTTATCCGTACTTCTGCCCAAAAGCATTCTTTCCCAGGGTTACTAATATTTTACATAGCCCTGAGATAAAGTTACAGCGAAATAGAATGTAAAAATTTCAGTGCCAGCTTGTTTTGATAATGACCATGGCTGAATTGTAGAACACTGACTGACAAGTAACTATATTCTTTGAGACTCCCAACCTATCTACAATAGTCTCAGGTTAGAGCTCTTTAGCAACAGCTGTCCTATGTGGCAACAATTCCTGTTCTCAGGGCTTCTGGAGGATCTTCATATAGTAGTAGTAGGTGTGATTTTAGCCCCCTCTAGAGACCACATTTCATCCAGTTCCAGCTAGGTACGCTTTTATGGCAAACTGGTAGATTTTCTACCCTCACATGCCTTTACTCAGGTATTTTAACCAGTCCTTCTCAAACCTTCCAAGTAGGAGTAGGAGTGACACTGGGTGTATCAACTACACTACAGGGGAGGGTCCACACTCAGGAGTAGCTAGCTGGCCAACACAAACTCAACACCATGTTTGTCTTTTTGTTGTTTTAAGAGAGAGAAAGACCTTAACATCGGGTAGAAAGAAAGGTGGGGAAGATCTGTGAGGAGTTGGGGGAGGGGAGTGAATATAATCAAAATAACTGTATGACATTCTTAAAGAATAAATTTTAAAAAATAAAAAGAAAATAAAGCCCTTGCTCTGTCTTTTTTGCTGGGGCAGACTCCTAGCTGATCGGCTCCCATGAAGATACCATATCCTGACCCATCATAGAGAAACCACTGTACTCAGAGCAGTGAGTAAGAACCCTCCCCCAACAATCCTACACCCCAGAGCTACAACTGGAAGCCTGGAGCACTCAGGACCCATCACCCACCAAAACCCTGCCCTCTCGAATACCACTCCTCTTCTGCCCCTTGATCCTTTCTACTGGAACAGACTCCTAGCTGGCCTGCTCCTGTGAAGACACCATATCCTGACGATTCAAGGAACCACTGTACTCAGAGCAGCAGAAGATCCGCTGCACTCAGAGCAGTTGAGGAAGCTGGGCTCTCAGGAGCTCTAACACACCCAGGATCATAGGATTTCAGGATCCTAGAGGAAGCCTGAGTCCCAGGAGCTCTTCCACCCAGGAGCTCAGGATCACAGGATCACAGAGACTGCTGGACTCTGAGGATTTCTAACACAAGCAACATAATAGGAGACAGTGAGTGCAGGTAGCACTAGATATAACCAGATGGCAAAAGGCAAGCAAAAGAACCAAACAACAGAAACCAAGGTTACCTGGCATCATCAGAACCTAGTTCTCTCACCATAGCAAGTCCTGGACACCCCATCACACTGGAAAAGCAGGATTCAGATTTAAAATCACTTCTCATGATGATGATAGAGGACTTTAAGAAGGACATAAATAACTCCCTTAAAGAAATACAGGAGAACACAGGTAAACAGGTAGAAGACTTTAAAGGGGAAACACACAAAAAAAAATCTGTTAAAGAATTACAGGAAAACACAACCAACCAGGTGAAGGAATTAAACAAAACCATCCAGGATCAAAAATGGAAGTAGAAACAATAAAGAAATCACAAACGGACTCTACCCTGGATATAGAAAACCTAGGAAAGAGATCAGGAGTCATAGATGCAAGCATCACCAACAGAATATAAGAGATAGAAGGGAGAATCTCAGGTGCAGAAGACACCATGGAAAATATTGACACAACTGTCAAAGAAAACACAAAATGCAAAAAGCTCCTAACCCAAAACATCCAGGAAATTCAGGGCACAATGAGAAGACCAAACCTAACGATAATAGATATAGAAGAGAGTGAATGGGTCTGGGCCCGAGCACAGAGCAGATCCCAGGTGGCAGCTCTGTACCCAACCTCACAAAACCCAGAGGAAGAGGGCCTCCCAGGAGTTCTAACCCGGGCAGTATCTCAGATAATGGGTCTGGAAAAAAAAGATAGTTTACTTATTTCAAATTATTTTCAAAAGTTTCTAGGAGATGCTAATTGGCTAAGATCTTATTTGAAGCTCCCCACAAAAGAATTTAAATCTGTTTAATATTCTCAAGAGAGATGTAAATCCTAATTTCCCTTAACAATTAATTGACCAAAGAGGAAAATCTCACAAAAACTAGAAGAAGCTATTATTAATAGATATATAGTCTGATTAGTTGTTGACTGTTCTATAACAGTCCTTTGATAAAAGAGATTATTAATATAGATTTATATTTCTTTAAATAGTGTCTTCATGACTCTCTGAGTGTGGAAGGAGCAGCTGCTGGCACATCTGTCCTGATTTTACAAGAACTCTGAAAAATTGGCTTTAAAAACAAAAGAGGGGGAATAACACCCCCCAGAAGGAGTCCCCCTAAATACTCTCCATCATGCCTTGTTCACTTTTAACTCTCTAAAACTGAAAGCTCATGACAAATCTTCTGCTGACTGCCTCTGTCATCACCAAGACCAATAAAAACTATGCCACAGCTAAGTGGAAGGACCCTCTTACCCTTAAAGGGAATGGCCCAGACCCAGTTCTCTTATGGGGCCGAGGATTGATATGCCTGTTTAATACCACAGAAGGCACAGCTAAATGGCTACCAAAAAGATTAATGAAATAAATAGATACCCCCACAAAGCCAAGCCCAACCATAAATAAGATGAATAACAATTGACATCCAGGGAAGAGAAATCTCCCTGAGAACTACCTTCTTTTTCCTTTCCAGGTAAAAATGAAGCACCCGTGATATCTGCTGTTAGAAGTTCTAATCCTGATGCTTTCCTCCAACCTTATACTACTCAGATCTTTGACGGGCCACTGACAAGAACATCAAACAGCTAGAGATTGACATCACTAATCTGAAGAAATTTCTCGTTTCGCTGTCTAAAGAGACCTACAAAAATTTCAAAGGACTTTATTGGACTTGATTTACTCTTTTACAATAGAAAAGACTGTGTACAGCTTTTGTCTGTGTACAGCCCTCAAAGAAGAATGTTGCCTTTACATAGACAAGACAGGGATGGTTAAAGAGAGCATGAAAAAGGTCAGAGAAGGCCCTGAGAAAAGACAGAGACAGAGAGAGAAAGATGAGAGCTGGTACAAGAATTGGCTTTCAACCTCTCCATGGTTGTCAACCCTACTTCCTCCAATCTTGGGACCATTAATTGGGTTATTTTTGCTTATTTCTTTTGGTCCCTGGGCTTTAAATAGACTGACTAACTTTGTGAAACAACAGATAAATAATTTGGTAGCAAAACCTACTCAGATACATTATCATAAGTTAGCTATGGAGGACCACGAGACTCAAGATGATGTTGTTACTCTATCTAGGGTGTTCCCAAAACCCATCTCCACCCAACCTAAAAGAGGGGTTCTGCCCTAAAAGGGGTTCCAACCTAAAAGAAGACTTCTGCCCCTAGACCAAGCAGAGAGGGGCCATCCAGAACCCCCTCTGACTGGCAATCTGAATTCTTGCTTAGGCTATGAGGCTAAGCACTGCAAGGGAATATAAATAATAGTTAAAAATATCTCTCTGGGTTCCCTGGGGGACAAGCCTGGCTGCATAGGGGTTGATGTCAAAAGTATCCCCTCTCCAGGAAAAAGATATCGGGATGGGTATGGCCCTCATGCCTCACTAGACAATGACAGGGGGACTGGAGCCATTACAAAGTCCCCTTCAATTACTGAAGGACAGGCCTCTATCCCCGCCTTCGCAAGATCAGAATCGCCACAGCCCTTCTATACGTAGAGAAGGGAGGAGATGTCAGGGGGAGCCCTGCTTATATACTGAAGGCCTAAAATCAGCCATAGGCCTAAAATCAGCAATAGGCCTGTCATGCATGTATACTAACACCACGTCTTGGGTCTCTCTCTGTGGAAAAACATTGAAACAGAGGGCTTTAAGCTATTTTAAACAGGCAGCTTTTGTGGAAATTTACCAGCCTGAGTAGTCATAGACCCTGTAAATACGTAGCCTTGATGGATAATACGAACTTAGATAAGGACAAGTGAATCATAGACAGAGTCATAGTGACCTGCCCCCGAACCTTCACCCAGCCGATATCCTGTTCTGGAAAATATCTGCATTCCCCCTGAACACACATGCTCCGGTGCCATCCCCTTCCCCATGTCCTGCCTTTCTGTGTTTATAACCCCTGTGTGAATATGTAAAAATTATGATTACTATTTAAAAATAAATAAAATATTAAAAAAGAACAGTGAAGATTCCCAGCTTAAAGAGCCAGTAAATATCTTCAACAAAATTATAGAGGAAAACTTCCCTAACCTAAAGAAAGAGATGTCCATGAACATACAAGAAGTCTACAGAACTTCAAATAGACTAGACCAGAAAAGAAATACCTTCCGTCACATAATAATCAAAACATCAAATGCACAAAGCAAAGAAAGACTATTAAAAGCAGTAAGGGAAAAATGTCAAGTAACATATAAAGGCAGACTTATAAGAATTACAGCAGACTTCTCACCAGAGACTATAAAAGCCAGAAGATCCCGGACTGATATCATTCAGATCCTAAGAGAACACAAATGCCAGCCCAGACTACTATACCCAGCAAAATTCTCAATTACCATAGATGGAGAAACCAAGATATTCCACGACAAAACCAAATTTATACAATATCTTTCCACAAATCCAGCCCTACAAATAGTAATAGATAGAAAACTACAACACAAGGAGAGAAATAACAACCTAGAAAAAGCAAGAAAATAATCTTCCAACAAACCAAAAAGACGATAGCTACACAAACGTAATTCCTTTAATAACAAAAATAACAGGAAGCAACAATCATTTTTCCTTAATATCTCTTAGTATAGGGGAGGATGACCTTGTAGGGCGTAGGTGGGAGAGGAGGAGAGTGAAGGCTGGACTCCCCAGTGTGGAGGAATTCAAGGGCAGGGAGGTGGGAGTGGGTGGGTGGCTGGGGGCACATCCTCATAGAAGCAGGAGGAGTGGGGAATGGGATAGGGAAAGGAAAGGTGATCACATCTGAAATGTAAATAAATAAAATATCCAATAAAAATGAGAGAAAAGATTTTAACAAACATTCTTTGTATGGTTTGTATGGTTTGCTGGTTTCTACACTCCCATTGATCTACTGAATGCCATTTAGGTATGGTTGTTTAACCAGCTAAATTCATTAGACATTTGTGTTATTCAGTTACTGTTTACATTCAATTCACAAAGATTTTCTGAGAATCATTTGAAAATAAGTGGCAGATACCATAAAACTTTATTATTCTAAATAATTTAGCATGCAACTTTTAAAAGTGGGGGATATCCTATTGTAACTAAAACATAGAAAATTAATTTTTAAAGATTTATTGTATGTATGAGTACACTTTCACTGACTTCAGACACACCAGAACTGAACATTAGATCCAATTATACATAGTATTAAGTCACAATGTGGTTGCTGAGAATTGAACTCAGGACTCTGTAAGAGCAGTGATCTTAACCACTGAGCCATAGCATGTTTTAAAATTACAGGAAACACAAACACACAGAATATTAGGCATGACGCCTTTAATCCCATTGCTCCAGAAGCAGACAGGAGGATCTCTGATCTGGAGAGCAGACTGGTCAACATAATGAGCTTCAGGATAGTCAGGGCTACATAGAGAGACCTTGTCTCTAAATAATAAGTAAATCAATGAATAGATGAGTAACTTAAATGAAATTTTAATTTTAAAACATTTAACTTAAAATTAGTATATGTGTTCTAACCTTATCTCAAACAAATGAAAACCCACAGGGCATAGTGAAACAGACCTCCAATGAAGACTCTATACAATGACCATGAAGAAATAAGACCTCATCCACTAGGAGCAACCCAGCCTCCATTTCCCTGGGAAAAGATTTCTTTTCTTTTCTTTTCTTTTCTTTTCTTTTCTTTTTTTTTTTTTTGAGACAGGGTTTCTCTGAATAGCCTTGGCTATCCTGGAACTCACTCTGTAGACCAGGCTGGCCTCGAACTCAGAAATCCACCTGCCTCTGCCTCCCAAGTGCTGGAATTAAAGGTGTGCGCCACCACTGCCCGGCGGGAAAAGATTTCAATCTCAATCTTTCCAGGAAAAAACTGGATCCAGAATCATGCAGACCCCTTTCTCTAGTGGGTTTTCATGTGTCTCTTCACAGTTCCTTGCTGTCAGAAATGCTTGTCACACTTCTTACAGTTGTAGGGTTTCAGTTGAGATGGATGCGGAAATGCACAGTGAGGTTGCCCTTGTGGCCAAAGCGTTCCCCACAAATCTTACACACATAAGGCCTCTCATTCGTGTGAACCCGTTTGTGGTCCTGGAGGGTGGAACAGTGGGCAAACTTCTTTCCACAGACTGCACAGGTGTAAGGCTTCTCCCCAGTGTGGACATACTGGTGGACTTTCAGGTCCGAGGACTGGACGAAGGCCTTGTTGCACAAATTGCACTTGAAGGGTCTCACTCCTGTGCGTGATCTCTGGTGGTGGTCAAACTGAGACCTGTAAAGAAACCTCTTCTTGCATTCTGTACACTGAAACCGAGCCTGGCCAGCAAAAATGTTAACATGTTCTACAGGCTTTGGGTTAGTAGGCTGTGGGTTAGCAGGCTCTGGAATAGCAGCCTCTAGTTTATCTTCTGTATTGCCAATATAGGAGGCCACTCCTTGGGAAGTGGGTAAGTTGAAACCACGAAAACTCTGAAGATCTCTATTCAAGTCTAAATCTCTTTCCAGAATATGGATCAATGATGGCACAGCATCCTCAACAGTGTCTTCTTGGGGCTGCATTGCACCCTTTACTCTTGAGAGAACCAGCAGGATCCAGTGTGGGACGAGTGTCCTGACAAACAAAGGCAGATGTCTCCACCTCTTCCCAGTCAGGAACTGAGTCAGTCCCCAGGCTCTGCTCAGGTCTCAGGTAGGCTGGCTGTCTCCTCTCAGGAATTACTCCCAACAAAATGTCCTCTTCCTGGCTGGTGGATGGCTCTTCTGTTTCTGAGAGGTTCTGCAGCTCTGGGCTCTGCTGCTTCAGGCTGGCCGGGCCTCTGTTGAGAAACTCTGTAGTCCTATTTGATAGATGCTCTTGGGACAAATCCATAGCATCCCATTTCTCCTCTGGAGCTTCATCCTTCCCAACACTGGGATCCCGTAGGAGGTATGCCTGTCCTTGGTAGTAGATTATGGACCACTTGTGGGATCTCCCTTCCCTCAGCATCTCTTCCAGGTCTTTGCAGCTTATCACTCTGCTCTCCTTCACTAAGGCCTGCAACTCTAGTGGCATGCAGATTAAGAACTGCTCCAACACCAGCTGATCCAGGATCTCCTCCTTGCTGTTCAGGTCGGGCCTGAGCCATTGATGTCATAAGTCAGAGATCCTCCTCAGAACCTGGATCCGGTCAGACCCTTTCAGTGGTTTGTAACCTCGGAACTTCATGTGCCAAAAATCAGGGTTGTAGTTTTCCTTTTCTCCATGTTTTACCTGTGATGTTAGCGATAGTGGCTCCCCGATCTGACAAGGCTGTCTGATGGCACATTCATAGCCATATCTGTGGTGAATATTCCCCTTGGTCTAGGAAAACTTTGGAGTGACTCCTGTGTAAACCAGCCTACCCGTTTGGCCTCAGAGATAGGCTTGATGTTGGTTCAGACACCTTGTTCGTCCCGTCTTCGAGTATGCAGTTGCCTGTCTTCCCAGGTCTCTCTGCAAAGTGTTGGCTCTCTGACAGAAAATTAATTTTTACTAAGTAACATACTGTCTATATTCAATGTTCCCCCAAAGAACCATCCACAAAGAAAAAAAACTTGAAGTAGAATACAATAAAACTTCTCAGGCTATATTTGTTGTATTTTTCTGATCTATAATAATTCCTTTAACGTTCTTTCACGTTCCTGATATTTGAAGAGATTAGGCCAATTGTCTTACAAATACGCTTTGTATATTTGTTCGATTACCATCTAAGAGCATCATTTCATTTGTTAAAGGTAATAAACCTTTTGGTTTAGTTTGAGTTTACTTTAGTTTCCCCTCCCTCTACTCATTCCAGTTTCTCCTCACATCCCCTCTCATGTGGATCCACTCCCTTTCTGTCTCTCATTAGAAAAAAACAGCTTCTAAGAGATAACACCTAAACATGACAAAATAAAAAACAAAAAGATAAAAAAACTATCATATTGAAGTTGAACATGGTAACCCAACAGGAGGAGGAGTCCCAAGAGCAGGCACAAGAGTCAGAGACCCACTTGTTCTCACAGTCAGGAGTCCCATAAAAACACTAAGCAAATAGCTACAATACATATACATCACAGGACCTTGTGTAGACCTATGTAGGCCCTGTACTCGCTGCTTCAGTCTCTGTGAGCTCATATGTGTCTTGCATAGTTGACTCAGAGGGCAGGGTTCTCCTGGTGCCCTAGATCCCCCTCTAACCCTTAAAATCTTTCAGCCTCCTCTTCTGAGGGATTCCATGAGCTCTGAGGGGAGGGATTTGAGGGAGACCTCCAATTTAAACTATTTCACCACATAATGTGTAGCTGTGGGTCTCTGCATATGTTTCCATCTGCTGTTGGGGGGAGCTTCTTTGATAATGAATGACCAGATAAGAAACTGATCTATGAGTATAACAGAATATAATTAGAAATTATTTGATTTTTTGTCAGTTGTGTTTGCTTCTACCTTAGGTCTCTGGGATCTCTAGTCTCTGGTTCTTGGCACTCAAGCAGTGTCAGGTATGGCTTCTTTTTCATGGAGTATGCCTTAAGTCAAATCAAGTTCTGTTCCACCCTTTCCCCAGCATATTTTGCAGGCAGATAGATTGTATGTCAAAGGTTTCGTGGCTGGATTAGTGTTTAGGTTTCTCTTTCCTTATTCTGCAGAGTACCTTTCAGTACCAAAGAGACTAGAACTTAGGGGTAAAGATTCCTTATAGGTACCATCTCAACTTCTCTATGCTCAATGAGTTGGGTGGGTATTGTCCTCAGCAATGGGGCCCCTGTTTAGGGATTTCCACGGGACCCCTTTGGCCAAAAAAATCCACTGAGTGCAATCCAGTCCTGCTACAACAAAATCCTACCTAGCTACAAAAGATGGCCAGTTGAGACTCCATGTCCCTCATTACTAAGAATCCTCATTAGGATCACCTTTGTATATTCCAGGTAGTTTCTACTGCACTAGGTTTCTACCCTACCCACCAAATGCCTCTCATTCCAGCAGTCTCCTTCCATTCTCTCCTTCCATCCCATTACCCTTCAACCTGATCTCTCCCACTCCCATCCTCACCCACTCACAGCTGACCTGAAAAATCTATTCTATTTCCCCTTACAAGGAAGATCTCTGCATCACACTTAGATCCCTCCTCTTTACCTAACGTCTCTGCATCTATGGATTATAGCTTGGCTATCATTTTCCTAGCAACTAACATGTGCTTATAAGTGAATACATATGGGGTGATTTGAGTGAAAATAGCCCCTAAAGGCCCATAGGGAGTGGTACTATTAGGAGGTGTGGCCTTTCAGGAATGCATGTGGCCTTTTTGGAGGAAACGTGTCACTGGGAGTGGCTCAAGCCTGGCCCAGTGTCACTCTCAACTTTCTGCGGCCTGCCAGCTCAGATGTAGAACCCTTGGCTCCTTCTCCAGCAGCATGTCTGCTTGCACGCCCCTATGCTTCCTGCCATGATGACAATGGAAAAAAGAGCCTCTGAACTGTAAGCCAGTTCCAATTAAATGCTTTCCTTTATAAGAATTACCATGGTCATGGTACCTCTTCACAGCAATAGAAAGCCTAACTAAGAAAACATATCATATTTGTCTTTCTGGGTTTGGGTTACCTCACTCAGGATGATTTTTTTAGTTCCATCCATTTACCTGAATATTTTTTATTATGTTATTTTTAACAGCTGAATAATACTTTGTTGTGTAAATATACCACATTTTCTTTTCTATTCTTCTGTTGAAGAACATCTGGGTTGTTTCCAGTTTCTGGCTATTATGAATAAAGCCATTATGAACATAGTTAAGCAAGTGTCCTTGTAGTAGGATGGCATCTTTTGGGTATATATGCCCATGAGTGGTATAGCTGGATCTTGAAGTGTATAAATTCTCAACTTGCTGAGGGACCTATATATTGATTTCAATAGTGGTTGTACAAGTTTGTACTTCCAACACTAATGTAGGAGTCTTCCCCTTGCTCCACATCCTTACCAGCATGTGCTGTCACTTGTGTTATTGAGCTTTGCCATCCTAACAGGTGAAAGATGGAATCTCAGAGTAGTTTTGATTTGCATTTTCCTGATGGCTAAGGATGTTGCACATCTCTTTAAGTTTTTCTTGACTATTTGTGATTCCTTTATTGAGAATTCTCTGTTTGGATCTGGACCCCATTTTAAAATTATTTGGCATTTTGATATCTAATTTTGAATTCTTTATATATTTTGGATACTAGCCCCCTGTCAGGTATGGAGTTGGGAATAGTTTCCCAATCTGTATATAGGCTGATGTTTTGTCCTAGTGACAGTTTTCTTTGCCTTATAGAAGCTTTTCAGTTTAATAAGATCTCATTTATCAATTGTTGATCTTAGTGCCTGCACTATGGTGTTCTATTTAGAAAGTTTTCTCCTATGCCAATACATTCAAGGCTATTCCCCACTTTCTCTTCTGTTTGCGGTTTTTTTGCAAGTCTAACTGTATTCAGGTTTATTAAAGACACTTTTCATAAACAATTATAGTATTTCAGACAGAACATAAGCAGGCAATCATTAACAGTATAAGAACTTCCAAAATCCCTTCTTGTATAGATTACCTAAATCAGAAAGCCACTATAAAACCCAATGAAATCGTCATTCAATGCTTTAAAAAAGGGGAAGTAGCTTAGAGTGAGGGTTAACATTTCACATTAAGGATGTTGTTGTTTAACAACTTTTCACAAGCTGACCCTGACTTTCAGGAAATGAAATAAAAAGAACAAACTTATCAATCTGAAGATTCACAATATTTTATTTCTCTCCCTGATTTTATTAAATTGTCTAGAAACCCAAATCACAACTTAATTAAATCCACACGTCTGTGTACTTTGTGTGTATGCATACTAAGATGAGCATGGCTGGAAAAATGCTGATTTCATGAGCTTTGAATTTGTGACAGGCAATCTCAAGTGTGACCTATATTACATTTACTTACTATATTTAATCTTTTTTAAAAATTGGATGTTTTATTTATTTACATTTCAAATGTTATCCCCTTTCCCGGTTTCCCCTCTGCAAACCCCCTATGCCATCCCCACTTACCCTGCTTCTATGAGGGTGCTCCCCCGCCCACCCACTCCCACCTCACTGCCCTAGCATTCCTCTACACTGGGGTATCAAGACTTCACAAGACCAAGGGTCTCCTCTCCCGTTGATGCCAGATAAGGCCCCTTCAGTTCCTTCAGTCCTTCCACTAACTCCTCCACAATCTTTATAAAAAGGACCACAGCTCTTCTGAGGACACTCAGTGATATCACTGCAAAGTTCAGATAGCCCGATAGTCTGGAAAACCAATTTTGAAGATTAGGTTCTAACACGTCTCTGGTTTTGAGGGAATTGAGTCTCTGTCGATGGTACAGGGTGAAGAGAATAGAAAAATGAATTTAGAGTTTTCCCACACCACAAGGCATTTTGTTTCATCGTGGCCACATATGTCAACACCAGAATGTGTCTCCTGGAAGCCAACAGGAGTCTTTGAAAATTATCACAGAAAATTATGATTTTTTTTCTCATCAATATAGCTTGGGAGCCCTTTTGTTAGTGACACACAATCCTTCCCCACAAAACAATGGAGTGTTTCATGTGCTAACAACATAGCTTAAAAAGAAAATAAAATATAATTCTACCTTTTTATAAAATTTGATTTAAATATTAGTTCAAACTGTATAGTCACCAGAAGTAGACAGTTATAAAAAAATGCACACATGTCACTTGGCTTCACCAGCACCTTCAGCTTTCTGTGCCTGGTCTCTTTTGGTGTCTCCATTTTCTGCAGGATTATTTGCAACCCTACTGGTGGTGTAGGCTCCCCCTATCCTCTCCCTTCTTTGCAGAGGCCCTTTTAGGCTTGTGCTCTGGTTTTGGAGGAACACGTTTATCAGCAACTTGGCAGATCTTCTCTGTGGGACACCATCTTGGCATTCTCTCCTTTAAGCATACCCTTCAGCCTTTCTTTGGGCATAGTGGTAGAGACATAGTCACTGAACGTTGGGATACAGTGGTGTGTGGGTTTGTTCCTTGAGGGTAGGGGCTTATTCTCACTGTTTCCTCACACTGCTCCCAGTGTGCCTCTTTTTATATTAAAGTCTTTGATTCATTTGAAATTGAGTTTTGTGGAGAGCAATAGGTGTGGAATTTGCATTTTCTACATGCAGACATCCAGTTAGACCAGAACCATTTGTTGAAGATGCTGCCTTTTTTTTCAGCATGTGTGTATATTTCTGGCTTCTTTATCAAAAATCAAGTGTTCATTTGTTTGGATTTATGTCTGAGCTTTTAATTTGATTCCATTGATAAACGTGTCTGTTTTTATGCCAATACCATGTAGTTTTTATTACTATACCTCTGTAGTACAGCTTGAAATCAGGGATGGTGATACCTCCAATTCTTTTATTGTATAGGATTGTCTTGGCTATTCTGGGTTTCTCATTTCCCAAATGAAGTTGAATATTGTTCTTTCAAGATCTGTAAAGAATTGTGTTGAAATTTTGAAGGGGATTGCATTGAGTCTATAGATTGCTTTTGGAAAAATGGTCGTTATCACTGTGTTAATCTTACAGATCCAAGAGCATGGGGGAGATCTTTTTATATGTGGTGGTATTTCAATTTTCTTGTATCTGTTGAGATTTGTGTGATAAATTTTAAAGAAAGTTCCATCAGGTGCTGAGAAGAAGGTCTATTTTGTGTTTGGGCAAAAGGTTCTGTAAATATCTGTTAGTTTCATTTTGTTAATAATGTCTATTAGTTCCAGTATTTATCTGAATTGGATTTTGTCTGCATGACCTGTCCATTGGTGAGAGCTAGGGATTAAAGTCTCCTACTATCAGTGTGTGGGAGTCAATTTAAGCTGTACTAGTGTTTCCTTTACAAACTTGGGTGCCCTTGTTTTGGGAACATACATGCTAAGAACTCAAGTGTCACCTTGGAGGATTTTTCCTTTGATGAGTATGTAGTATCTTTCCCCATCTCTTTTGATGAATGTTTGTTTGAAGTCAATTTTGTTAGATATTAAAATGGCATTCCAGCTTGCATCTTTTTTTTTTGTTTTTTTGTTTTTTTTTGTTTTAATTTGCACCTTTTTTATTTTTTTTCTTTTTTTTTAATTTCTTTTTTTTTTGAACATGAAATGCTTTTTTATAGCATGTTTTACAAGGGGAGGGGGTAAGAGGGTCCAGGTGGTGGAAAAGTACAAAATCTTCTTGGCCTGTGCCTTGAAACATGTCATGGTCTATATGGTACACTGCCTTGAATTATGATCTACCTGCTGTTCTTCAGAAGATATGGTACACTGCTTGAGTTATGGTCTCCCTGCTATTCTTAAGAAGACATGGTACTCTGCTTTGAGTCTATCTGCAGTTGCTAAGCAGGATCTTGCAGTTGCCAAGCTTCAGAGGACATTGTGCAGGTGGGGAAAGGTAGGGGGTAAGGGTAAGGGCGAGGGTCCTGGCTTCTGGCATCTCCCCCTTCTCTGTTTAGTTAGAGAAGGCGTCTTATGTTCAATCCCAACTATGTGAGTTTTGAATTTGGATGTCTAATTATGGGGGGTCTTAGACAAGTTCACAACCCCAAAACACTGATGTGAGACGAGTCACATCGATGGTCGAAGGCTTTAGGCTGTCGACGATGGGCAACGTCAAGGGACTCTGATGTGGGTGAAAGGAGGGTGAGAGCCCTGTCTTAGGCCATGTAGGCTGCACCCACTCCCAGCACCACGCACTCCTTTTCGGCTGCATTGGGTGGGCCCCTGGGAAGTGGACCTACAATAATCCCGTCATTGGGCTAACTCACAGCCATCCTAGTCTCTTGTAAATGTTCAAGTTACCAACCATTTGTCAGTTTGGGGTGTAATATTGTCATAAAGGAAGGCTCCCCAATGTTAGCGGCCATATCAAGGGTGGCCTTGGTTAGGAAAAAGCCAATTTTTGTTGTGGTGATCAAGAGGCCAAGCTCTCTAGCGAGAGAAATGAGGGCAAAGCCAGGCATACCAGGAACCCTTCTGGAGGGCGTGGAAGTCTAGGGGTCGACCGTAGGGGGAGGCAGGGGAGCTAACAGCTGTGTCAGTCTCCTGCGGAGTCACTTCTGGATCCTCTGCAATTTTCAGCTGATGGTAATGAACTTCAACTGCCTTCTTGATGGCAGCATCAACCTGGTTCCGTGGACGACAGGTCACGGGCGACGATCTCTGTCTTGCTCAATCTTGATGTCATGCGCACATCCTCTCAATGAGGGTCCGTCCGGATGGGTCCGTACCTCGAGCCCCACGTCTGGGTGCCACTTGACCCGACCGGCGGGTCCTGGTTATTCGTGGGGGCGAGGAGGACTGCAACCTGCTATTGTTCAGAAGATATGGTACACTGCTTGAGTTATGGTCTCCCTGCTATTCTTCAGATGATATGGTACACTGCTTTGAGTCTATCTGCAGTTGCCAAGCAGGATCTTGCAGCTGCCCAGCTTCAGGGGACCTTGTGCAGGTGGGAAAAGGTAGGGGGTGAGGGTAAGGGCGAGGCTCCTGGCTTCTGGTCCATCTGGATTAGAACTTCTAATAGCAGGCATCATGGGTGATTCAATTTTACCTGGAAAGAAAAAAGAAGGGGATTCTCAGGGAGATTTCTCTTCCCTGGATGTAAATTGTTATTCATCGTATTTATGGTTGGGTCTGGCTTTGTGAGGGTATCTATTTTTTTCATTAATATTTGTGGTAGCCAGTTAGCTGTGCCTTCTGTGGTATTGGGCAGGCATATCAGTCCTCGGATCCATAAGGGAACTGGGACTGGGGCATTCCCTTTATGGGTATGAGGGTCCTTCCCCATATCTGTGGCAAAGTTTTGTTGGTCTTGGTGGTGCCCGAGGTCACCAACATGGTCAGCAAGAGATTTGCCATGAGCTTTCAGCTTTAGAGAGAGAAAAGTGAACAAGGGATGATGGAGAGTATTTCAGGGGGACTCCTTCTGAGGGGGTACCGTTCCCCCTCTTTTGTTTTTAAAGCCAATTTTTCAGAGTTCTTGTAAAATCAGGGCAGAAGCGCCAACAGTTGCTCCTTCCACACTCAGAGAGTCATGAAGGCCTTATTTAAGGATATATAAATCTATATTAATAATCTTTTGTCCAAGGACTTTTATAGCTCCACTGACAATTAATCAGACTATATGATATATCGATTAGAAATAGCTTTTTCTACTTTTTGTGAGATTACCTCTCTTTTGTCAATTAACTGTTGAGGAAGTTAGGGTTTACCTCTCTCTTGAGAATATTGAACAGAGATTTAAATTCTTTTGTGGAGAGCTTAAAATAGTATCTTAGCCAATTTGCATCTCCTAGAAACTTTTGAAATTAATTTAAAATAAATAGACTCCCTTTTTTTTAAATCCTTTATCTGTGTGGGGTTTTTATTGGGTATTATACGTATTTACCTTTCAATGTTGTCTCCTTTCTCATTCTCCCCCCAAATCCCTTATCCCCTACCCCTTCCTCCTAATTTTTGTGATGGTGTGCTCCAAACATCCTCCCAGTCCCATCTCCCTGCTCTCGAATTCCAACACAGTAGGGGATCCAAACTTTTGGGGACCTTGGCCCTCCACTTTCACTGGAGTCTAACAAGGTCACCCTCAATTCCCTATACAGGTGCGTGAGTCCCTCCCTTTGTGCTCTCTGGTTGGTGGTTTAGACTTTGGGAGTTCTGGTTGAAACTTTTGATGCTCCTTCTAAAAAGGACCAACGCATTCATACTTTGGTCTTCCTTCTTCTATGTGAGTTTTATGTGGTCTATATGAAGATTCTTAGAAATTGTGAGCTTTTGGGCTAATATCCACTTATCAGTGAGTGCATACCATGTATGTTCCTTTGAGATTGGGTCATCTCACTCAAGATGATATTTTCCAGCTCCATCCATTTGCCTAGGAATTTTGTGAACTGATTGTTTTTAATAGCTGAGTAGTACTCCATTGTATAAATGTACCACATTTTCTGCATCCATTCTTCTGTTGAAGGGCATCTGGGTTCTTTCCAACTTCTGGCTATTATAAATAAGGCTGCTATGAACATGGTGGAGCATGTGTCCCTGTTGTATGTTGAAACTTCTTTTGGGTATATGCCCAGGAGTGGTATAGCTGGGTCACCAGGTAACGCTATGTTCAATTTTCTGAGATACCGCCAGACTGCCTTCCATAGTGGTTGTACCAGTTTACAATCCCACCAACAGTGGAGGAGTGTTCCTCTTTCTCCACATCCTCGCCAACATGTACTGTCACTTGTGTTTTTGATCTTAGCCATTCTGACTGGTGTGAGGTGGAATCTCAGTGTTGTTTTCATTTGCATTTCCCTGATGACTAGGGATGCTGAACACTTCTTTAGGTGCTTCTCAACCATTCGAGCTTCCTCAGTTGAGAATTCTTTGTTCAGGTCTGTGCTCCATTTTTTAATAGGGTTCTTTGATTGTCTAGAGTCTAATTTCTTCAGTTCTTTGTATACCTTGGATATTAGCCCTTTATCAGATGTAGGGTTGGTGAATATCTTTTCCCAATCTGTTGGTTGCCGCTCTGTCCTATTGACTGTGTCCTTTGCTTTACAGAAGCTTTGCAGCTTTATGAGGTCCCATTTGTCAATTTTTGGTCTTAGAGCACAGGCCATTGGCGTTCTGTTCAGGAACTTTTTCCCTGTGCCTATGTATTCCAGGCTTTTTCCCAGTTTCTCTTCTATTAGTTTCAGTGTGGCTGGTTTTAGGTGGAGGTTCTTAATCCACTTGGAATTGAGCTTTGTACAAGGAGATAAGTATGGATCAATTTTCATTTTTCTACATGCTGACCACCAATTGGACCAGCACCATTTGTTGAAAATGCTATCTTTTTTCCATTCGATGGTTTTAGCCCCTTTGTCAAAGATTAAGTTACCATAGGTATGGGGGTTCATTTCTGGGTCTTCTATTCTATTCCACTGATCATCCTGCCTGTCTCTGTTCCAATACCATGCAGTTTTTATCACTATTGCTTTGTAGTACAGCTTGAAGTCGGGGATGGTGATTCCTCCAGAAGTTCTTTTATTGCTGAGAGTAGTTTTCGCAATCCTGGGTTTTTTGTTATTCCAAATAAATTTTAAGATTGCTCTTTCTATCTCTGAGAAGAATTGAGTGGGAATTTTGATGGGGATTGCATTAAATCTGTAGATGGCTTTTGGCAAAATAGCCATTTTTACTATATTAATCCTTCCAATCCATGAGCATGGGAGATCTTTCCATCTTCTGAGATCTGCTTCGATTTCTTTCTTCAGGGGAATGAAGTTCTTGTCATACAGGTCTTTTACTTGCTTGGTTAGGTTCACACCAAGGTATTTTATATTATCTGTGACTATTTTGAAGGGTGTCATTTCCATAATTTCTTTCTCAGCCAGTTTATCTTTTGAGTAGAGGAAGGCTACTGATTTGCTTGAGTTAATTTTATATCCAGCCACTTTGCTAAAGTTGTTTATCAGGTTTAGGAGTTCTCTGGTGGAAGTTTTGGGGTCACTTAAGTATACTATCATATCATCTGCAAATAGTGAGATTTTGACTTCTTCCTTTCCAATTTGTATCCCTTTGACCTCCTTATGTTGCCTAATTGCTCTGGCTAGGACTTCCAATACTATATTAAATAAGTAGGGGGAGAGTGGGCAGCCTTGCCTAGTCCCTGATTTTAATGGGATTGCTTCAAGTTTCTCTCCATTTAGTTTAATGCTGGCTACTGGTTTGCTGTAAATTGCTTTTACTATGTTTAGGTATGGACCTTGAATTCCTGACCTTTCCAAGACTTTTATCATGAAGGGGTGTTGAATTTTGTCAAATGCTTTCTCAGCATCTAGTGAGATGATCATGTGGTTTTTTTCTTTGAGTTTGTATATAAACATTACATTGATGGATTTCCGAATATTGAACCAACCCTGCATTCCTGGGATGAAGCCAACTTGATCGTGATGGATAATTGTTTTGATGTGTTCTTGAATTCGGTTCGCTAGAATTTTATTGAGTAATTTTGCATCAATGTTCATAAGGGAGATTGGCCTGAAGTTCTCTTTCTTTGTTGGGTCTTTGTGTGGCTTAGGTATGAGTGTAATTGTGGCTTCAAAGAATGAGTTGGGTAGTGTACCTTCTGTTTCTATTTTGTGGAATAGTTTGAAAAGAATTGGGATTAGGTCTTCCTTGAAGGTATGATAGAATTCTGCACTAAAACCGTCTGGTCCCGGGCTTTTCTTTGTAGGGAGACTTTTAATGACTGCTTCTATTTCTTTTGGGGTTATGGGACTGTTTAGATGGTTTATCTGGTCCTGATTTAACATTGGCAACTGGTATTTGTCTAGGAAATTGTCCATTTCATCCAAATTTTCCAATTTTGTTGAATATAGGCTTTTGTAGTAGGATCTGATGATTTTTTTAATTTCCTCAGTTTCTGTTGTTATGTCCCCCTTTTGAGTTCTGATTTTATTAATTTGGATACTGTCTCTGCCCTCTGATTAGTCTAGCTAAGGGTTTATCTATCTTGTTGATTTTCTCAAAGAACCAGCTCCTGGTTTTATTGATTCTTTGGATAGTTCTTTTTGTTTCAATTTGGTTGATTTCAGCCCTGAGTTTAATTATTTCCTGCCTTCTACTCCTCTTGGGTGTATTAGCTTCTTTTTGTTCTAGGTCTTTCAGGTGCTCTGTCAAGCTGTTAGTGTATGCTCCCTCCAGTTTCTTTTTGTAGGCACTTAGAGCTATGAATTTTCCTCTTAGCACTGCTTTCATTGTATCCCATAGATTTTGGTATGATGTGTCATCATTTTCATTAAATTCTAAAAAGTTTTTAATTTCTTTTTTTATTTCTTCCCTTACCTGATTATCAAGGAGTAGGGTGTTGTTCAGTTTCCATGTAAATGTGGGCTTTCCATTCTCTTTGTCATTTTTGAAGACCAGCCTTAGACCATGGTGATCTGATAGGATGCAGGGAATTATTTCAATTTTCTTATATCTGTTGAGGCCTGTCTTGTGCCCAATTATATGGTCTATTTTGGAGAAGGTACCATGAGGTGCTGAGAAAAAGGTAAATTCTTTTGCTTTAGGGTGAAATGTTCTATAGGTAACTGTTAAGTCCATTTGGTTCATAACTTCTGTTAGTTTTACTGTATCTCTATTTAGTTTCTGTTTCCATGATTTATCCATTGCTGAGAGTGGGGTGTTGAAGTCTCCCACTATTATTATGTGAGGTGCAATGTGTGTTTTGAGCTTTAGTAAGGTTTCTTTTATGAAATTCGATGCTCTTGTATTTGGCGCATAGATATTCAGAATAGAGAGTTCATGTTGGTTGACTTTTCCTTTGACAAGTATGAAATGCCCTTCCTTATCCTTTTTGATAGTTTTAAGTTGTAAGTTGATTTTATTCGATATTAGAATGGCTACTCCCACTTGTTTCTTAGTGCCATTTGCTTGAAAAATTGTTTTCCAACCTTTTACTCTAAGGTAGTGTCTGTCTTTGTCACTGAGGTGGGTTTCCTGTAAGCAGCAAAAAGCTGGGTCCTGTTTGCGTATCCAGTCCATTAGCCTATGCCTTTTTATTGGGGAATTGAGTCCATTGATGTTAAGAGATATTAAGGAGAGGGTGTTCTTGCTTCCTGTCATTTTTGCTAATAGTGGAGACATCGTTTGTGTGGTTATCTTCTTTTGGGTTTGATGGAAAAGGATTATTTTCTTGCTCTTTCTGGGGTATGATTGCCCTCCTTGTATTGGAGCTTTCCTGCTATTATCCTTTGTAAAGCTGGATTTGTGGGAAGATACTGTGTAAATTCAGTTTTGTCATGGAATATCTTAGTTTCTCCATCTATGGTAATTGAGAGTTTTGCTGGGTAAAGTAGCTTGGGCTGGCATTTATGTTCTCTTAGGGTTTGTATGATATTTGTCCAGGATCTTCTGGCTTTTATAGTATCTGGTGAGAAGTCAGGTGTAATTCTGATAGGTTTGCCTTTATATGTTATTTGGCCTTTTTCCCTTACTGCTTTTAAAATTCTGTCTTTGTTTTGTACATTTTGAGTCTTGATTATTATGTGACAGGAGGTATTTCTTTTTTGATCTAGTCTGTTTGGCGTTCTGTAGGCTTCTTGTATGTTTATGGGCATCTCATTCCTTAGGTTAGGGAAGTTTTCCTCAATAATTTTGTTGAAGATATTTACTGGCCCTTTAAGTTGGGAATCTTCACTCTTATCTATACCTATTATCCTTAGGTTTGGTCTTCTCATTTCGTCCTGGATTTCCTGGATATTTTGAGATAGCAACTTTTTGCATTTTGCATTTTCTTTGATAGTTGTGTCAATATTTTCTAAGGTATCTTCTGCACCTGAGATTCTTTCTTCTATCTCTTGTATTCTGTTGGTGATGCTTGTGTCTATGACTCCTGATTTTTTTCCCTAGGTTTTCTATCTCCAGGGTAGTCTCCCTTTGTGATTTCTTTATTGTTTCCACTTCCATTTTTATGTCCTGGATGGTTTTGTTCAATTCCTTCATCTGTTTGTTTGTGTTTTCTTGTAATTCTTTAAAGGATTTTTGTGTTTCTTTAAGGACTTCATCCTGTTTTCCTGTGTTCTCCTCAAGTTTTTTGATAGTGTTATTTACTTCCTTCTTGTAGTCCTCTAGCATCATCATTAGAAATGATTTTAGATCTGGTTCTTGTTTTCCTGGTGATATGGGGAGTTCAGGACTTTCTAATGTGGGAGAACTAGGTTCTGATAATGGCAAGTACCTTGGGTTGCTGGTGCTTGTGTTCTTGCGCTTGCCTTTCGCCATCTGGATCACCTTTGTGCTATCAGTGCTGTCTCTGACTGGGGCCTGTCTTTCCTATTATCTAGGTTGTGTCAGAACTGTTTGGGATGGGTTTTGCTGCTTGAGTTAGAGATGAGGCCCAAGATGTGCTCAGTGCTCAGGTGGAAACCGGAAGGGGCCGGGGCTCCGGGTCAGGAGCGGATTCCTGGATCCCAATGAGTCCCAGTGGGTCCCAGTGGGTCCCAGTTGCTCCCTGATTGGGGGCGAGCACTGCCACCTCCTAGCCTAAGAAACTGCTTGAGCTAGCTTGAGCCACGGAGAGCCCCGCTTCCTCTAGGTTCTGTGAGATTGGGTGCAGAGCTGACTCCCGGGATCTGCTCTGGCACAGACCGGAAGGAACCCACGCTCCGGGCCTGGAGTGAACTCCTGGGTCCCAGTGGGTCCTAGCCACTCCCTGTTCGGGGGCAAGCACTGCCACCTCCTAGCCCAAGACCTTGCTTGGCACAGAGGTCCTGCGAGCCCTGCTTCCTCTGGAGTCTGCGAGATTGGGTGCAGAGCTGCCTCCCGGGATCCGCGAGTGCTCAGGCCCAGACTGGATGGAGCCCGCTCCAGGCCAGGAGCGAATTCCTGGGTCCCAGTGGGTCCCTGTTGCTCCCTGTTTGGGGTGAGTGCTGCTTTTTCCTTACCTGGGATGCTGCGTGAGTTCAAGCTCCTGGGAGTCCCTGTTTTTCTTGGTTTTCTGCGGTTGGGTACGGAGCTGCTGCCTGCGACCTGCTCTAAGCTCGGGCCCAAACCAGAAGTCCCCAGCTTGCATCTTAAGTCTATTTGCTTGAAATATCTTTTTCCAACCGTTTACTCTTGATGTTGAGATGTGTTTCTTGGATGTGGCAGAAAGATGGATTCTGTTTTCTTATGCATTTTGTTAGTCTATGTCTTTTTATTGGGAAATTAGAATCATTGATATTGAGAGATACTAATGACCAATGGTTGTTAATTCCTGATTGTTAATTGTGTTGTTGTTGTTGTTGTTGGTGGTGGTGGTGGTGGTGGTGTGTGTGTATGTATATCCCTTCTCTTGGTCTTGCAAGTATAAGATTATTTGTTTCCTGCATTTTCATGGGTGTAGTTAACTGCCTTAGGTGGGAGTTTTCCTTCTAGCACTTTCTGTAGGTCTGTGTATATATATAGATGTTTAAATTTGAGTTTATCATAAAATATCTTATATTCTCCATCTGTGGTGCATGAAAATCTTGTTTGGTCTAGTATTCTGGTCTGGTATCTGTGGTCTCTTCGAGTCTGCAGCACAATTCTATAGACCCTCTGGCTTTTAGAGTCTCAATTGAGAAGTCAGGTGTGATTCTATTAGATCTGCCTTTATATGCTACTTGATCTTTTCATCTTGTAGCTTTAA
Source organism: Grammomys surdaster (assembly GCF_004785775.1). NCBI lineage: Eukaryota > Metazoa > Chordata > Mammalia > Rodentia > Muridae > Grammomys > Grammomys surdaster. Next base: position 423,333 of record NW_021604685.1, on the reverse strand, counting down.
TATTCTTCCTTTGTTCTGTACACTTAGTGTTTTGATTATTATTTGTCAAGGTGACTTTCTTTTTTGGTTGAATTTGGTGTTCTGCATGCTTGCTCCTCATGTCCATATAGACATTTCCTTCTTTTTAGGTTAAGGATTTTTTTTTCTATGATTTTGTTGAAAATATTTTTCTGGACCTTTGAGCTGGGTTTCTTCTCCTTTGTCTATTCCTATTCTTGGTTTGGTCTTTTCATAATGCCCCAGATTTCCGAGATGTTTTGTGTCAATAGTTTTTAGATTTAATATTTTCTTTGACTGATGTAGCTAATTGTTCTACTGTATCTTCAATGCCCAAGACTCTCTCTTCCATCTCTTATATTCTGTCAGTGAAGTTTGCCTCTGTAGTTCCTGTTCAAATTCCAAAATTTTTCATTTCCAGAATTCCCTCAGTTCGTGTTTTCTTTATCGATTCTATTTCCATTTTCAGGCCTTGAACAGTTTTATTTGTTTCCTTCAAGTGTTTATGTGTTATTTTTTTAAATTTCTTTAACACATTTATTCTATTTCCTCCAAATTTTTGCTTGTGTTTTCCTGAATTTCTTCAAGGGATTTATTCATTTCCTCTTTAAGAACCTCTACCACGTTCATATAGTTGTTTTTAAACTCTTTTGCTTTTGTTTCAGGCATGTTGGAAGATTTAGGGTCTGCTGCATCGGGATAAGTGAGCTCTAGTGGAAACATTATGTTTTTATGCTGGTGTCTAGGCATCTGGGTTTGGGATGATTATATGTCTAGGTGCTAATTTCCAGATTTGTCTTTGTTGGGTGGGTATTTTTTTCCTTGATTTTTATTTCTTCTTTGGATTTTCAGAGAATGTGGTGGCTGTATGTTGCCTGTTTGGAGGGGCCTGCTCAGCTGGTATGTTCACAGGGAATACCTGCTGATATTGGAGGATGGATTACTGGGATTAGTTTGGGGAAGGAAGGTTAGAGGAGAAGAGGTCTTGGTGATTCATTTGAGATGGGGTCAGAGAGGAAACAGAGACAGCTGAATGTTTCTAGCTACAGAGCTGGGGATGAGACTTCTAATTCCCATCTGGGAATTAGATTTCAGGAAAGGTGTGCATCTGCCTTCAGCCTGCTTGTTGCCCTGGGAAGAGCTGCCCTTGCATTAGCAGGAGATATCTGCTGTGTGGAACAAAGCAACACACTGTGGGAAGAATATTAGAAAGAGAAGATCTGCTGTAGGATTCACAGAAGGTAGGAGCAGTGCGCCACGGAAGGCTGTCAGGGCTGTTCTGCTACAGAATGAGACTAGAGGATTGTATCTGGGGGAACAGTGAGAGAGGTCTTCTTCAAGCAGCTTACCTCCTTTTCTGGCGAGCATGCCCTGTGGCTGGAGTTGGGGGCTGGGATCCAGCAATGAATGGGGTGGGGGAGAGAGCTTAGGAAGGGATGGTCTGTGGAGTCACAGGAAATGTGGGCAGGGGGAAGGGAAGCTACAGCTGGTGTTCTGTTGCAAAGACAGGAACAAGACTGGGGGACTGGGTCTGGGGAACCACACATTTTAGGATTACTTTAGTTATTTGGTCTCGTTTGTATTTTCATAGGAATTTGATATTTTAAAAAAATATTTCCATGAACAAAGCCATCAGAATTTGGATAGGCTTTGATGAGATTGTTTGGATTTTCTTTGGTAGTATGAGCATTTTTACAGTATTAGTACACCTTATGGGATTTATTTATTTCATCTTCTGTTCCCCAGTTTGCCAGTGTTTATTTTCAGTGTAGCAGTCCTTCCTTCACCTCTTTGTTTTGGTTTATTCCTAGGGATTTTGTGATGCTATTCTGAATATCATTTTCATGATTTGTTTCTCAGTGAGTTTATTATTGGTATATAAGAAAGCTACTGATTTTACATGTCAATTTTGCTACCTATCATTTTGTTGAATTTGTTAATCAGTCGTATTAGTCTTTTACTGGAGTATTTTGGGATTTTCTGAATATACAATTCTATTGCCTAAAATGAGAACAATTTATTTTCTTTTCCTTTACTTATGTTGTCTTATTTCTCTAGCTTCAGTTTTAAGTATTGTAGTTAGTGTCTTAGCCCTTGGCTTGTTTCTGATTTTACAGACAATGTTTTCTGTTTTTTTAAATTCCTCTCTCAGAAGTTACATAGTGGCTACAGTTTCTCTTCCCCTTGCTTTCCTCCTAGTCCCTCCCTCAAATCCTCCCCTCTCCTCCAGATCCATTCCTCCTTGTTTTTCCTTCCAAAAAGGGTAGGCCTCCCAGGGCTATTAACCAAAGATGGCAGATCAAGTTGCAATAAGATTAGGCACCTCTTCTCATATTAAGGCTGGATAAGGCAACCCAGTAGGAGGAAAGGGTCCCAAAAGCAGGCATAAGAGTCAGAGATAGGCCCTATTACTACTCTTAGGAGTCCAACAGGAACACCAACATACACAACTATAACATATATGCAGAGGGCCTAGGTTAGACCCATGGAAGTCCCCTGATTGTTGATTTAGTCTTTGTGAGCCCCTATGAGCCCTGCTTAGTTGATTCTATGGGCTGTGCTCTCCTTGGCCCCTATAGCTCCTCCAATCCTCCTCTCCCTCTTCTTTGTGGTTCCCCAAGCTCCATTAAATGTGTGACTGTGCATCTCTGCATCTGTTCCCATCAGTTGCTGGATAGATCCTCTCTGATGATGATGCTAGAATCCAGTTCAAGAGTATAGCAGAGAGTCATTAAAAGGTCACGCGCAGCTTGTACAGATCACAGCAGGCCAAGATGGTTCCACGAGGGGAGGTTTATTAAGAGAGTGGGAGAGCAGGAGAGAGAGAAGAGAGGATAGAGGCCAGCCATGACCAGGTGGATAGAGGGGGAAGAGAAGGGGGGAGGGGAGACAACAACCTGCAGGTGCGGGGTGTGTGTGTGTGTGTCTAGGAGCAAGAGAGAGAGGAGGGGGCCAAGCAGCCCCTTTTATAGTGGGCAGGGTTACCTGCCTGTTGCCAGGTAACTGTGGGGAGGAGCATACCTGGCTGTTGCCAGGTGACTGTGGAGGTGGAGTTTAACAGATTACTAACATTCCCACGTTTTGGTTTAATTAAAAAGAAAAATTAGAAAGAGGTGATGGCGAAGCAGGAATAGGGTCATCGTGAAATCTGGCTACTTCCTGCTGGCATTGGGGGTGATGTGTCTCTAGGGGGAACCTAGAAGAATGGGAGATGTTTGTCTGGTCTTAGGAGAACTGGCTGTTTTCTGATGTCCAGGGTCAGGTCCAGTAGAAGCAGCTGTGTGTGTGGCAGGAGATGGAGCATCTGAAGGTTGCTTCTCTGGAGCTGTATTGGATGCACCTGGACTTGACAAGATGTAGGAAATAAGGTTAAGAACACTTGGAGAAAGAATTTTTTTTAAGATGTATATTTGAAACCCAGAGGGATCCCACCCTTTATTATAGGTAGTAAGTAGGAATTTTAGGCAGATGTACTTATCTGGATGGCATCCATGAGAGGTAGATCTGAGTGGGTTTCCTGTAGCGTATAAGTTTACAAAAGAGATAACAGCATGAGTTAACAACATAAGTAGTCTTTCAACTGAGTTTAGGTAATGAGGTAACAGATAATATCTTTGAAAACTTAGCTGTCAATGTAGTCAGAAGTCTGGTAAAGAGTAAACAACAATCTACCAGTTATATATTATTTTTCAAAAAATGACAGAGTCTACTAGCCAACAGTTCCCGTGGTTTCCATAGTCTCTTGGGTGAAGTCAGTTTGACTTTTAAGCGCAGAAGCCGCAGGGGTTTTTTTTCTGTGGAATGGGTACGCATGATATGAGAAATGACTTACCTTTATTTAGCCAAGTCATTTGACTCAGGGCGTCCCGTTGCATTTGTTCACATACAATCTAGGCTGTATGTTCTAGGAGTCCGGCGTCCACGTCTTCTGAAACCATCTTGGGCTAACTGTTAGAGACTTTGGGCATTCTGTCGGCCATAAACTTAAAATATATAATTAGCAGACTTCTGACAAGATTGAGAACCATACGGATTGGTTGTAACTGAATAAAAATCCATCAAAACGGGTTAGGAAAGAGTCTTAAGTAACTTTGGTGGGTTGTATAGGAAGAGAAAAGCACATTTTTGTATTAGCAAAGAAGCATTTTGGTTAAGACAAGAATAAGAAAGCTGGCAATAGTGGCATACGGTACAGCTGGCGGGCTGGAGTTGTGAGCCACAGGTGCTGCGGGCGGCAGTGACAGGGTGGGACTTCCTGTTAGCATGTTAGTGTCTCTGGCAACAGTGAGTAAAGAAAAGCAAGTATGTCCCATATCACCCCAATGTTTATAGGTCCCAGGCTGCAGGATGTAGGAGGAAGACCCAGAGCAGAGCTAAGAACCATAGAGGGAAGGGACCTGGCTGACGGATCGCAGAGGAGGTGAGGGGAGCTAGCTGGGCCCTGGCAAGGCGCTGAGGTTCCAGTCGACCAGCAAATGACGAAGGAGACAAAGGGGAAAGGTCGCGAAAGACTGGCCCTTGGAAGAGACACAATGGGGCAGAGCCAGTGATCCTGGGAGAAAACAGTAAAGGCTCACCCGTGGAAGAGACACGCTGGAAAGTACGGTCGGAGCCGGTGCTCCTGAGACAGAGAGAACAGTCTGTCCAGGCCTGGCCTGGGGTACTCAGCAGCGAGAAACTGTCTCGAGAGGAGAGGGGAAGTGTCTCATCCAAGGGGAGCAATCTTAGCAGTCCAGGCCTGGCCTGGGGTACTCAGCCATGAACGAGAGGGGAAGTGTCTCATCCAAGGGGAGCCATCCTAGAGAGGTTCAGGGAAGGACAGGGTTAGCTCTAGCTCAAGAAATCTTTTTTGGGACCTTGTGGGCAATTACGCGTGGTGTCTATCCTGTCCGGCCACAGCAGCTGAGGTCCCCAAAGTCTTCGTATCCCAGGTTTTGGCACCAATAAAAGGATTTCCACGCGCAGCTTGTACAGATCACAGCAGACTAGACGGTTCCACGAGGGGAGGTTTATTAAGAGAGTGGGAAAGCAGGGGTGGGGAGAGAAGAGTAGAGAGGATAGAGGCCGGCCATGACCATGTGGAGAGAGGGGGAAGGGAAGGGGGGAGGGGAGAGGACAACCTGCAGGTGTGGGGTCGCAGGGCCAAGAGAGAGAGAGAGAGGGTGGCAAGCAGCCCCTTTTATAGTGAGCAGGGCTACCTGCCTGTTGCCAGGTAACTGTGGGGAGGAGCGCACCTGGCCGCTTCCAAGTAACTGTGGAGGTGGAGTTTAACAGATTACTAACAGTCATTAGGAATCATTTTACTGGCTATGCTTTTTTTCTTTTTGCTAGTCGTGTTTGGTTCTAGCCTAGGTGAATAGGCTCTCTAGCTTCTGGTTCCTGGCTCTCCAGGCAGTGTTGGGCATGGGCTTCCTCTTGTGGCATGGGTCTCATGCTGGACCAGTCATTGGTTGGCAGCTCCCACAATTTTTGCACCACATTTACCCAGCACATCTTGTAGGCAGGAGAAATTTTAGGTAGAAGGTTTTGTGATTGACTAGGTGTCCTAATCCCTCCACTGGAAGCCTTGCTTGGTTACACAAGATGGCTGGTTCAGGTTCTGTGTTCCCCCATTACTAGGAGTCTTAGCTAGAGCATCCTTGTAGTTTTTTTTTTAATCACATTTAATATGATAATAACCATGGGTTTATCATATATAACCTTATCATATTGGAGTCATATTTTTCTTTCTACTTTATTCAAGACTTGTATCATGAAAGGATGTTGAATGCCATCAAAGCATTTTCTGAACCTGTTGATATTATCATGTGATATTTTACCCTTGGTTTATGTGTTGTATTGCAATATATTATAGTAATTAATTATTGTATGATGAACCATTTTTGTATCTTTGAAAGTAAGCCAATTTGCATATGGTATAAGACAGTTTTAAAATGTTATTGAGTTAAATGTTCAGCTGTTTAGTAGGAAATTTTACTGTATATTTTCTATAGTTTTTATTTTTCTTGTATCTTCATCAGCTTTTGGTAATACTGGTTTTATTAAGTGATTTTGATTCAGAATCATTCTCTACCAGATACTTTCCACAGCTATCACACTTAGCTTAGCACCCATATTGGGGCAACAGCAACCAAAGAATAGAAAACCCATCCAACAAAAGTGAAACCATATTTCCACACCGAGGAACACTACAAATGTCACAACACCAGAATAAAGTATTGAAGCTGAAGGGGAAGGCTCATATCACATAAGACAGGCCCACCAGAATAGCACCTAATTTTTCAGTGTAAACTTTAATAGCCAGAAAAGCTTGTTGTAATTTAAAGTTTAAATTTGTTAATATTCATGAGGCACTTAGAATCATCATTGGAATTTAATAAATACTATAGGCATATTTATTAGTGCTGTTTGACCCCTGGAAGTATCCTAATTATGTCTCCTGAATTCAATATAGACAGTTTTCCATTCTTCTATACATCTGAATTCCTTAAAATTGAGTCTGTTTATTGTCATCAACTCCTTGACATCTGTTATTTATCCCACAGCATTAGACCAATTAGTACAAATCTGATTTCCAGTGATGGGAAAAGTAGAGAACAAATTGCCAGATGTTTAATCAGTGATATCTTCAGAGACAAGAGGTTAAATTAAAATAATTTAGAATTAAACAAGAATTAAAATAAAGTCACACCTTGAATAATAGCAGTTGTCTATAATCCCAATACTTGGGGAAGCTGAAACAGGAAGATTATAAACACTTTAGGCCCAGTTTTAAGCTATTAAGATATAAAGAATGGATTAATAATAGGTTAGGCATACCTGAAGTCTGCTTTGATTGACTTATGAGTAATATCCTAGAATCTCAAACATATTGTTAAAGTTCCTTTGCTAAAAGCAGTACTTCTACATAATATTAACAGACTGTCATTAGTTGTAGGATCTCAAGACAAAGACATCTAAGTGTTTCAGCAAGATAATGTTTTACTTCTGGGAAAGAGTGCATAGCCTTATGAAATCAAGTAAACAAACACGCCCAATTGGAGTTGTGCTGGGGTTTTATTCCTAAAGTAAAAGGGTTATTTGTGAATGAAAGCAGAGGAGTCAATGCTTGGCCTCATACTCTGATGTGATTGGCTAATACAGAACAGTGCTGTTTCTAGGAAGAAGTGAAAATTAAACATATATTTTTCTTTTAGTCTTTAAATGTATTTTTTATTTTGAGACTATAATATTACTACCTTTCCTCCCTCTAAGCCTTCCCTTGCTCTCTTTAAAATTCAGTCTCCTTTTTATTGTTATTGAGTACATATATGAATATGTATACCAGTATATTCATAAATATAACTTGTTCAGTCTGTATAATGTTACTTGTATATTTTTATTTCCAGAACTGCTGGTGAAGGAGAAATTTACTTTTCTGCCATGTGGATTTTTCATTTTTAATGGCATTTTATCTTATTTAACCCTTTGATTAAAAAGCTATCCTTTAGAATTCAAAAAAAGTAATTTGAAATTTTAGTACTTCTTTACAAATTTATGAATGTCAACTATGTCTTAACTTTTAGAAGTATATAATAAATACATATTAAAGATGTTTATATATAATTATATATATATGTAAAACAGCTGGTAACAGTATCATCACACAGAAAATCCATATAGAAACCCACTATGTACTAATTTGACATTTACTCCTAAAACAAAATATACAATACTTGGTTTGGTAGGATAAATCTATAATACTGGCAATTAAAATTTTAGATCTCTTACAAATTCAGGAAATGACATGTATTGAAATATATTTCAATAAGAACATGTCAAAGCTCAGGCAATAATAACTGATCCAACTCATAGAAGCCCTTTCTTTGCTACTCTGTGAAGGCTAGTTTTTGAGTCATTTTGAAAGAAAGAACCTCACTTAAACAAATGCCACCACCAGATTAGCTTGTGGGCAAGCCTCTTGTGATGAGCATGAGAGTGTCCAAATTATTGTGGGTGGTGCCACCTCCAAACTGGTGGTCTTGGTGCTATAAGAAAGCAGACTGAGCAAGCCAGGAGCAAGACAGTAAGCATCATTCCTCCAAGGCCTCTGCATTGAGGTTTCTGCCCTGAGTTCTTGTCCTAACTTCCCCAGATGGTGAACTGTCACCTCTAAGTATAAGATGAAATAAGCTCTTTCCTCTCTAAGTTGATTCTTGGCCACAGTGTTGTGTCCTAGAAGCCCTAATACGTTTAGACAAAAGTTTAATTTAATACAATTTTGATATAACACTTTCCAATGTAGCCATTTAAGTGTATAGTTTAATTGCATATATATATACATATATATATGTATATGTATATATATCTCACATATATATTCACAATGTTGTAAATACATCATTAAACATTCTTAGAACTATTATATCATTCAAAGTGAAAACTTTATTCCCATAAAATGATTTCTCATTTACCTTAGACCATAGATTTTGGTAATTTTTAAAAAATTTTTATTATTTCTTTGAGAGTTTTGTACTATGTGTTTTGATCATATTCATCTAGCCAATTTTCCCCAAACCTACTGGTCGTTCTTTATATGCCTAACTTTTTTATTTTCAAAAATCCTTCAAGACCAATTTTTTGTACCCAAATATTCTTGTATGTACGGTGTTCATCTAGAAGTGACAGACTTACAAGGGGCTACACTCTCAGAGAAAACTGTTTATCCTCTCCAGAAGCTAAATGTTGTGAGTAGCTCCAGAAGATACTGTTTTCTTATAGACATTTAGTGCCTCAGGCTCTTATACTATTTTGCCCATCTTCTGCAATGATCCCTAAGCCTTGGGAGGATAGGTCATGGTGTATATATATAGTTCATTTAGGGTTGGGATTTGTGTTGTGAGCTGTTATTCTCTTTAAATTGACAAGTTGAGTTAATCATTGGTCCAGGCATGTTGAGTAGCATGGCTTTAGGAGGCAGTGCTCTATGGGTTCCCTGGTCTCTAGTGTCAAAACTGGAGTCTGAACATCTTAGAACTCGTCAGTTCAGGAATTGAGAATGTGTCACTTGCCTTTATATCAATGAAGGTTTACAGAGATCAACTCTGCCCTAACTACTACATTGACTTCTTTTATGATAACAAGGCTCTTGAAGTAGATTATTCAAGATCTTTGTAAGTATGTATCTATTTATAACATCTCCGTGAGGAATTATTTTTTACTAATGATATGACTATTTAAAATTAAGTGAACTTCTTAAAATTATTGAGTCATCAGTGTCAGAAGAGAGACATCAACCCATATATGTCCGTAGGTTAAAAAAAGCATTTAATTCCCCTAGAATTCAGACCTATGTGTATGTATAAGGACCAAATAAATGACACTGAAATTTGTGCCAAAAGAACTTGTGGAGTAGTTAGGCTTTTCTAATCTAAAGCAGTTCAAGGATACATTTTATGGAAGTGGTGTCATTCAGGTATCCTGTATTTGTGTAGAATTTTTTTATTATTTATAAAGTACTCTCACATATGAACTTCTGTGACATTTTCAGTCTATCTCTATTGGAGGCTTAAAAGTTAATATTCCTCAAAGGAAAGTGACTATCCCAGGATCATAAAGTAAATAAATCACCAAGACAGACTAGTATACAACTTAGGTTTCCTGTTTTCTCTCTCAGTGCTTTTACCATTTAAAAACACTAAAAAGCCAGATATATGGTAGTGTATTGCTATGACTTTAGACTCTGGGAGGTAGATGTAAGGAGATAAAGAGTTTAAGTCTACTTTGAAATGTATACTTAGATCGAGGATATCCTAGAATATGTGAAATTTATATACTAAAAAATAAAGTCCCAAATCAACTAAACAAAAAACCACTTAGGAGAGGAACAGGCAGAATTTGGATTGAGGAGTTAAGGAGAATGCATAACCTGAATAAGAGCTTTAAAGGAGCCTGAAAAGCAATGAAGGACTATCTGAGGGGTTGGCTGTCGTCAAAAGTTGAGGGAAAGTCTGTCAGGAAAAAATATTAAACTGCCTTTCTTAGCATCAGTGTGAGGTTTTCCATGGAAGCTTAGTAACAAGACAACATTAGTTTTCTAGTGTCAGGTGGAACTTTACGGTCTGTGGCCTGCAGTTCCACAGTTGTCCATTGGGGGGCACTGCTGAGCTATTTTAAAACTATTGCCGTAAAAGGCTATGCTGCTCCAATCCATTCCTCAGACTTTAAGTAGATTATTCAAAGAACCCTTTCCTTATCGTTACCTACCTAATAGTCATTTCATTTTTCATTTGCCCATAAAGTATTGATCCCACTGAGTTATTCTTTTCCCACAAGCCTTCCCCAAAGGAGAATAAAGTCATTCTTTATTTAGGAAGTGCCTCCTCCCTACCCCTGTGGTAAAACACTCTAGATTTTCTTTTTCTATACTGTCTTTGAGAAATATAGATCCTTACCCCTTCATTATAGTAATTATTGTCATATCTATCCATAGGCCAATGCTTCTTTACTTCCACTTATCTCTTTTTTTTTTTCTTAAAATACTCAGGCTAGGTATTCTTGTTCACAGAGTGAAGTCTTCTATTCAGAAGATGCCCAAATTCCAATTTGTACTGGTTTCTACACAGATCTGTATAACTTTTATATAATGAGTATGATAATTTTTACTAATAATGGGGAAAACAAATCTCTTATTGCTTTCATTTTTAAAATGTCCATGTACATATTAATAGAATATCAAGTATAAGACAGTATCCAACTAGAATCCTCCAAGTCATCCCACAGGCCCTAAGAGCAATAATAAACCTTGTCAGAGCACTGATCCTTAAATTAAATTATCCGTATAAGACCCATCCTGCACTAGGGAGAACAACTCATGTATATTCACTGGATCACTCCATCACTTGAGTTCAAAGTGATTTCAGATGGTCTATAAATATTTTCTGATTGGACAACTACTCAATGAATGAAGAAAAAAAGAAAAAAAAAAGAGAGAGTTACTACCAGAAACTGGGTTCTTTGTTCACTTGAGCAACCCTGAAGTAGAAACCTGAAGGTGACAACAGTGGGCCTCATGTCTCAGGCATGTGTCACACTCACCAGTTCCAGCAGGAAATGAGGAAGTGGCAAAGGCATCTCCTTGTGTTGGCTGGAAGCCTGGGATCAAACTCTCTGCAGAGCCACCAAGCTTCTCAGGAAGCTTTCCTAGAGGGAGAAAACACCACTTTGCTCATTTCTGCAGAATTCTGATTTGATTCTTCTTACCACATTTATGGCAATACTTTTACCACTAAAAAGTCCTTGTTGTGCAAATGCCCAAAGACTGTTCTCTAAGCTGGAAGCAGCTTAAGAACTGAGGTGGACTGACAAAGAGGGAAGTGCTGAGGTGCTGTGAAGGACAGGTACAACCACAGCAGTGCTACTGAACACCGACAGCAGAACAACAGTGATATAGACTGGAAATCATAAATAGATGTCAGGGGTAGCCCTGCTTATACACTGATTTTATACCTAAAATCAGCCATAGGCCTGACATACATGCCTGCTAACACAAAGTCTTGGGTCTCTGTGGAAAAACACTGAAACAGATAGCTATAAGATATTGTAAACAGGCAGCTTTGGTAGAAAATTGCCAGCCTGAGTAGTCATAGACCTTGTAGATAGGTAGCCTTGGTGGATAATACCAACTTAGATAAGGACAAGTGAATCATAGGCGGAGTCATAGTGATCTGTCCCCTGAACCTTTACCCAGCTGACACTCTGTTCTGGAAGATATCTATACTCCCACTGAACACCTATGCTCCTGCATCATCCCCTTCCCCACATCCTGCCTCTATGTACATATAACCCCTGTGTGAAAAAAGTAAAATTAACGGTTTAATCAGCAAAAAAAAAAAAAAAGAAGATGCCCAAATTCATTCCAAGTATATACTTATTTGAGACCAAGCCACCTAAGTACAAAATAAATGTGGCCTTTACAAGGATGCTGAGATAAAATACAATGAAGGAGTTAAATACAAGTCCTTTATCATTTGAGAAAAAGTAGAAGCAAAATACTGTGAAGGCCTTCTGGCTCTTTTAATATTGTCATGGGGACCAGAATTGGAAATGTATCTTTGAAGGAGTAGACTACAGACAAGTCTTATGGAGGAAGGTAAAAACCCTAAAAAAGACTGTAGAGACAGAGATTAAAGGTTTGAGAATGTTGAACAACTTAGAAAATGGTAGTGGGGAAGAAAGCCTCTAGCAAAATTAAGAATACCAATTCAGTCAGACTACCTGGATTCAATTTTAACACTCTAACCTATTAGAAGTATAGCTTTGGGTAATTTCTTGGGCCTTTCCTTGCCTCAGTTTTTTCATTTGTAAAATGGGAGAAACTCTAAAATATCTGTTCACAATTCTAAAAATCCACAATGCTTTGAAAACTCCAATTTAATTTGATCTTAATATCTTAAGTGGCATGATACTATAAGAGTCTATATCCCATTTAATGTGAATAGTTATATATGTTGCTACAGAAAATTAATGCACCTATTTATAGAACTTCCTGGAGATATTTCAGAACATTTATCATTTCTACCTACAATTTTGAAAACATTAATTATGAAAAACCAAATCTGGGGTCTGGAGAACAGTTAAGAACTCTTATGCATTGCATATAAACTCATGCAGGCACACACATATACATTAAAAAATAAATCTTTTGAGAACAACAACAAAATCCCAAATCTAATTTCTGGAGATTTTTGGTCTTATATTATTTAATTTTAATTATGATTAAATGAGTAAACATGTAAAATTACTTGAAGCAGCGATTGGCTAGTAAGATATTTAAAATGTGGCAATATTTATTTTAATTTTGGGAAGCTTATACAAGACTGTCAATTTAAGGGTTTAGATTTTATATATAGGTGTCTAATTAAATTTTTGTAAAGGAACAAGTATATAACTTTAATGAAAGTAATATTAATGGTAGTATGAATTATACCTAGTAAATATGGGGTGGAAGTTATGGCCAAGTGTTAGGGAACTTTGCTGTTAAGGTAGCAGTCTCTCATGACTAGATAGATGGCTTTCTGAGCTCAGGACAAAATGGGGTACTCCCCTTAGTGGGGTTTCCTTGTTGCTTAGTTAGGATTTTACTGCTGTGAAGAGACTAAGGCAACTCTTATAAAGGACAACATTTAATTAGGGCTAGCTTACAGGTTCAGAGGTTCAGTCTATTATCATCAAGGCAAGAAGCATGACAGCTTTCAACCGGCACGACAGCTCTGGAAAAGCTGAGACTTCTATCTCTTGTTCCAAAGGCAGCTAGGAGAAGACTGGCTCTCAGGTGCTTAGGATGAATGTATCAAAGCCCACCTCCACAGTGACACACCTCCTTCAACAAGGCAACACTTCCCAATAGTACCACTCCCTGGGTTAAGCATATTCTAACCACCACGCCTGTCTCTGTCTCTGTCTGGAGAATGGCTCTGTCTGGATAGTGTCCCTGAACACAGGTGGCTGGCCTTGTCTGAAAAGTGGCCTTGTACAGAACTCACTACAAGGCTGCATAACTTAGCACATAAGTCCTGCTCTAACTTCCTGCCTACATGTTAACTAGATACTGTATTAGAGCCTATCAGCCCTTCTTGCTCACTTGATGCTATGAACAATTATCCCTTTCCAACTGTACTCCTAAAAGGCTCTTATATGCTGTATCCTTGAAACAATAAAATAGACTTGTTTTGCTGCAGCAGTCTCCAGGGGTCATTCCGTCATGCTCATGGGCCATCCGAACCCTGCTCTCACTTCTTCTCACTTTGTCCTTTTAGGCTGGTGGCCAAAAGCTCCTGAGGAGAAAGGGGGCCCACAACTGAGACATGATATATGTGGAAAACAGATATATTTATAATAGCAGTAGTATGCATGATAAACAACAGCAGTAAAGATAAAGGGGTTGTTTCACAGTATGATGTGAAAAATCATGGGACAATAGAAAATTAATATCATTTTTCAACTCAGGGACAATGTTAACAGCACTAAATGTAAATTTGGTCTTATTTGTTCTCCCTTTCTCTGTATTCTCAAATATTTCTTGTACTTGCAATGCTGGAAAAGTCCTGGCTGAGTATTTCAGTTCTCATGTTGGTTCTATGGAGATGGTGCTGGAATGCCCTATGCTCCTTATTTTATTTTCCTTTGCCTATTTAGAATCTCCCTTTCCTCATAAGAACCTGCAGTCACTTCCTGTACTTTACTAAAGAAGTTTCAGAATTTATTGGCTTTTTATTGTGGAAAAGGCAAAAGATTGTCCAATCTTGATACCCTTTATACTCTCTCATTTTGTTGTGAACTTTTACTGTGCTGTGTCTATTCTCTATTGTTATACTTATCTAAAGTCACATTTTTCTTCTCAGGGTAAAAGTGGCAAACTAGTTACTTTGTTGTTGTTGATGTTGTTACTATGTCCAAAATCCTGACAAATAACTTAAGAGAGAAATTATCTTGTTCATAGTATTTTGGGGGTCAGGGGAGCTGGTTCAGTCAAACCTAGGAGGGATTGTGGAGGAAAGTAGGTCACATCATGGCAGGTAAGGAATCAGAGAAAGGAGAATGGTCACATTCAGTTGGATTTTTCTTTTTCTCTTTTTTTTTGTTTTTTTGTTTTTTTTTTTAAATTTTTATTTTTATTTTTTTTTATTGGATGTTTTATTTACATTTCCTATGTTGTCCCCTTACCCCATCCCCCACCCACCCAGGAACCCCCAATCCCCTCACCCCTCCTCCTTCTTCTCTGTGGATGTAACCTCTATCTATTCCCCCCCACTCCCACCTCCCCACCCTCAAAATTCCCACTCCCTGGGGCATCCAGCCTTCATGAGGTCAAGGTTCTCTTCTTCCACCTATGCCCAGCAGGGCCCTCCACTCTTACATATTGTCCCTAGCTTGTTGCGTGGCTCTTCCCCTTAGTTAAATATCCCCATTAATACACTCTCTCTCTCTCTCTCTCTCTCTCTCTCTCTCTCTCTCTCTCTCTCTCTCTCTCTTTCCTCTCTTTTATTCTTTCTCTCACACAAATGTACACACACACAGGAGTGTGCCACAGTACTTCCCAAGTGACTCAAAAAACAGCCAAGTCAACAATGAATTAACCATTACTTCCAAACAAGGGTCTTCTATCTGGGGATACCCTAAGTTTTCTTTCTTCAACTATTAAAGAAAAAGTTTAGCAAAACAAAAGATATTTAACAGCTAAACAAGATAGGAAAGGATGTAGGGTACCGAAGAGTACAGAGGGTAATTTCTGGGCTCTGCTATGGAAATTTGGGAACAACCTGCTTCTGACAGAAAGGCAATGACCAGCTACTATTCTAATGAAATTGTATGTGCATGCCTTTGTCTAATAAAACAAGCTGAAAGGCTTGGATGGAGACAAGAGAAGTTTTTAATTCCTCTAAAGAATCAATGAATGAGTTATCTTATAAATAAAGTAATTTTGAAGCATGCATCAGACATTCATAAAAAAAAAACTACTGATAGTCTCCTTCCTGTCCCTATTAACCACTCTTCCACTCCTAGCAAGTCCCTTCCCACACCCATGATTCTTTTTTTTTAGACCTACTGGGTTTTATCAAGCTCATCCATGCTACTGTGGCATTAGGTTAAAATTTCCACTGGAATTTGGTGGACTCCTCAGTACACCATAGATATTTGTCACTGTTTGTCTTTATAACATTTATGTGGTATAGTAGGGCCGAATGTTTTTTTTTTCTCTACTTCAGTTACTAATGAAACAAACCCAGCATGGCTGAGTGTCCTGTCAGCCAGACAAAAAGAAAATTAAAGGGTAAAGTTGGGATTATGTTTCATTACAAACATTCTAAATTTGATTAGTATTTTAAATATTCTAGATAGTAATATAGCTCTGAACTTGATCCCAGTTTCTATCTAAGGAGAATTAGGCAGCTGATACTAGTCACCTAGGTAAAAAATAAAACCATAAAAGTTATTTTGATTTCAGCTCCCTAAAAGACTTGGAAATTATGGCTAATGTGCTGAAATGTACTTCCCTGGGTCCAGACTACTAAATATGAACTTCCTCTTTCTTGCCCAAGTAGACTGAAAAACTTCCATGAAATTCTGGTTGTGTGTATGTTAGATGTAAGCCTCTGTCTTTTCTTTCATCTACTAAGCTAATATTGAGTACATACAAAGCAGTACTTTCCTAGAGACTGGAGATAGCAATAATAAGAAAGACAGCACTCTTTCACTTGGTAGAATCTATTGTTTGATTTTCGACAAGATCGGAAGTCTTGGATTTCTTGATAGCTGATATATGTGGGTGGAGAGGCAGATGGTCAGTGTTCTGCTAGGCTCATGCTTAAGCCAAGAAATATTTTTAAAGGTGTTTTATATCCTTAGGAACCAGGAAAATGCAACTTAGAGATTCTTGGATATTTCTCTTAGCCAAGTTAGAATGGCTCGGATCAAGAAAACAACTGACAAAAAATGCTGATGTGGATGTGGGAAAAGAAGAACATTCCCTCACTGTTGGTAGGATTGCAGCCCATTGTAGCTCATATGGAAAACTTTCAAAAAGTTCAAAATAGATCTACTTGGCTTCATGACACATACCTTTAATCTCAGCACTCTGGAGACACAGGTAGGATCAGGTGGATTTCTATGAGTTCAAAGCTAGCTTGGTTCATGTAGTACATATGTAGTGTATTTCAGACCAGCCAAAGCTACATAGTGATGTGATGCCCTGTCTCAAAAAACAAAAAGAAGAAAAACAAGGAAACACAGATCTATCATAAGACAGATGATATATACCCAAAAGAACTTTTGGCATATACCGAAAGAACTCGGTACTTACTACAGAGATACTTGCTTGGCAATGTTCATTGCTACTCTACTCACAATAGCCTCTGGTCCTTAATTTTGTCATTCATACAGAAAAGTGTCATTCATACATTTTCCCCTAAGTTCTTCCAAAATGCAAATATCCCCATTTTGTGGGGTGGTAATTTTTTACCCAAAGCATTCACATGTCCCATTCATGAGAGTTTGAATGAGGATGGCCCTGATAGGCTCATATGCTTGAATGCTGAGTCTACAGTTGGTGGAACTTCTGAGGAGGATTGGGAGTGCTGTTGTTGGAGGTAGTAAGTCACTTACTTGGGGGTAGCTTTGGTGTTTCAAAAGCCCATGCTATTCCTAGTTCCTAGTTTTTTCTCTCTCTTCTTCTTTCCCTCCTTCTCTCCACATGCCTCATGCTTGTAGGTCAGATAGTGTTTCTCAGCTATTGCCATAACTACCTGTCTGATGCCATGGTTCCTATCATGATGGCCAGACCATGAGCATGAAATTAAATGCTTTCTTTCATAAGTTGCCTGTGTTACGGTATCTTTTTGCAGCAATAAAAAAGTAACTAAGACAGATGTTGGTTCTAGGGAGTGAGCTGTGACAGACTTGACCATACTATCTTTTGAGAAATGTACAAAACTTTGGGACTTTGGACTAGAAAAGCATTTGAAAACTCTAAGTAGGGATTAATGGTACATTCTAGTGAGAGCTTGGAAAATAATAGTGATGAAAGCAATGTGAACAATGGAGGCACAGATTAAGGGGTTTCAAAGAGGAACAGTATTAGCAACTGGGCTAGAGACCAGTCTTGCGATATTTTGGTAAACAATATAGCTATTTTTCTCTTGTCCTAAGAATCTGTGTGAGGCTAAATTGAAGACTTTTAGACTAATTTCATTGGCAGAGCATATTTCAAGACAGCCTAATATTGACTCTGTCACTTGGTTGTTAGTGATCACCCTTACATAGGTCTACAATAAAAAAGATCAAGTCGGGGCAAAAAGAAATACAAAATTTACAGTTTGAGGAATAAAAGAGCACCAGGAAATTTAATATAACAACCTTCATTTGTGCTGGGAGAGATAAGGAGAAATGGAATAAAGAGAATAGTGTCCTCAGGGCCAAGACTCCACCCAGCAAATTCTGCAACTTGTAAAAAGAAAATGACTAAAGTATTAAAGGAAAGTTTATTCTACAAAGGAAAGTATCAACAAATCGAAGCTTATACAAATGTAATTCAAGGAGGGGGCCAGATTCCATCCCAAGCAGGCAGTAGAACTTGATAGCAATTGCCCTGTAGTTTTGACTTTAGAGTCGTAAAGCATACAGTACTAAAGGGATTGTGAAGTCTTCCACAGTTAAGGAAAGCTGCTGAGGCCAGGGTATGGCATAGATGTCCCTGCATGCAGGCCCAGAAAGGTCAACTTGTTAAGCCATGAGAGTGAAGTTGGGATTACTTTGGAGACTTGAAGATGTTTGAGATGACAGAACTATGGGATACTTGCCAAGAAGAGTTGCATATACATGGTGGAAATAGCCCAAAAGAAAGAAGTGTTTTGCAGTCACCAAAGCTGGAAGAGAGGAGTTATCTAAGCCCTTTGACAGCAGACATGTAGCTATAGCATTTAAAGTTTGTAGTGCTAGGTTTTAGTCTTTATTTGGTCCAGTAGTTCCTCACTATGCCCCCAATTCTTCCTTTGTTTGAATGATAATACATATTCTGTCCTCCATTATGTGTTATAAGTATATATTTGCTTTTTTATTTTCCAGAAGTGTGGTGGTTTGAATGAAAATGGTCCCCATATACTCATAGGGAGTGGCATTATTGGAGTTGTGACCTTTTTGGAGAAAGTATGTCACTGCAGGTGGCCTTTGAGGTTTCATAAGCTCAAGCCAGACCTAGTGTCATTCTCTCTTCCTGCTGTCTGCTGATCCAGATGTAGAACTCTCAGCTACTTCTCTAGCACCATGTCTGCTTATGTGTCCCCATGCTACCCACCATGATAATAACGGACTAAACCTTGGAACCTGTAAGCCAACTCCAATTAAATATTTTCCTTTATAAGAGTTGGTCATGCCATCTCTTCAAAGTAGTAAATCACTGACTAAGACAAGAGAGTTGTAGCTAAAAGTTGCCTTGAGTCTCAGAAGAGACTTTGGACATTTAAATGGTGTTGAGACTGAAAAACCGTGGGGACTTTTGAAGCTGAGATAAATGCATTTGCATTATATGTCTCTATGAGCCTATGGGATCCAGAGAATAGATTGTGGTGATATGAATGAAAATGGCCCCATAGGCTCATACGTTTGAATGTCTGGTCCAGAGTTGGTTGGACTGTTTGGAAAGGATTAGGAGTTGTGGTCTTATTGGAGAAGGTGCGTCACTTGGAGATGGCTTTGAGGCTTCAAAAACCCATGTTATTCCCTGTTCCCTGTTCTCTCTCTCTCTCTCTATATATATATATATATACATATATATGTATATATATATATATGCATAGACATAGACACACACACACACATTTCTTTCTCTCCTCCTTCTTTCTCCTTCCTTCCCTCCCTGGTCCCTCATTCTTAAAAGTCATATGTAAGTGCTAAGCTGTTGCTTCAGTGCTGTCTCCAGCTTGCTTGCCTGCTGCCATGCTACCTTCTAAGATGGTCACGGATCATGCTCTGAAACTGTAAGTTCCCATTAAAATTTTTCTTCTATAAGTTGCCATAATCACAGAGTATCTTCACAGCATTAGAAAAGTAACGAAGGCTCCACCCAGCAGCTGACTCAGACAGATACAGACATCCATAGCCAAACAGTGGATGGAGCTTGGAGGAAGGATTGCAGGCTCTGAAGTGGATAGAAACACCACAGGAAGATCAACAAAGTTAACTAACCTGGACCCTTGGGGCTCTCAGAGTCTGAACCACCAACCAAATAACATACACTGGCTGGACCTAGGCCTTGCCAATTATATGTAGCAGATGTGCAGCTTGGTCTTCATGTGGGTCCTGAACAACTGGAGCAGGGGCTATCCCAAAAGCTGTTCCCTGTATGTGGGATATGTTCTATCTGAGCTGCCTTGTCTGGCCTCAGTGGGAGAAGAAGCACCTAGCCTCAAAGAGACTTGAAGTGCCAGGGTGAGGGGATATCCAGGAAGCCCCACCTACTCAGAGGAGAAGGGGAGAGGAAGATGGGGGAAGGATTGTGGAAGAGGGTGACCAAGAGGGGGGCAGTGAGTGGGATGTAAAGTGAATAACTAAAAAAATAAAATTAAATTTTAAAAAAACCTAAGATACTATTCTTCCCTACACTCACCTGTACCCCCATTTCTCTGTACTTAATATGTTCTAAGCCTCATATGCTCCAGTTCCTACTCTCTACCCTATGCTTGTATACAATGTGCTATCCCATAAGCAACATATCCCATAGTTACAACATCCTGTGATGTCATTGCAGTCATCCCTTTTGTGTCTTACTTAGACCCATGGTCTATGTGTTATAGGTCTTCCTTTAGAGACCACTGACCATGGATAGACTCAGGGCTTAGAAAAGTTTCATTTATGTCACTTAAAATCCAGAAACAGTCCACTCAACTCTTTAGCTATTTTGCAGCACTTCAGAAGGTCTCCTTCCAGACTCAGCCATTTGTCAGGCTCTTTTCATTTATAATTCATGCCACAGTTGGAAGGAATAGCAGGTATCTAGGCCTTGTCCACATTCGAGCTCATCTTGAATCCTTTTTACAACATAATTTCTGTGAATGTTGATTTTGCTCATAATTTTGTAAAGTTATTTTCCAAATTTTTAAATATTCTGGAAACCCTGGTCCCATAGTCCCATGTTCTAAGGATTCCTTCAATCTCAAAGTTTTTGTCACTGCCTGGGACCTAGCCCTTCACTCATCTCTTCTTTTATGCTCATCTGTGTGGACCATATGGCATGCTTTGGCTCAGTTTATTTTTAACACTAATTTCTTCTTAGTATTATAGGAAGATAAGAACCAAAGAAATTATTCATTTGGGTCTTCTGTAACAGTTCCCTCAGAAATTGATTGAAATTAGGGGAATGTAAAGGCAAAAAGCAAAATATAATGAAGACGATACGATAGTCACGCTCTGTCAGAACTACAAGGGTTTTAAAAGTTTGAGTGATTCTCTTATTGTATGCATGAGGAAATAGACTCAGCAAGAGATTGAGATCTGTTCAAGATAAGACATCAGGTCATAGCATAGTTGTAACTAAAGACTTCAGTCTCCTGACTTTCTCCATGCCCAAATGCTCTTTTACTTTCTAAACCACAGTCTTAGGCATTCAGAAACAATGTATTACTTACACCAAACTTACCTTCAGTGACATTAATGCAGGAGCTGATTATTAAATGAGCCATATTTTCTAAGTAAGCTGCCTAGGCACACTTGTACCCTGCTCTGGAAAGTCAAGTGGGATAGGAAGATCTAATGCAACAAAACTTGTTTTATCTGTTGCTCTTCTCTCTTTCTTTTAGGAAGACATTCAACTCCTAAAAGTTCTGAGTCTCTTGAAAGTTCATAGGCTACCACTTTTCTGCTAAGTATATTAGATACCATCACCCTCTGATTGTTTGAAGTAGATAAACTCCCTCCCCGGGGTAAGGATCAGATGAGGTAGTGTTAGTATACCCTATCCTGGGGGAGATGATCTATGCTTATTTATAGGCCAAGTGTGGGAAAACATACTCCTGAGATTGGTGCATGTCTTACCACACCTTCACAGCCACTCTCACCTTTGGGATATAAGTGGATGCCACATCACGGCTCTGTTTTTTGAGGTCCAAACCGGATACTTGGGGATAAATATATCTTTGAAAAGAAGGGTGACATCAGGACCCCAAATGGGAAGCCAGGTGTCATTGAGTTCCTTTTATATCTCTGACCCAGCTGATAACAGGCTCTAAGAACTATATTCAAATCATGGTTAGTATCTTATTTACCTTCAACTTGCTCAGGTCCTGAGGATTTCAGTTCATTCTGTACTACACTGTTCCTGCCTTTATATCATAGTTCACATGCACTCTTACCAAGTCCCTTCTCAGTTTCTATTCTAGGGGTTTCTAGCACAAATCAGTATAATGGGAAGAATCAGATTTAGAGTTGTACACACACCAAATTCCAAATTTTTGCTCTGTTATCTTGAGCAATTTTCAAAACATGTATAGTCCTCCATTTCTAATCTGGGAAATAGGATGCTGGATAACTTTGTCTCTCAGAATTACTGTGAAGATTTAGTAAAATAGAATTTAAGAATGCCCCCATCCCAGTTCCTAGCATACATGAAAGCCCACTAATCAATAAGTTTCTTCTTTTTCCCATGTCACTCTACCAACTTGCTCATTCACTTGGGCACTCACTTGCTCAGTCAACAAATGGTTATTGACATAAATAGGGAAGCCAGTGGATTTTGTTTCCTGACAACACAAATGTTACAAAGTGGCATCTCTTTTAGAGTCAAACACACTTGAATTGAAATGTTGGCTCTGCCACTTAATATTTGTCAGATTTAGAATAAATCACTTTACCTGTTTGAGCATCAGTTTTTGTATCTGAATTTTTGGGAGTAATAATTTGGATTTCACAAGTAGAAGGCTCAAAATGTCTAATAACTATACAAGTGCTTATACCTAATACAAAATGTTAATAATGGAAATAACAATAAACTACTTGAATTGGAAATATGTCTTCTAAGACTGCTACAGGATTGATAATCTGTAAACTTGTCAATATGAGATCAATATGAGAATTCTAGATTCATTTTCCAAATAATCAGAGTTCTTTTGTTTCAGCAAGGTGGTATCCCTGAAACAGCTCAACTGCATGTGTTCATTTGCACACACACCATTCATTTCAGATTTGTCCTGTGTTGTTCAAACATCTTAAGGTTGGATTACTTAGAAACTTGTTTTGTCAGTTATATTCAGATAATTTATCACAGAGACCCTCCTTTCCACAACAGGGGTACAGACATATTCCACAGACAGGCAATGATTTTTGGGATAGCCTCAGTTCCAGTACTTTGAGACCCATATGAAGACTAAACTGTACATCTGCTACATATGTGAGTGGCATGGAGGGCAGTCCAGCTCTTGTATGCTCTTTGGTTGGTGGTTCAGTGTCTGAGAGCCCCAGGGATCCAAGCTAGTTGATACTGTTGGTCTTTCTGTGGAGTTCTCATTCCTTCTGAGCCTGCAATCTTTCCAACTCTTCCACAAGAGTCCCCAAGCTCCATCCACTGTTTTTGCTGTGTGTCTCTGAGTCTGTCTGAGACGGCTGTTGGGTGGAGTCTCTCAGAGGACATGTTCCTGTAAGCTAGCATAACAGAGTATCATTAGTAGTGTCAGCCATTGGTGCTTGCCCATGGGTTGGGTCTCAACCAATTATTGGTTGGCCATTCCCTCAGTCTCTGTTCCATTCCCTGTCCCTGCATTTCTTGTAGACAGGATAAATTTGGGAGTCAAAAGTTTTGTGAGTGTGTTGGTGTCCCTATGGGTCCACTTGGGTTCCTGCCTGGCTATAGGAAGTGTCCTCTTCTGGTTCCTTATCCCCAGTGTTGTGAGTTACAGCTATCTGTCTCATCCTGGAAATGTAACCCCCCCCCAATCTCCTCACCTCTGACAGTTGCAGATTTACATTCATTCTCATAGCCATAAATCTATCTCTCCTGTTTTTCCCCACACATGATCCAGGACCCACCCCCCTCATTCCCAGTTTCCTCCCTTCATTTGCCTTTTATCACTATTTTATTCCCCCTTCTAAGTGAGATTCAAGCATCCTCACAATTCTCAAAATCATTTGGAATAACAAAAAAAAAAACCCAGGATAGCAAAAACTATTCTCAACAATAAAAGAACTTCTTGGGGAATCATCATCCCTGACCTCAAGCTGTACTATAGAGCAATAATAATAAAAACTACATGGTATTGGTACAGAGACAGGCAGGTAGGTCAATGGAATAGAATTGAAGACCCAGAAATGAACCCACACACCTATGGTCACTTGATCTTTGACAAAGGAGCTAAAACTGTCCAGTGGAAAAAGGACAGCATTTTCAACAAATGGTGCTGGTTCAACTGGAGGACAACATGTAGAAGAATGAAAATTGATCCATTCTTATCTCCTTGTACAAAGCTCAAGTCTAAGTGGATAAAGGACCTCCACACAAAACCAGATACACTGAATCTAATGGAAGAGAAGGTGAGGAAGAGTCTCGAACACATGGGCACAGAGGAAATTTTCCTGAACAGAACACCAATGGCTTATGTTCTAAGATCAACAATCGACAAATGGGACCTCATAAAATTGAAAAGCTTCTGTAAGAAAAAGGACACTGTCAATAGGACAAAACAGCAACCCACAGATTGGGAAAAGATCTTTATCAACCCTACATCCAATAGAGGGCTAATATCCAAAATATACAAAGAACTTAAGAAGTTAGACTCCAGAGAACCAAATAACCCTATTAAAAATGGGGAACAGAGCTAAACAGAGAATTCTCAACTGAGGAATCTTGAATGGCTGAGAAGCACTTAAAGAAATGTTCAACATCCTTAGTCATCAGGGAAACGCAAATCAAAACAACCCTGAGATTCCACCTCACACCAGCCAGAATGGCTAAGTTCAAAAAATGCAGGTGACAGCGGATGCTGTCGAGGATGTGGAAAAAGAGGAACACTCCTCCATTGCTAGTGGGACTGCAAGCTGGTAAAAACACTTTGGAAATCAATCTGGCGATTCCTCAGAAAATTGGAAATAGTTCTACCTGAAGACCCAGCTATACCACTTCTGGACATATACCCAAAAGATGCTCCAAAATATAACAAGGACACATACTCCACTATGTTCATAGCAGCCTTATTATAATATCCAGAAGCTGGAAAGAACCCAGATGTCCCTCAACAGAGGAATGGATACAGAAGATGTGGTACATTTATACAATTGAGTACTACTGAGCTATTAAAAGCAATGACTTCATGAAATTCACAGGCAAATGGATGGAACTTGAAAATATCATCCTGAGTGAGGTAACCTAGTCACACACACACAAAACCCCATACATGGTATGTACTCACTGATAAGCCCACAATACAACCCACAGACCATATGAAGCTTAGAAGGAAGGAAGACCAGGTGTTAATGCCTCAGTCCTGCACTGAAGAGGGGACAGGATGATCACAGGAGGTGGGGAGATGGGGGACCTTGGAGGGAAAGAGGAGGGGGGAATAAGGGGGCAGTATCAGGTATTGGAGGGGATGAGAGAGTGAGAGGTACAGAGGGTCAGGAAATCGAATAAAAATACGTAGTATTAGGGGATGAAGAACTGGAGGGTAGCCACTTGAGGGTCTCAGATGCCAGGGAAGTGAGAGACTCCCAGGACCCAATGAGGATGACTTTAGTTGAAATGCACAGTGAAAGGGAGATAGAACCTGTAGAGACCAGCTCCAGTAGATAGGAATGGCTCCCAGTTGAGGGATAGGGACACCCACCTATCTCAAAATTTTTAACCCAGAAATGTTCCTGTCCAAAGGAAAGACAGGGACAAAATATGGAGCAGAGACTGAAGGAAGGGCCATCCAGGGACCACCCCACCTGGGTATCTATTCTGTCTGTATATATCAAACCCCAACACCGTTGCTGCTCCATGAGGTGCTTGCTGACAGGAACCTGGTGTGGCTGTTCCTTGGGAGGTTCTTTCCGGCAACTGACCAATCCAGATGCGGATGACTGGAGCCAACCATCAGACTGAGCTCAGGGATCCCAGTGGGGTTGCTGGCAGAAGTACTGGAGGAGCAGAGGGGGATTGCAACTCCCAATATTACTGAACACCCTACCCAGAGCTCCCAGGGACTAAACCACCAAACAAAGAATACACATGGAGGGACCCATGGCTCCAGATACATATGTAGCAGAGGATGGCCTTATCTGGCATCAATGGAAAGGGAGGCCCTTGGTCCTGTGGAGGTTTGATGCCCCAGCATGGGGGAATGCTGGAGCGGTGGGGCAGGAGAGGGTGGGTGGGTGGGAGCACCCTCTTATAGGCAAAGAGGAGTGAGAGAGGGTGGATGTGGGATGGGAGGTTTGTGAGGGAAACCAGGAAGTGGGATATCAGTTGAGATGTAAATGAATCCAATGATTAATAAAAAAAGAAAAGAAAGATAAAAAGAAAATAGCCTGTATTGCTTGAATGTTTTGATATCTCCAACCTTTACAGAAGGTATCCTATATCTGGCACTATGCTTTTTCTTTGGCCATCTATTATTCTGGGATGAACATAAACTTATGTGTACAGTGACCTGAATTAAAAGTGTGTGTGAGCATGTGTGTGTGTGTGTCATATAAAATAGTAGGTTTCCATATGGCTTTTTCAAACATCTTTAATGTTAGTCATCCTCCCCAAAACCCTTCCTCTTCCCCATCTTCCCAACTTTCTTCCTTCTTAAGCCTCCCTTCTCTATTCTCCCTTTCCCTAATCATAATACCTGTTTTACTATTCCCTCTCCCTTAAGATCTTTCTTCTCTTTCCATAAAAATGGTTCCTTTCTAGTTTCCTGGATTCTATAGGTACTTCAAATTAAACACAAAATTTGAAATGAAGGTCCATACAAGAATGAGAATATGTAACATTTGTCTTTTGGGAGTCTACATCATCTTACCCAGTATGCTTTCTAGCTCCAACCATTTATCTTGGCAGGATTTGTTACCTCTATGACATTTTAGTCAAGTCTGTTGGATAGTTATATGAATCTTTACATAGTATAAGTCTATGTGTATAGGTGTCTGTTCATATATGTCATTTTATGCATCTCTGTCTATTACATGTCCATTAAATATTTATTTGGATCATGTATAACATAATTATAGTGTGTTTCTGTTAGCTTAATTCTGTTTGTATCATCCTAGTCTCTCTCTCTCTCTCTCTCTCTCTCTCTCTCTCTCTCTCTCTCTCTCTCTCTCTGTGTGTGTGTGTATGCTTCCCGCTCCCACTCCTTCTCATGTGTGTGTGTGGGTGTGTGTGTGCGAGTATACATGTGTATACACATTTGTCCTGTTATGTGTGTGTATATATACGTGCACTATACACATTTGTCTTATTATATTGTTAAATGTGGTACTTTTCTGTACACGTTCATGTTATGGGCCTTTCTACTTAAATCATTTTGCTTAGAGGATTTATATGAATGAGCATTTTCCCATGTATCTGTCTTTCTGCATGATCAGTTTAGGGATAAGTAAATTTGGACATATAGGCTACAATTACTCTTTTACTGTTTAGAGGTTCTTAGCCAACGAAAATGTGTCATGACATTAAGATTCTTTTCTCTTTTTCTTTTTCACTTTAAGAGTTGCAAAGTGAGGCCAGGAGGAAAAGTTTGGTGGAATTTGGCTTCCATTCTCTCTGTATCTGCATGCAAAATTGACCTTTGCCAACCTTGCATTAGGTTTCCTTGGTACTGACTCAGGTTGGTCCTTGAGAAGAAGGGAACCAATAGACAGGTCAGAGCATGTATTCATCTTAGACCATTCTTCATGCTGAACCCCTTTTTACTCAGAAAACAAATGGTTAGCATCCTCCTAATCAGAAATCTGTGTAGGCTCAAAGATAGGAGTCAGTCACTTATGATAAAGCCCTTTTCCCTAGGAAATCACCTTTAAAGGGGCCTAAGAAGTAAAGTATAGGGAGATGTTTCTAGTGAGATAAAGTATTCCGGCTCAGTGAATTAGCATAGTGACTTGAAACACTAGGAAACTATGATGTCTCTGGTGGGACTTTCTGGAGACAAAATTAATATGCCATCTGAGATATGACTGTTACTATTTTGGCGTTTTGTTACATTTCACTTCTGCAACCCTCCTGTGTCACCTGTCTCAACTGTAGTCAGATTTTCTCTCAGTAATTAAATTTAGTCCAAGGCTACACTGATAAAACATTTATTTATCAGTTAATGAAGAGCAATTGCTTTGGAGGAGTTAGGTATTGTAAGTCCTGAGATACAATATTTAGTTTGTTCCCATTGACCCTGGGTTCTAGGCAAAATATTCTCTGTAGCCACCCGTTCGGGTCAGTCAACAGGGTCTCCAGTACAGGAGTGAGGATGCACGCTTCCAATTCCCACTCTGTCCTTCACTGTATCCCACTTACTGGAGCTCCAACGTTGAGGCGCCACTTTGTAGCCACCGGAGCTGCCTCACATTCGGGGGGCCACTTTGTAATGGCCCGTTCTGCTGCTCCAGTCCACGGATCAGGGCCTAGCAAGAGAGAGCATGGGGACAGAGATGAGAAGAATGGAGACAAGACAGGGAGTCTGATCAAGTCTCGTTTATTGGAAGGAAATCCTGGGTATTTATACCCTTTACCACGTGTCTTGCCCTCGTGGACAAGCACAGCTGAAGGCACTACGTCATGTGCCTTGCAGCGTGGATATCACGTGCGCCTTGCTAGCAGTGAGGAGACCACTTGCACCTAGCAGCATGGAGACCACGTGAGCCCTTGAAGCTGGTGGCACTAAACAACAAAACAAGATATGTGAGAAAAACAAGATGTTTATCAGAGTGTGCTCAGCTGTTTTGGGCTGTTGAAAACAAGTCTCTTGTCAGGGTATATGGCTCGAGATGGCTGGAAAGATAAGCCACTTTCGGCTAGGAGTCAGCTCCCAACAATTCTGTATATTTTTTAAAATTCTGCTGTATAGAGTGCACATTCTAATCATCATAACAAAAGTGTTAAACTGTTTATAATATGACTACATCTGTTATCTCAGTGCAGCCTAATAGCCTATAAAGGCAAGATAAAGAACATCATACATATTTAGTAGAGGCACATAAAACTTAGCTATTTCCAAAACCAGAATTAGAAAGTAGTGCCCAGAGTATTGCACTTGGGTGGATTGTTTTAGGTTCTTATAATGTCCACTTGGAATACCTTCATATCTTTGATTTCAGATTTCTGTTTGTTCTGAGTATCCAGACCATTTTGGAACATCTTTAATTACACAATTCTGAGATAGAAATATTCACCACTTCCCAAATTCCCTCATGCCACTTTAACCAGTCTTTTGCCCATAATCATGGGAAAACAAGGAAGGTTCTTTTTATATTTACACCTTTGTGAGCCTTTTGAAAGTTTAGAGGACTGTAAGGACTTGACATACATTTGGCTGTAGAGTTGCTATGAGAATGAATGTACTGGGCAAGTGTAAAGGTCCTAGCACACAAGGGTCACTGCTGACACATTGCTCTGGTACGAAAAGCTACTCTTATAATATCTATCATAGCCACTTGCAGGAGAAAATTCAGCTTTCCCCAAGGGATTATCACTGGGGTAACAAATTACTCTTAAGGGTATGCTATGTGCCCAGCAGTAGATGGAAAATAAAAAATGAACTCAACAGTCTTGGAAGTTCTTTGTCTCACAATGTCGTGGCAGGACTTTTTAATTGTATCTATCTATCTATCTATCTATCCATCTAATATATACATATATACATACATACCAACAAATTGTTTTGTTTTCTGTCTTTTCATCTCACAGGCCATTTGTATGTGTGTGTGTGTGTGTGTGTGTGTGTGTGTGTGTGTGTGTGTGGTTTTAACTTAGTATTTTTATAGGATTCCTGAGTGTGCAAACCCAGTGTGCCTATACCTATTTCATGTGCCTTTTCTTGGGCTGTTTTACTTCTGTTTGTCTCATCCAGCTCTAATGTTATAGTTTTGTTTTATCTTATCATATTTTATTTTGTTATATTTTATTAATATTCCTCATAAGCCTGCTTATTTTCTAATAAAAGACAGAAAGTGGTAAATCCAGACGAGAGGGAAGGTGAGGAGGAACTGGGAGGAGCAGAAGGAGGGGAACCTAATCAGGATATATTGTATGAGAAGAGAATCTATTTTCAATGAGAAAAAATCAAATATTCATCACACACTATGTACTATAAACACTTCATTCAGAACATTGTAAAGTTAGATTATAAAGCCATGTGTAATTTGTCTCCCAAGTGTTATGATTTTATAAATTTGTTCACTTGTAGATAGTTTACCTCTCTATTCCTAGACAAAGACTTGTGATTCAAGTTTGTGATAGAATAATTTTCATACAATTTTATCATTTGTTCTTCATATTGGTATAAGCACTTTCAACAATCCTTGAATAGTATTTTGAGAAATATATATATATTAATTCTTCAGCTGTAGAAGAGGATTTGAGAGGTAAGGAGTAACAATATCCATAAATGAAGGGCACAGCCTAAGCAAAGGCAAAGGAGGAATACAAGTGTGGTTTGTTCAGAGAGCAGGTAGCAAAACCATCAGCTCTCAAAGTATTAGAATTCCTTAGTCAACTATGCCACTTCTCACAAAGAATTTAGAGCTGGTAAAATTTGCATTCTTGAGTCCTATATTAGTCTATGCTGATCAATAAGGATGGTAGACAGGTAGTATGAATTAATTTGAAGACTTTAGTGTGGTTTAGTTCTGGTTGTAGGAGAAATGGCATGCAGATGACAACTCATTATATCTCCTCTTACCTCCCAACTCAATCTTCTACCCTAGGTCTCTGGTCAACTTCTTCTACACAGTCTCCCCTTGATACTAACCTCTTTCTTGTAATTAGAAGAGAGTAATAAACATCATATAGTCTTCTACCTCATCATATACTCATTTGTATTACATTATATCCTTTACTTTTCCAGTTGCTATGACAAAAGCAACTTAAGCAATGGTTTGTTTTGACTCAGTATCAGTGTACAGTCCATTAGGGTGGGGAAGATGTAGTGGCAGGAGCTGGTTACATTACATTGACAGTCAGGAAGTAGACAAATAAATGCTACTGCTCAGTTTTCTTTCTCCAGTTTATTCAGTCCAGCACCCTAGCCTACAGGATTGTATTTCCCACATTTAGGATGAGTCTTCTAACCTTAATTAACCCATTCTAAAATCAGCTTCACATAGATTGATCTCACAGATGGTTCTTGATCCAGTATCGTCACTAATATACGTAAGCCATCACACTCTTCATGCCTGTATCTCTAAGTGGTCTTCTGATTTGTAGACAAGATAATATCTAGTGATATTTTAGAATGGGGAGATAAAACTCAGATCTCTTGGATTCAAACCTTGACATAATACTTTGTACCCATGTGATCTTTGATAAGTTATTGAGTGTGAATATGCATCTACTTTTCAACTTTAAAATGGAGGATAAAGAAGATTATGTATTATAAACAGTTAATAATATTTAAATTTAGTCTTTAATGTGTTTTAAGAATGTTGTATATTTTCTATCACTGGGAAGAGATACCACGACCTCAGCAATTCTTATAAAAGAAAACATTTAATTGGGGCTGGCTTACAGTTTCAGAGGTTTAGTCCATTATCATCATGACAGGAAGCATGGCAGTATGCAGGCAGACATGGTGCTGGAGAAGGAGCTAAGAGTTCTATATCCAAATTGGCAGGCAGCAGGAGAGAAAATGAGCCATTAGTCCTGGCTTAAGCTTCTGAAACCTCACAGCTCACCAACCCCTGTGGCTCATTTTCACCAACAAGGTCACACCTACTCCAGCAAGGCCACACCTCCAACAATGCCGCTTTAAAATACAGGGACAAAAACTGGACCAGATATTAAAGGAGAGGTCATCCAGAGACTGCCCCACCTTCAGATCCATCCCATCCACAGACCCAAACCCCGACACTATTGCTGATGCCAAGAAGTGCTTGCAGACAGGAGCCTAGGATGGCTGTCTTCTGAGAGGTTTTGACAGCACATGACTAAGACACATGTAGACACACACCATTGGACTGAGCCTGGGGACCCCAATGGAAGAAGAGTTAGGGGAAGAACTGAAGACATTAAAGGGTTCTGTGACTCTGTAGGAAGAACAATAATATCAACTAACCAGACCCCTCAGAACTCCCAGGGACTAAATCACCAACCAAAGAGTATACATGGGCTCCTGCTACATACGTAGCAGAGAATGGCCTTATCTGACATCAACGGGAGGGGAGGCACTTAGTCCTGTGGAGCCTTGTTGTCTCAGCAAATGCTAGAGGGGTAAGGTGGGAGTAGGTGGGTGGGAGAGTACCCTTTTAGGGGCAAAGAGAAGGGGGATGGGATGGGGGTTTTGTGGAGGGGAGACTGGGAAGGGGGACAACATTTGACATGTAAATAAATAAAATATGCAGCACATTACCAAAGATTTTATATGAGCAACTGAATTTAAGTTTGCTTTTTAATTAAATTGTTCATTGATTTATACTATTTTAAATAGCTGTGGGGAGCACCTTGCAAGTTGGACTAATTGGTCTTGAAACAAAAACAAATTCAGGGCTGGAGAGATGGCTCAGCAATTAAGAGCACTGACTGCTCTTCCAGAGGTCCTGAGTTCAATTCCCTGCTACCACATGGTGGCTCACAACCTTCTGTAATGGGATCTGGTGCCCTCTTCTGTATGTCTGAAGACAGCGACAGTGTATTCACATACATAAAATAAATAAATAAATCTTTAAAAAACCAAGTCAGATACTTCTGAAAGAATACTAAGTGTATATAAATGGCTTTAACTTGATTTTTTTTTAATTCTGGGTTTCTTCTCTGTAAAGCAGCATCTTAACAGCATCTATCTTACGGGCCTTATATGAGAACTAAATCAGTTAATTGATGTAAAACACTTAGAAGAAAATCTCTACAATTGTACATATTTAGTGATAAACTCACCAATTTTTATTATTTTTATTTGCTTTCTGACAAACCAAGTATCTGAGCATATCATAATTTTTCTTTTACACAAATTTGGTGTCTGCTAAGTCTCCCACAGTCTCTGCTACAATTGGATATTTTGTTAGATATAAGAGGAGAATAAATAGAGAAAATAAGAATAAGAAGGAATAGAACAAAGTAAAAAAAATACATGGACCCTTATGACACTGAAAAGCCTCTGTAAGGCAAAGGACACAGCCAATCAGACGAAATGGCAGCCTATAGAATGGGAAAATATTTTCACCAATTCCACACCCAATAGAGGTCTAACATTCAAAATATATAAAAATTCAAGAAATTAGATATCAAAACCCAAATACTCCAATTTAAAAATTTGATACATATCTAAACAGAGAATTCTTAACGAGGACTCTCAAATGGGTGAGAAACATTTTTTAAACATATAGCCATTAGAGAAATGCAAAAACTACTTTGAGATTCTAATTTTCACCTCTCAGAATGACTAAGATCAATAACATAAGGGACAGCTCATGCCAGCGAGGATGTGGAGCAAGGGGAACACTCCTCCATTACTGGTGGAAGTACAAACTTGTACAACTCTGGAAATCAATATGACAGTTCCTCAGAAAATTGGGAACGAACCTACCTTAAGACTCAACTATACTATTGTTGGAAATATATCCAAAGGGTATTCCATCTTACCACTTGCTCACCTATGTGGATTCATTCATATTCACCATGAACTGGAAACAACCTAGATGTCCCTGAACTCAAGAATGGATAAAGAAAATGTAGGTATCCGGCCAGCCCCCCCCAAACTCTCCCACTGTATCCGGTCTCTACCCAGCATCCTCGCTGGGTCTCAGGCAGCCACTTCACCGCACGAAGCCGCCGAGAAGCCACTGAGAAGCCATTTCTCTGAGTCAGTCAGAAGCCGTTAAGCCGACATGGCTACAAAGTCACCCCCAGAGAAGGCACTGAAGGCACGTAGAGACACTGTCAGGTCCCGAGGTCAAGCTCCCGCTGCTTCGCTTCTCTCAGGCCACAGTGACACCTCAGCAGCCGGCCAGGGCCTCAGAGCTGAAATGACAGCAGCCGACGCCATCTCCATGACTGGTGAAAACCTGGGGCTATTTTCTGTGCCTGAGAATCAGCATTTCGACCCTGGGGGTAGCCGTGGCCCAAACATTGAACTTGTAGATGTTAGGCCCAAGACGAGAAGCCAGAGAGAGGTAGGCCAAACCCCGAAAGGCGGGAAAGGCGGGAAAGGCGACAGCGGGGCCCCGGCTCAAACAAAGAGCAGTAGAAAGAGGAAGCAGCCCAACCAAAGCCCAACTACAGAATGTGCAGGTGGGCTTCAGCTTCCGGAAGCTCTAGAGTTGCCGGGTACACCTCAGCCACCATCTTCTCTGAGCTCTCAGCCTAGCAGCAGCCACCATTTTGAACTTTCAGTGGGGAACCTAGAATCCCCAGGGCCTACCCTCAGGAG
>NW_021604685.1:363674-384278 GCF_004785775.1 Grammomys surdaster | reverse complement strand
ATGGAGCGTTCCTATAATTTCAGTACAGGTTATTGCCAATGTTCTTGGCTATCATCCAGAACTTGATGTTAAGGCTCATTTCTGAAGATCTCACATATTCAAATCATAGAATGACAAATCAGTCTGGTACTGACCTGGAAGCTTCATCCCTACTGGCTACTTCTCATAGTCCTGGAAGATGCTATATGCATTACCAAAGGAAAAAAATAATCACTAATAATACCCAGCTGAGAACCCTATGAGCTCCAATAGGGACTGGCCTAGCAATAGTGGTGTAATAGTGGCATGGAAATAACCAACCTTTCTTTTTTTTTTTTTCGTGGTGATGGGAGGTTAGATTTAAGTACCACTCCACATACTCTTTCCTTTCTTTTGTTCTTACACTATTCTGGCCAATCTTTCTCTGGTCTTTTCCCTTCTTACTTACTCTCCTACTGGATCTTTACCTATTTTTTCTTACACTTTTTCTATAATGGATGTACCATACCCAACACCATTATTGGGCCAAAAATCTACAGCAAGATATATCATAGAAGATAAATTACTATTATTTTGATAAATGCACATAGTATTAAGCTGACTCCTAATGACTTATCATTATACCTATAGATTAATGTATCTATCAACCTTTATCAGAGAACCATCTACTTGCAACAGAGACCCCCACATCTGGCTGAGCCGCAGAAAACAAACTGCAGAATGTCCAGCCATAAATGAAACATATATACTGCACCTCTCTTTCCAACGCTCAAGGAATTCATTGTGGAAGATGGGACAGAAAGAGTGCAAGAATCAGAAGCAGTGGATAACCACAAGCAAATAGTGTCTTTTGGACACAACAGGGCAGTTGCACATATGAATTCAGCTCACAGCAATTGTGATAGCATGCACAGGACCTATGCAACTCCAAGTCAGTTCAAATCCAAGCATGAAGTTGGGCATGAAATTCCACCCCTATGAAATGGAAACTTAATGACTCTTTGGAAAGTCTGTTGTGTTGGATGCTATTTTGCTGGGCAAACACCTGAGGGAAATTTTCTCTGAAGTGGACACAGGTGAAAGACTAAAACAGAGTCGTGAAGGAACATTTGGCTGAAGCAGAGACAGATGAAAGGATGCTTGGCTAAAGCAAGCATGTGAAAGGACAGATGATGGACTTCACTAATGACACGAATGTATTGGTCTGCCTTACATTGAGTAGTTGAGTTCCATTTATCTGGACTCCATAGACAGAAATGCACCAAAAAAAAATTTTCTGGTGGTGTGCTGCAGTTTCTTGCCACTTCCACAGATTTGGGCTGATTGGCAGAGTGATATCAGCTAAGTCAGACTCATGTAGAGTTTTGCTAAAACTCATGTGCTGAGAGATACATGGTGAGGAAAGACCAGTGGAGAACACATGATATTGGGAGGGAGTATAAAAAGGACTCAACTGAGTGATGAGAGCTAGTTTGGCTTGCCTCTAGAGATAGCTGGGCAATGCTTGTGCATTTTCGCTGATCTTCGCTCCCCTGAGAGAGGCACAGCCGAGAACTTTTCCTGGCATTCCTGTTGGCCCTGTTCCCTCCTACTGACTTGTGCCAAGGCTGAGGCCTGGCTGTCTCTGCTAGGTCGTGCCACTGCTGATGATTTGTGTTTGCTATCCTGACACTACTGAACTGGACTGCTAGAATATCCATGAAGTGTTTTAGAATAGATCGAGCTGCTTCTGCTGACCTGTGAACTGAACTGCTGATTTCCTGAAAATGCAGACAGGAGTTGCTCCAAAGAACCTTTCTAAACAGGTCCACCCCTGCCCCCCACCCCACCACCATCCTTTCTTTTCCACTACCTCTGGTGGGTGGTAGGCTAGAAGGGAGATTAAAGCATTTAAGAATCCTCATTAAAAGTAGGCTTTAAAAGTAGGCTGGGCTGGAGAGATGGCTCAACAGTTAAATATTAAAGTTATACTCCTATTGGCAATTGTCTGTTAGGAAAAGGAAAGTCAGTTTTATCTACGAGCATAGTCCCTAGAAAACGGTGCTCTGATGGGAGGTAACACATCCTCAGCACAAATTGTTCTTGTTGGAGAAAAAATTAAGACTGTAACATTGAGTGGATGGGGAAGTGGGGGTGGACTCAGGAAGAGTTGAGGGAGTGGTGAATATGATCAAAACACATTGTAAGAAAAGGACAACAAGAACCAAAGCAATAAACACATTCTGCAAATAATGAAGACATTCAAGTGCATGCTGCCTTTCATTGGACTTCATTATGTGTGGGCCACTCATTTGAAGATGTCTACTCTGAATATGGATCTCTCCTCTTCAGTTAATTCTCCCTAAAAATCCCCCTCACAGACATTCCCAGTAATGTGTCTCCTATGTGAGTTTTACTCAGTCAAGTTACCACTAAGACTATCACATAGTTGGAATTTGAATTCAAGTCAAACTCCAGTACCTAGCTATTTTTCCTCTGTTCTGAATATTTTCCTTTAAAAAAAAAGTGAGGCTAACTACAGTATTTCTACCTTCCTTAGAACTATTGAAGAAAGTCTGCATTTATAGATGTGGAAAGAGCTGCATAAATTTAAAAGCATTGTCTGGATAGAAGCTACTCACTGTTTCTATTGTCAGCTTTGGCATCAATTTAGACCTTTTCCATCATGATTTTCTGCTGTATTCTAACCTAACACCTATGGTTAAGCAAATGAACTCTGGGCTGGAGAGATGGCTCAACAGTTAAGAATGCTTACTACTCCTGAAAAGTACCCAAGTTTGTTTTCTAGCATCCACATGGGGTGACTCACAACCACCTGTAGCTCTAGCCACAGGGTATCCAACACCCTCTTCTGGCCCCCACAACCACCTGTGCTCACATGCACATACCCCCCAGAAACACAAACATATACAGGTAATTTTAATATAAAATAAATCTTTTTAAAAAGTCATAAATTTGATCAGATTTGCCCCAGTTTGGATTTCTGCTATGCTCCTCAGGTTGTCCTCACAAATAAAAAGAACAAAATATCTTATGCCCTTCAAATGTGTCTGGCATGGACTGCTTTGAGAAATCAGTGACTCGTGCTGCCTCCATACTCAACCTAGATTAACATAAGTTAAAAAAAGAAGATAGTGATGATAAAAAGGGAGATGTGGTTAGACACATGGTTAGAGATGAGATAGCATGATGCTGAGCCTCATATAGAAGCCAAACACTTTCAGAATCTGCAGGCTGGGAAAGAGTATATTGTTGACTTAGCCATTTTCACCTTACCACCTTGACTTTCTAGTTTGAAGTATCTGTTTCTTCCCTTCTAGA
Organism: Grammomys surdaster; assembly: GCF_004785775.1. Lineage (NCBI taxonomy): Eukaryota > Metazoa > Chordata > Mammalia > Rodentia > Muridae > Grammomys > Grammomys surdaster. The sequence goes on along the minus strand of NW_021604685.1, from coordinate 380,978 downwards.
AGATAGGTTTGAGATGAGACTCATGTGAAGTGCTTCTCTGTGATTATTCTGTGGTCCTGGAACAAGCCATTAAGTTGAAGGTGGTTTAAACCCTTTATGGTATAGAGACCTGAGTTTTGGGAGCAGACAAGTATAGATTTTAACATCTGTCATTCATCTCTTTTGTGACCTTAAGAGATCCCTTTAACGCTTGTTGATACCATTTTCTTGGAGTTTCACCAACATTTAGGATTTAATCTGAATGCTTACTTTATTAGCTTTACTGCCATGACTCTCTGCAAGCCTGTATTTTATTTATTTGTCTTAATAGAAAATTAGGATGAAGGGATGTCCCTGGAGCATGCATATTATGTTCACATCCTAGTTTTTTGAGATACTGAGACAGTGCATAAGCTTGTAATTAACCAAGGTACGTAGGTGGAAGACCTGACTGTTATCAGACTGCTGATAACAAGTAAACATTTGAAGCCTGAGTCTTGCTTTTTAATAATTTTTAAAAAGATAAACTTGTTTAACATGGAGAAGAAGAAACTATGGGACTTCTGAAAATGGTCTTCAAGTACAGAATGAGTGTGCATTCCTCCGGAGGCTAGATCAAAGGACCAATTACTGTTTTAATACTAAGGATTTGAAATAAATATAAGGCCACGTTTCTTGGCATGGTTCTTAGTAAATGTTTTAGTATTATCTGAGCACATTGAACTTGATTGAAAGAGTGAAAGTACTTTTGCCCAGAATTATAGTTCAATCTTTAAGTATGTATTATGATCAAGGAGACAATTTCTCTAAGCATGTTGCTCAAATAGCAGGAGACAATATTCCCCATCCCTGGTGAGAGAATGCATAAGACTTTTAGATTTTAAAAAGTGCATTGATACTTGTGTCTTATAAATACATAGCATTGTGACTATGCAGAATAAATACAGCTACTTTTTGTGTTTCGCTACATGGACTCATGTTGTTTTATTCTATCATTCCATTTTTTTGGAGCCTCATAACCATCCTTACATAATGGTTCAGTTTGGAGTGGTAGGGATCAGTATAGTAGTACTCATTTGCTAGGCACCTACTGAATACAGAGAATTGGACTGAAATTTCAACTTCCTGACAGAATACCAACAGTACAAGTTCATAACCCTCAAAGAAGGGAAAATGAAAGTAGACATGACCAGAGAACATTTTTGAAAAATATTGTTGAGAGGGGACTAATTTCTGCACCCTGGACTTTCACAAAATAGCTTTCCTAGTTAATGAAAACCATTATCTCTTATTTTTATTTCCTGCTACAGGATAATTGTCCACAGGAAAAAAGGACAGAACATCCATTAGAGAAAATTGAAGCACTCTCATCTAATTTGAAAGTATATAGAGGTCACTCTGGTAGTTTCTGGGTGAAATTTTCAAAATGGAAGGTTTTAGTGAGGTACTGTGTACAATATTAACCTCAAACTAGCTGGCTCAGGGAGGTTGTGTGTTACTGGGGACTCAGATCACAGCAGACTTTGAATAATAAAAAACATTGGCTTCTTTACCAAGAAGTTCAGAAAACTTTTTGCAGTACATGGGGTTTTTCTTCTAATTTATTCATTGTTCTAATTCTCAGCACTTGAATGTTTTCTGCAACATAAGTTTTTGAAACACATGTCATTAGCAAATTTGTCACCAGACTTTTTTATTTTTGTAAAAAGACTTAGAAGATTGATCACCAGCCCCCACCCAGGCCCATCACCTGCTGAGGCTCAAACCCAGAGCTTTAGGAATGCAGGAAAATCTTCTTCTCTTTTACTTTCTATAACACAATGTTACTATTAAAGTTGCAATGCAGCATATATTTCTTGAATTTATTCTCCATATCTAAGTAAAATTTTATATACCTTTACTATTCTCTTACTAAATACTCTCCTCATTCTCAGTTAAAGCTCTGTAGAATGACCGAAATATAATATACAACGCTCACTTCTAAAGGAATAAAAGATACTTTATTCTGGAGACAAGTAGAGTGATTATGGTCTAGAATACAGATTCAGGTTACCCCAAATATTGTGTTCTAACATGATAATAGTTTTGTAATATTTTTATAGTAAAAGAACAAAGAGCAGTAAATCAACATGCTTTTCAAACATATTAATGGGCACATCAGATAGATGGGTTACAGCAAAGTCAAGATAACCTGTCTGTAGGCTTCAGATTATATCTAAGGACATTCTTTGCTTTGAGTTTTGTGGAAGCTAGGGAATTGTTCATATATTCCAATGGATTTACGTAATGGTCACAAGGATGTTAGGGAATATACAGACAATAGTTATTCAGAGTGCCCAAGATAATTTGTAAATAGACCTACAATATTCTGATCTTGACACAATCATTAAATGTCTAGTCAACCTGTGTAGGATGCACCATACAGGTGTGTCTTCCCCTGGGAACTGTAGTTCTCAGTGTTCCTTGTTATCCAGCATCATATTGTGAGTGCAGAGGCCAAAATTAATTTTTAAATATTATTTAATGTCTCTCATTGATAGAAATGCTCATTACTAGTGTAGAGGAATTTTAATACAGCCACATGGCTACTCTGATCACATCCAAAGACCTTCTAGGTTTGTGTGATCTGGCTGGAATGCAGACATGCCACACACCTTAAATCTCTCTGGTTGGCATGCCCTTGGTACACACCTCTAATCCCAAACAATGAAAGTAAGGTTAGTTCATAGAAGAAAGCATGGGTTTGTTTGTTTGTTTGTTTTTTCGAGACAGGGTTTCTCTGTGTAGTTCTGGCTGTCCTGGAACTCCCTCTGTAGACCAGGCTGGCCTCGAACTCAGAAATCCGCCTGTCTCTGCCTCCCAAGTGCTGGGATTAAAGGCATGCGCCACCACTGCCCGGGCCGAGAAAGCATGTTTAAAACTGACTTCTAATTGAAGGGTAGACAACATAGCAAATCAAAGATTTAACCAAAACAGAATACACTCAACTCTCAGGATAACAACACAGGAAAGAGAGGCAATTTAAGACAGAGCAGTCTAGAGAGCTCAGTAGAGAAGACAGTACAGTAGAGTTGAGTTCAGCAGAGTAGAGTAGAGCACAGGCAGTTCAGTGCAGTTCAGTTGAGTGAAGTTGGGTTCATGTGAGTTCCAGTAGTTTGGTACAGTTCAGTTCGTGAAGTTCAGAAGCAGAGCAATCAGAAGAAGCTGGAGGAAGCCAATTTCAATCAGTCAGCTTGAAGAGGAGTTTTGAGCCAGAACAGCTAAGTTTAACTAGCCAGCCAGAGTTCAGAAATAACTAGAAAGGGTGAACTTATTTAGCAATAAGCCTCCAAGACAACATTAAGTCAGGCAAATAAAAATTACTTTTACACCTAGAATCTAATATAGATGAATCTGAATAGACAGGAAACAGTCTTTAGAAGAAAAGAATAGTTGCTAGGGCCACTAAAGAAGAAGACAAGGCTTGGCTTATAATTTCTTCTGTTTTTCCTCTCTGCATCTGTACAGCATTTACATGTGACATGTAATAGAACTAGTACATCTAAATCAAAAAAGCTTTCTGTCCTAATGAAGTAAAAGTAGCAGATTAAGGAACTAGATAAATAGAACCAGGCTAAATATTATGTTGCTTTTAAAATAAATGGACTAGATGTTCCTCCTGTGTCCAGAGCTATTTGCATTCTATGAGATATTCTTGTTTTATATTTTGAGTATTTAAAATATTCTATTATCGTTTAATATTTTTTGTTCAGCTTCTTATAGTCAGAGCATCATCATATAGAGTGACTAGCTCTAATTCTAAGAAAAGATTGGTCCTTTATGTATCATTTTTTATCACTTTTATTTGTGAATAGTGACCTGATCTATTTTATTATCTTGGTATTGATAATTAATAATAGTTTACAGGTATTTTAGTTTAGGAATAGAAATTAAAAGTCACCATATAGAGAAATTAGATAACAATATAGTACTTTTTAAAATAAAAAGCTTTCTCCCCTCACTTACCAGATATTACAGATATCAGTGTTAGAAACATGAAGTCAAATGTGGTAGAAATAAGAATGTCATCGGACTTTCCAGTACAACTAGGTCTTATATTTTAATTTTAACAGTCATAAAGGGAAATGGGATTCTATTAGAAGTCATTCAAATGTTGTCCATTTTTTGCTAGCAAAATAAAAATGCTACTTGTTAATTTTTTCCAGTCCTGGCTACCTACATATAAGACACTGAAAATGATGATCTACTCAGGAAATATCTGCTTTTAAGGTATAGTGCACCATGAATTTTTTAGCACTAGCTATCAGTGTCTTTTGTATAATCTGGATAAGTAGAATTCTCTCACATCTCTGAGTATCTTAAATAAGAGTGAATGGAATTACAATTATTTCATGTTTATTATATTTCATTGTTTATTGCTTTAGAGGTGGTGGGGCCTGGGAGAATGGAGCCCATAGATGTGGTAGAGTAAAGTGTCATGCAAAAGCCAACTTTATATAGAGCGTCAGACAATTTATACACTGAGGATTAAAAGGAGTCACATGAATAAATTATACAATCACAAGGGCAAGCTCTACTTGGTGGACAAACTACATCCAGCAGAAACATGTTTTTCTATAAAGGCATATAAACAAGTAACAATGCCAGTTGTAATGAATAATCTGAAGTAAACTCACTCCTATCTACTACGCTTGGAAGGGGCATGAGAACGTATTCCAAGAACAATTTTTTTTTAAGAAACTGAGGTTACAAGACTCTTAGTTTCCTGGAGAATTCTCACAAGTACTTAAAAATCTCACATGACTACATTCTTAAACTGTGTTCCAGTATCTCACTATTTTTAATATTGATATAAACCTAGTATTCCAATTGCCTAAAACTAGAAAAATTTTCCCCTTTTTTCATAGTAGGAAAGAATTGATTTGTTTTGGCTGATAGTTTCATTTAAAATGGAGGAAACTCAGAATGAAGTTCCCCTCAGAAGATATAAAAATAATTTTCAACAACTTAAAACCTAGTAAATGTGCAGGAGTTGTCCCTGAGTCTTTTGCACTTACTGGTTGCCTTATCTATCCTTAATATGATGGGAGGTGCCATATAGCAACTTGATATGCCATGTTCGGTTTATAACCCTGGGAAGCCTGCCCTCCTCTAAAGAGAAGTGGAGGGAGTAGATGAGAGGGGAGGGAGGTAGAGGAGGGACTGAGAAGAGAGGAGAGAGGGGAAACTGTGGTCTGGATGTAATATATGAAAGAAAAATTAATAAAAACTAAAAAAATAAATAAACTTAAGTGGAAATGGGGGTGAAATATGATAAAGAAGGGTAAGAGAGTATGTTAAACTAGACTAAAGAAGTATGAAAGTAAAAATAAGAGATTGGATTTTGATTGACTTCAGATGTTGTACTTAAGTTGGCAGCCAAGACTGGCAATCGAAACTCCCTAAGCTCATTATTTGAACAACTGTTCCCTAGCTGGTGACATTCTTGGGGACATTGTGATGTGAAGCCCAGATGCACAGTAGAACATCACTGGGAAAAGTCATAAAGGGTTTATAGCTTCCTCCACCTCATGATCTCCCTCTCTGTTTCTTGTGTGTGGGTGAAATATGATCAGTCAGCTTTCTACTCCTGCTTTCATGTCATAGCTTCACTACCATGAGGACTCTATCCCTCTATAGCTGTAACTCAGATTAAACTTTTCTTCCTTTAAGCCCCTTTTGGTCATGTTTCTTTAAACATAGCAAACTAACACTCAGTGTTTCAACTTAGATTAGAAGAGTTCATGTAAATCTTTAGCTATTCCTAACTATAGTAAATAAAGGTAAAGTTAAAAACATAGTGACTTAATCATTTGCTGCCAATTTGTGTGTATGCATGTGTAAATATAAATTTATAAATCTTATAAATATAAAAATTTTGTTTAAATAAAGTAGGAGAGCTCGGTGGGTAAATAGTTATATCAAGACTATGATTAATAGAAGCATACAATATATAATGGAAGCAAACCTATAGTCTTGGTGAAGCCAAAATCTTGATTTTGAAGGTAGAATCTGGAGGATCAGAAGTTGAAGGTCACCCTTGACTACATAGGCCAGCCTGGGATATGTAAGATCCTGTTTCAAATGAAGCATTAAAAAAAAACAAAATAAACACTAAGAATGTCTTTATCCTTTGAGGCTGGAGAGATGGCTTAGTGGTCTAGAGCACTTGCTGCTCTTCTAGAAGACCTGGGTTCAATTCCAGCACCCACACCTGGTGGCTCACAATCAGCTGCAACTCTAGCTCTTGGGTATCTAATACCTGTTGGGAGCAGCCCTGCTTATACACTGAAGGCCTAAAATCAGCCATACACCTAAAATCAGCAATAGGCCTGACATACATGCCTGCTAGCATCAAGTCTTGGGTCTCTGTGGAAAAACACTGAAACAGATAGCTGGGAGTTATTGTAAACAGCAGCTTTGGTGGAAGGCTGCCAAGCCTGGCTACTCATAGGCCTTGTAGATGGGTAACCTTGGTGGATAGTACCAACTTAGATAAAGACAAGTGAATCATAGGCGGAGTCATAGTGGTCTGTCCCCTGAACTAGCTGACACTCTGTTCTGGAAGATATCTGTACTCTCCCTGAACAATCTGTATTCCCTCTGAACAGATCGTCCTTCCTTGCATCGGCCTGTTCCTCACTTTCTCTTTCAGGTGATCTCCCCAGACCCCTGTTTAATGCCCTGCTGGACAGGACAAATACCCTCTTCTGACTTTTATGGGCACAGCACTCAATCACACACACATACACACACACACACACACTGGGGGGAGAGAGAAATAAGAATGAGAAATAAAATAAAAATAGGATTATTACCACTTTAGTCAAGTATAATATACCACAAAAATTCCAAACATCTTCTAAGCAAAACAGAATTTAATAAATTTATGAGTACAGTTTTTCCCTCAGGACTAGATAGAATCTTCTCTTAACAAAATCATTTAGTCATCTTCATTTTCCAGGAATTTAATGTGGGGAAAACTAATAATTTATTCTTGGTAGTGTATTTAATCATCAATCTAGAGGACTTAAGGCACAATATGTTCAATTATATATTCATAAAATAAATGTACAATTATTAGAAAAATTATAATTGTCATGCAATTCAGTAGGAATGTATCAGGTAGGAATAATTCTTTAAATAGAATGTTTTCTACTGTTAATGCAATGGCTATCTAGCAGGTTAACATTTAACCAAGAGTAAAACATATATTCTTGTTCTCAATGCAAATTTCATAAATATTATTTACAGTGAAATTAATACTCATAAAATCTTGCTGTAGACAGAGAATTATGCATCAGTTGGAGTATTGAATTTTGACTTTATGAGCTTAACTTTGAATCATCAAACATAAATTTTAATAACCCTAGTGGTTAAACATGCATATAATCTTTAGGTTTTATATTTCACAAACCTTGAGCAACTTACTTGACTCTTCTAGAATGTAGACATTACAACCCTCATCTACTTATTGGTTCCCTTTATCTTATTTTTCTTTTATATTTAAAACTGAAAATATTATATTCATGATTAGTATTTTTTCTTCAACTATGGGCAGACAAGCAAGTAAATCACGTAGATTTATGTACAAGTAACACTGTTGCCAATACAAGTTCTTGATAGACTCTTACCATCTAACATTAAATAACTCAATAAAGAATTTTTTAATATATTTTCCCAGATTACTTTGCCCACGGAGAATTATTTTTTATTAATTTTGTTCTGCGGTTATTTCATACATGTATATAATGCATTCTGACTATTGTCTCTCAACGCCATTGTTAACTTACTCCCATTCCAATTACATTTTCATCATCCCTACAGTGCTTCCCCAGCTTTATGATTTAGGTTATATTTTGTGACATGTTTAGTTTAATCGGGGCCACCTGTGTGAGCATTTTATTGGAACTATCTGTTTAAGACTGGTGCTGTCAATAGCAGGTACACAACTGAAAGCAATGACACCTTATCTTTTTTAATACTATGAGACATAGCAGCATAACTGAATATAATTACCTTATTGAAAGATTAAACATTAATTACACACATGACGTAACTTAACAAATTGAGGTTACTGGTTTTTCTTCTGTTAAATTGTCTGGACTTTGTATGTCTTAGGTAAACCCTTTTCCACTTGGAATTTTAAAAGGATTCTTTTAAGCCCCTTATCTTCTTTTTCTTTTAACCTCATCAAAGTATGATAGTTTTAGGATATACATTCTAGTAAGAGTTGTAAAATAAGAGAGCTTCTAAATAACCTTTGAGGCTACTGCATCTGGTTGCCCGAAAGACAGAAGAAATTACATGTTAGCTCTGTGATTTCAGGGTTGAGCCCAAAGGCATTTGTTCTCCTGTGAAACTACAGAATATCACTAATGGCTACGCATTACTCTTCAAAAGAGCAAGGGAAGATAGAGAAAAGGATCTAAGAAATATAAGAATAGGTGAATTTTTTCCTTTCTTCTAAACAGAGTGATTTTTTTAATTGATGAGATAATCCAGTTGACTTTATTTTCCAGAAACTCTGGAAATAATACAATTCTTTGTTATTCAGATGTTATGGAATTAATATGTCTTTTCAATGATAAACCACACCACACAGTAAGATATGAATAAAAGAAAAAGCTCTTTTTAATAACAGCATGCTACTGGTTCTAAGTAATGCTCAAAAGGACACCAGTCTTGAACAGAAAAATTCACCAGTTTGTACAGGTTTTAGGCTTATATAGTTTACATACACATTTAAGGGCAGCATTCTTAAATCTTCTTCAGGTCTAGGACCTAGGTTACTCTTTGAAGAATAAAACAGAGACACCATCCCACAAAGATACTTGTTCAACTATGTTCATAGCAGCTTTATTCATAAACGTCCTAGATGTCCCTCAACCAAAGAATGGATAAAGAAAATGTGGTACATCTACACAGTGGGATATTATTCAGCTATTAAAAACAAAGACATCATTACTTTTGCAGGTAAATGGATGGAACTTGAAAATATCATCCTGAGTGAGGTAGGCCAGTCCCAAAAGAACTTGCATGGTATATACTCACTTATAAGTGGATATTATCCATAAAATACAAGATACCCATGCTATACTACACAGACCCAAAGAAGCTAAACCAGAAGAAAGGTGCAAGCAAAGATGCACGAATCTCACTTAGATGGTGGAATAAAATAGTCATAAGAGACAGATGGAGGGAGGGAAAGGGATGGGGAAGGGAATGGGGGGAAGTTTAGGATCAGATATGGAGTGGGTCAGCAGAAATGACCAGATGACGATGAGAATGAATGGAAATCTGCATCTGATGAAAGTGGGGAGGTGGAGGTCATCTCTAGGAAGAGACAGAGACCTAGGATTATGGAGGCACCCAAGAATCAATGGGGATGACCTTAGCCATGACTCACAGCATTGGGAATATGAAACCTGAAGAGATCACCTCCTGTGGCCAGGCAAGAACCCCAGTGGAGCAATAGGGACCCCAACACACCCACAAAGCTTTCAACTCAAAATTTGTCCTGTCTACAAGAAATTCAGGGACTGGGAGGTAGAGAAGAGCCTGAGGGAATGGCCAGCTAATAACTGGGCCAACTTGAGACCCATCCCATGGGCAAGTACCAATCCCTGACACTATTAATGATACTCTGTTATGCTTGCAGATAAGTGTCCTGCATGGCTGTTTGCTGAATGGCTCCACCCAGCAGCTGACTTAGACAAATATAGACACCCACAGCCAAACAGTGGATGGAGCTTGGGAACTCTTATGGAAGAACAGGAGGAAGGATTGCAGGCCCTGAAGGGGATAGAAACTCCTTAGGAGGGCCAACAGAGTCAACTAACCTGGACCCTTGGGACTCTCAGAAACTGAACCACCAAGCAAAGAACATACAAGGGCTGGACCTAGGCCTCCCCACATATATGTATCAGATGTGCAGCTTGGTCTTCATATGGATTCCAAAAGCTATTGCCTTTCGGTGGGATATATTCTGTTGGCTGGGCTGCCTTGTCTGGCCTCAGCGGGAGAGGATGCACCTAGCCCCACAGAGACTTGATATGCCATGGTGGGTTGGGGGATACCCAGGGAGACCCATCCACTCAGAGGAAAAGAGGAGGGGAATGGGGAGGAGGGGAAAGGATTGCGGGAGGAGATCAGGAGGGAGACAATAAGCAAGATGTAAAGTGAATAAGTAAAAGTAAATAAATAAATAAACAACCAATCAGAAGATTGCAAGTCTGGCCACTTGGGTAGATAGGAAATTTATGAAGCAAAGATGTTGTCAGAATTATTTTTAAGTACACTAGTGCTGTTCTTTATGAATAGCGTTTACTCAGGTTCATCTTGACCACCTGCAGAATTATGCTTTTCCTGAAAAGAACACAGAAGTCTTAAGGGCAGACCAGGACTTAATGATGGTTGTTGTGCTGTCTACTTTAGTAGCTCATTAGAGGCATGTTCTTTTATGTAGGGATGGGCCTAATGGCTCTTTGTGAGTCAGGGTTGTCTCCTTGTGTTATGAAAATGGAGCTTAATTGGGAATCAATTTTGGTGAACAAACATTAGCAGAAGTTGCTTCTCAGCAACACTAAACTTCAATTACAGTACAAAATTTCTTTCCTACAGTTTCTTACAAGCCTGTTCAGCATGCTTTAGCTTACACTTGTATTGGAGGCAGTGCTCCTTTAGCTAAACTTGACTTTGTATAAACTAATTATTCCTAAGCAGTTTATTAGTAAATCTTTTGATTTACTAATCAATTTAATAAATCAATTTTGTTTCTCCTGTATCACAAAAGTGTTTCTTGTAAACATTTCCAATCAAAAGTGCATTTATATTATCATACCTCCCTTTTTTGAGACAGGATTACACTATGTAGCCCTGACTGGTCTGGAATGCACAGATCCACCTACCTTTAATCCAGCCTTCCAAATACTAGGATTAAAGATATGTACCACAACACCTGGCCATACCTCTTTTTGTATTTACTTGGCTTGTTTGTAAAATCCTGAAAACACCTTTATGTGAATAAAATAATTATATTTAAATGAAAGTTTATATGCAAGAAACCTGTGTATTGTGTTACAAAGCTATTGTCTGTAATACATTGTAAGAGGAATGCATTTATGATACAATTTTAAAATATTTTATATGTGTATACATTTTCATGCATATGCATTTGTCAGCATGTATACAACCTAACTATAACAGGAATGGTATTATCTGCATGAAATATTTTATGCAGCAGTCATAGGTCTTATCTTTTAGATCACTTTTTAATACATAAAATGACAAGATACATAGAACAGCTCAAACAACAAGCTGGCCAAGCAACAGATGATTAAGTATGATAGTCACGTACATTTTAACAGCCCTGAAATAACACTGGCTTAAGTACAAATTGTTGGAGCTTGTAGTTGAGAGCTGTGCAGGGATCTGAACAGATGGAAGAGTGGTGTGCAGCTTTAGGGTGGGGGATAGAAGAGTAAAGGGGAACTCACTGTTGTAGAAAAGGCAATCCTTGATGGGTCTGGGCAGAAGCAGTGAATCCGTGATGGGAACAATGGCAGGTTTAACATTCTGGAGAGAGTTGAGACTGACTCTCAAAGGCAGCAATGTTCCCTAGGCCCAACTGGCTAGGAGAAACTGGTGGGATAAACACAAGGCATGTCCTGGAGGTAGTGGATAGTGTAGTGGTGGTGGCTGCAAAGCAGAGTTTTGGGGTTTAAAATCAAGGGATCGAATGAAACAGATACCTTTAAAAGGAATTGTAAACAAGTTTTAGTTAGGAGGGCCCTAGGCAAAAAAAAATAGTTTGGGGGGCGGCTAATGGATTTAGCAATCCTGAGGGAAAAGGGAAAGAAAGACTAAGTATCACTGAGGACCATATTTGCCTTTGAGATTATGAGAACCAGGGCTAACAGATCAGCATTCTGAAATACCAATACATCTGGGTAGAGCCCAGAAACTAATCCAACATTGTTTAAAGAGGTGGTAGATTTAGGCAGACCCAGGAAAGACAGAGCAGATATAACAAAGTGCCAGATGTAGGGAGGGATGAAACTGGAGAAGCCTGGAGGCCAACAGGGCAAAACTGTCCAAGAGGAAATATTCAGAGTACAAGTCTGAAGGGGGTAGGGTTCTCAAGCGCTAAAAGCAAATTGCTAGAGGTGGAGTTTTCTATGTCAAGCCTAAGAGAAAGATGAAGCCAGAAGGAGGGGGGAGGGGTCATCAGAAAGAAGCTCAGAGGGAAGAGATATCCTAGGCAGAGTATCAGATCAGATGGGAAGGGGGCAGAAGCAGATGCTCTGAGAGGCTGTCAGCACTCAAGTTAGCCTAGCAAGAGACAGAAACAGAAGAAAGCAGTGGCAAGACAATTCCTATTAGCTTATTTTTCTGTTTCTCGTGTCTGACATCAAATGTTAGAAATGTAAAAAGAAAGAAACATAGCGATTTTATGGAAAGGAGTTGAGAGATTACAGAGGGTCATGAGCGCCTGATCATAAAGACTCCAAAGAGTAGAGGTAGCAAGGGAAAGTAACACTCATGGCAGGCGTTCCCTCCTATCACAACAAACATAGCCCATTCCTGGCTCAGAAGGAACTTTATTTGCTCTCTAGTGAAGATACAGGAAAGATTGCTCACCCAGTGTCTTGCATGCCCTCAGGATTGGATAAACATACAGCATAATCCCCAAGACCCAGTGAGAGAAGCCAGTGTCAGCGTGACAACTGAGAGTTAATCCCAAAAGGAGATGCTAAAATAAAAAGTTTTAACTAATCAAAATTAAAGTTAAATGTTAAAAAACTCCCTATTTATCTCTTTCTCTGACCTTGCTTCTTTATGTAACTCTCATTAGTACAGTGTCCTTATTATACAAATTAATCCTAAAATTCCTTTTAGTCTTAAAGCCAAAAATCTCAGTTTGGCCTCAGTGGAGGTCCCTAACACTTAGGGGAACTCCTTAGACTGTTAGGGATAACTAAGTGAAGGAAGATCCTTGTGCCCTCTCCAACATTTCTGGAATTTATACTGAGACTCAGTGGAGTTTCCCTGTCTGTCCTGTCTGATCATCCTGTTTAACATGGGTTCTCTGCCCTTTTGTCTATTTGTTTTTTTCTGACCAGAAACCCACTAAATGTTTGAGTGACACTTGTAGCCAATGTTTTGCTACTTTGTAGGTTATTCTTTCCTCACCTTTCTCCACCCCTTTCTTTCACCCTTTCAATCCTCTAACACTAGACATGGGAGAAAAAAAGGCTAGAGGTGGAAAGGGGGTTACATTATAGTTAGAATTCTTCCTGTTGATTAGGGGGATCAAGTTCCTTGGAGCAAGTTTGATCTTCACCATCAGGATATGTAATCTCTTCTTGTGGTTTCTTCTTTGCATACTACTTAACAAACCACAACCCACAGTAATCAACACCAACCAACAGCAACCCACAGCAACCAAACAACAGCCCAACCCACCTCTCAGGGCATTTATATGCCCTCTGAAAGTACCCAGAATTCCACATGTCACACAGGTAGTCATAGTCAGCTGCTGTGGACAATCTGAAACATCCCTGTAGTGAGAATGTTGGTTATTTTGGAAGACACAGAAATATTATGGAAGTTATGTTTTGAGTTTAATCCCAAGTGTTGAATATGGGCCTGCTTCACAGCAGGTGACTATGATTTGCCTCTTGCTCTGAAAGGGGCGTGGTTTTGCCAGGTGCAGATAGTTTATGTTACTGTGTGACGTCTGGAGTTCCAGGAATTACAGAGTAATTATAAATGCTAGAGCCCTAAGAGCAGAGGAGCTATTGGCTGATTGGATGCTGTTGGTTTTAGTTTGTCAAATAGTCTTGTTTGAAGAGACAATAAGAAGAAATTAGATATCCTGACAGTGAAGTTCAAACTTGGCCCAAGGAACTGAAAGCCCCAAATCAGTACAAAATAGTTTAATGATATTATTGCCCCCTTTCCTTCCCCAGGCTTTATTTGGGTATTTCTTTCCCTCACTCCCTTCTATCCTTTCTTTCCTACCTAGTGTTAGGGGATTGAAAGGGAAGAAGTAAGGGAGTAGAAAGGGATGAAAAAAAGGGAGAACCCAAAAAGTTGTAAAAGTTACTTTTATTTGCCTTCTGTAATTGTCATCTCAGAGGCTTACTGCTGAATAAGTTCACCCTTTGTAGTTTTTTTTTTTTTTTTTTGAACTCTGGCTGGCTGGTTCAACTCAGCTGTTCTGGTACAAACTCTTTCAATATGACTGATTCAATCTGACTTTTCTCAGCTTATCACTGGATTGCTTCACTTGTTTTCAAACTAACTCTAGCAATCTGTTCTAATCTTCCGGCTCCTTCTGTTTTCATCTGTGTCCTGCTTGTTCTCTCTGCAAACTGTCTCTGTAAAACTGTCCTGATAAAACCTGCCTCTGAACTTTACAAACTGAACTGCCACCATCTGAACTGCTATGAACTTGACCCTACTGCACTCCTCTCCACTGACTTAACATTCAAACATGACTGCTTCATTCTACAAACTAACCTTACCTATACTGTTAGAGATTGAAGGTGTGTACTAAGAGCATGTCTGTATTCCAGCCAGATCATACTGTAATGCAAATAGTGACTGAATTCCAGCTGGATCACATAGACTTAGAAGGTCTTTGGATGTGATCCCTTTCCAGGCCAACCATGTTGCTGGATTAAAATTCCTCTACAGAAAGTAGCTAAAAGCTACACAGCCCTGTATCCCCAGAAATAGATAATTCCTAGACTTATCCATACCCTGCTCCTGTGTCATATATCACAGCATATGGCTTTTCTGGTAAATAGCATTAAAACGGATTTCTCACATATCCAATGCCAATTTCTTAGTGTTAATCCCATCAGGTGAGAATAAGATCACTACCACAATTTTAAGTCAAATTTAAAGCAAGCTTTATTAAACACTGGCCAGAACAATGGACACTGCCCAGGTCCTTATCTAGGATTCCCAGAGTATGCCATCACATTACATTTGTCAGAGGCTTATAAAGGCAAAACTCTCAAAGTTATATACTTCCCACCTCCGTCTAATCAGAGGCAAGCATACATCCTGACATACTTCCTGCCTACTTACCTCCTGCCTATGTGTGATCAAAGCACACATCCTGTGCCACTGGGACAACCAAGCTTCTTTACAGAGTAAAGAAGTAAAAATATATGGCTTTTTATCTGACATGAACAACAGGCCCCAGCATTCCAGGAAGTTATCTGTCCTTGGGCAAGTGGGGCTTACAGATCAGAGGATTTTTTTTGTTTTATAGATCTCTTAACCACAGTAATTTCAACTTAAAACAACCTAACTTTAGCCCCTACATTACCATCTAGAAAACAGCCTGAGACATGGTAGAAAACTACTTCCCCTTCAACCATTTAGAGAGAGAGAGAGAGAGAGAGAGAGAGAGAGAGAGAATAATCTTAATTCTATGTGATAAATTTCACCTTTTGATCTTTTGTGCTACTAAGCCTTTGTTAAAGAGACAGCAATACAAACTTTCTACCTCCCCCCTGACCCCTGTCAACAAATGGGTGCACCTAGATTTCATATAATGTGTCATGTATGCCTCTAATAATTGTTTTTGTATGTTTGGTTTTTTATAATTTTCATTTGTTGTTTATGTAAAAAGAACTTCAAAAAATTGTGGACACTTCAGGGTTTTTTACTCATTTTGTTGTATGTTTAAAATTTTTTTAGCATACCTTATTAGAATGCACGTGCAAATGTGTAAATTTGAGTATTGTAACAGTATGTTAAGAGGACTTATAAATACATATTTCCTTATAAGTTTAGATACTATAAACATCATTAAACCTATTAAAATGATATCTTTGGGTATATTAAACATTTCATGAAACCTTAGAATGCTAATTGTTGGTATAAAACAACATTCATTTGAGAGTAAGAAGATAAAGATTTCACTAAGCTATAATATATATACATATATGTGATAGAATTTACTTCACCTATATATTAAGTAACATAAAATTCATATAATTTTCTTTTCCAAAATATATTTAATATAAAGCTATTAACCACAAAATATTGTTAAGATCAAACTTATATAAATTAATACACATGTATATTTACTAAAGGTCTCTATGTTAAGCTTTCTTTTCAGAATGAGGATTATGAGAAATATAATCTCAATGAAAAATTACATTCAAAATCTTGCTTTATAAATACATATGTCATATATGACTAGGTAATATATAGATATAGATACAGATACAGATACAGATACAGATATAGATATATACACTGTCTACACATGATTATGTTTCTGCTTTGATTTTACATCATGTACATAGTAACAATTTAGGTTATAAGTATGTGCTCCTGTAACTAAAGTTGTTAGTTCAGCTTTCTTCTCTTTTCTTTCTTTTGCCTCATTGTAAAACTAAAATTTAAAGAAACAAAATAAAAACAAAGGTCAAAAAAGAACACCTTTAATCAAATATGATCACAAAGTAAAACAGAGATGGCTAATGGTACTAAATCTTTCTTTCAGATAATTAATATGAAGGTAAATATACAGTCCAGTTGTTTTATATTTTATTTTAATGCTTAAGTCTATTTTTAAGGACAAGATATACATAATGATATAATTCTGGTCAAGATGTTATCTCGTTTCTCCTTATCCCAATTCTGGTTCTTCAACATGGTTCCTATTGCTTGAAGGTATAAATTAATTTTAAGTGATGATTGCTCCTACAATCATCTCTTAAAATTCAGAGATGATTAACTTTCGTCATTAGATAAGTGCCTTCCTTTAAAATACTGTTTACATCAAACTTTAAAAAGATAACTTATGTTTATGCTTTTTAGATGTTTCACACACACACACACACACACACACACACACACACACACACACATATATGAGTGGGAGAGAGAGAGAGAGAGAGAGAGAGAGAGAGAGAGTTGATCCTTTTGATCCTTGCTACTACTTTGTGGGTTCTTTTTGTCATCCTTTATCCTCCTGATTTCATGACCTATCACTAGATAGGGGAAAGAGAGAGAGAGAGAGAGAGAGAGAGAGAGAGAGAGAGAGAGAGAGAGAGAGAGAGATCCTTGAATCTAATATCTTTTGTTTTGTTTCTTCTTTGACCATGGCTACTAAAAAAAAAATCTAACAACTGCAACAGACCTCTTTGAATGACTAATAACCACTGATCCCACCTTTCGGGGCTCTGGCATACACATACACATACATACACATACACATACATACATACACATACATACATACACACACATACA
>NW_021604685.1:327218-363274 GCF_004785775.1 Grammomys surdaster | reverse complement strand
TGCTCATGTCCATGTGTGCTTCTGTGCATGTGCTCGTTATTCCTCAGAAGCTAAACTGGCCAAGTGGGCTGGGCAGGTTGGCCAGTGAGCTTGAGACATGCTTATCACCTCCTCCCTCGAATTGGGGTTATAATAATCAGGCAACATGCCTCATTTTTAAATAGACACTGAGGATCAAGTAAACTTAGGTGCTCACGTTTTCACAGCAAAGCACTTTATGACTGAATCATCCCCCAAGCCCCTAAGTTAGAATTATTAAATGCTTTTATTTTAGGACATGGTCTCACTATATAGCCCAAGCTGACCTGGAACTCATGAGCCTCCTGCTTCATCCACCCTAGGACTGGAATTATTGGCATGTACCACCAGCCACCGCCCGTGAATGAACTTTATACTTAATGATGGCTTCATGGATTTACTCAGGTGTGGCCTCATTATAAATCAGTAGCACTATGCTGTGATCATGCTTTCCTAGGTGGTATTAGCAGAGGGTCAGTGAGAAGTTTGTTCCAGGTCTACTTGTGCCTGATAGTTTAAGTAACTTGATTTCCCAGCTCACAATTCTGAGGGGCCTCAACATCCTTCCCTATAATTGTCTCACTTTTCCTGTTTGAATAAAAAACCAAAAGGAACTATTAAAAATGGTTAAGGATATGCAAAATTTCTTTAAACAAGTTAAACAATTCTGTGAACAGCCACTAAATCTGCTCAACTGACTTGAGGGAAGGTTATAGTACAAGGTTCAGCATGAAACTTGACCCAAGTATTAAAGGGAGGGTGGTGGCAGTAAGACACATTAAAGTCCATTTAACCTAGAGAACTTTAAACACTAAAACCCCAGACATATAAGGGTACTCAGAAAGTAATGGTACCAGATTCTTCTTTTTCTCCTCCCTTTAAACAATGTTTCTCTATGCTATTATAACTGAAAGATCAAACAAAAAGTAAAGTAAGTATTCAGGGCATAGGTGGTAGAAACAAAATCAGACAACAAATGTAAAGCAAAGGAGTCTTGAGGACATAAACAATGAAAAGCAATCCTCAAGAAATGAGGCAAAAAGCATGCATTATGACCCAGTGTCCTGCCTTGGTTGCAGCAACATCCCATTAACACCTGGTAATTCATCCCTTGAATCCCTGCTGGTATCTGTGCTTTTCCAATATTTTGATAGCAGGCTGCTCTAAATCCACAAGAGCTTTCCAGGTCTAGTATCTGAAAGTGTTAGCTCCTGTTATTATTTTTTTTTGAACAAGCTTTCAAGATAGATTAGCATAGATGTAACAAGAAATTACCTTCAGGAATGCAGGCCCAAAATAGCAAAGTAAAGAAGCAGAAAAAGGAATTTCATTGTCTCTGCTCAAGGACAGTTGAATCCATGTGTAATCATTAGAAAAACTAGCATCACAAAGGAGGTCCCTCTTAGATAGCTTCTGGAGAGGAAGAGAGAAGAAATTTAAAGCTTCTGGAGAGGAAGAGAGAAGAAATTTAAGCATTGTCCAATTTTTAGACTAAAATAATAGTAAATAATAGTCTCTCTCTCTCTCTCTCTCTCTCTCTCTCTCTCTCTCTCTCTCTCTCAATTATCTTCAATCTATTTTTTACAGTCCAGAAATTATTCCACTCCAGTCCACCCTCCCACAGTTCCTTACCCCATTCCTCCCCCTGCAACTCCCCTTCTCCAAGAGGATGTCCCTACCCCCACCCCACCAGGCCTCCCCATTCCATGGGGCCACAAGTCTCTTGAAGGTTAGGTGCATCTTCTCTCACTGAGGCCAGACCAGGCAGTCCTCTGCTGTATATGTATCAGGGACCTTGGACCAGCTCATGTATGCTGCCTGGTTGGTGGCTCAGTGTCTGAGAGATCTCTGGTGTCCAGGTTAGTTGAGACTTCTGGTCTTCCTATGGGGTTGCCCTCCTCCTCAGCTTCTTCTAGCTTTTCCCTAATTCAACCACAGATGTCCCTGGCTTCTGTACATTGGTTGGGTGCAAGTATCTACATCTGACTGTTTCAGTTGTTTGTTGGGCCTCTTGGAGGGCAGCCATGCTAGGCTCCTGTCTGTAAGCACACCATAGCATCAGTAATAGTGTCAGGCCTTGGAGTCTCCCCTTGAGATGGGTCCCAAGTTGGGCCTGTCACTGAACCTCCTTTCCTTCAGGTTCCTCTCCATTTTTGTCCCTGAAGTTCTTTTAGACAGGGACAATTCTGGGTCAGAGTTTTTGACTGCAGGATGTCAATTCTGTTCCTCCACTTGGTGCCCTGTCTTTCTACTGAAGTTGGACTCTACAAGTTCCTTCTCTCCACTGTTGGGCATTTCATCTAAGGTCCCTCCCTTTGAGTCCTGAGAGCCCTGATCTCCTAGGTCTCTGGTACATTCTAGAGGGTCCCCTCTCCTACCCTGTCTTCATTCATTCTGGTGGCCCTCAGGGCTTTAGTCCTGTTCCCCACCCCCCCACACACTGAAAATACCTGTTCATGTTTCCCTTTCCCCCTCCCTGGCCCCTCTCCTGCCCATGTCTCTCTCTCCCTTTGTCCTCCCCCTCCATGTGATTGCTTTCTTCTCCCTCCTAAGTGGAATTGAAACATCCTCACTTGGGCCCTTTGGCTTGTTAACCTTCTTGAGTTCTGTGGATTATATTCTGGGTATTCTGTAGTTTTTTATTGGCTAATATCCACTTATTAGTGAGTACATACCATGCATGTCCTTTTGTGTCTGAGTTACCTCACTCAGGATGATATTTTCTAGTTCCATCCATTTGCCTACAAAACTCATGATGTCCTCATTCTTAATAGCTGAATAGTATTCCATTGTGTAAATGAACCACATTTTCTGTATCCATTCTCCCATTGTGGGACATCTGGGTTGTTTTCAGCTTCTGGCTATCATAAATAATGTTGCTATGAGCATAATGGAGCATGTGTCCTTGTAGCATGGTAGGGTATATATAGTTGGAGTCTTCAGGTAGCTCTATTTCCAATTTTCTGAGGAACCTCCAAATTGATTTCCAGAGTGGTTGTACCAGTTTGGAATCCCACCAGCAATGGAGGAGTGTTCCTCTTTCTCCACATTCTCGACAATATGTGCTGTCATATGAGTTTTTGTTCATTGCCATTCTGATTGTTGTAAGGTGAAATACAACCATGAGGCCCTGTCTCTCTTAAGTGTGGCACATGACTTTGATGCCAGCAATCAGGAGGCAGAGGCAGAGGCAAGTAGGTGTCTGAATTCTCTAGCCTCATCTACACTGTGAACTCTAGGCCAGCTTATGTTATACAGTGAGACCTCTGTTTCAATAAATAAGTGAGAAATAAAAGAAGCCAAAATGTTGTCTGTCTCCAGTGATTAATTTTGGCTACTTTCATGATCTGAAAGACCCAACAGGAAACTATAACTAGACTAAAGTGATTGGTTTATTTGTTTGTTTGTTTGTTTGTTTGTTGTTTGTTTGTTTGTTGTCCTCACATTCTTAGGTATTATATTTAAATACATAGGAGATGGCATTTAAACAACTATTTTTTATTGATGATTTTCTTCTTAATAAGAAGACATGCTGCTCAGATATACAGCATCATATCCTTGGCTCAGTTCAACATTGCAGTCAAGAGACACAGGCTCTCAATTGTTTTAACCTAAAGATAAAAAATGATCATTAAATTTCTTCTGTATCTGTCCCTAGAAACTATCTGGGAGGGACTGACCCTAAACACTTAAAGTACCTAAATGCAGTTCCTGGCTTCATCACTCTTAAGCTCAGCACTGGACACCAATATCACCTTACTCCAGAGACTAAAAGAAGCTATCTAGCTCATAACAGTAGACAAGTCACTTGGACTGTCCTACCCTGGGGATTTAAAGATAGTTAAAGATAGCCAACCCTCCCCCCATTTATTTTCACTGGCCTGGTCAATTCCCCATAAAACTTTCCTCCAACAGGTAGATGATAGATTACTCTGTTGAGTGTCTCAGGAATGTCTCAAGGAATGAAGTCTTTCTTCAAATATATATATATTTTTTCTCTTGGAAAAATGCCCAACTACCTATCTTGAGTCACATATTTAGGGATGTTATTGGATGGTGACAGGATCTCTGAATGGGCCCAATGGTGGAACTTGGGCTACTCTTCAAGTTGTACACCAAGGCCCCCTGGATTGATGCTAAGAGTCAGATCCATTAGAGTCCTCTGTCTTGGACTGATGCCTCTAGACTCTGCCCCTTCACAGCATAAAGCAGGTAAAGCAGTCACCATTCCCTCCCAACATGTAAACTTAAGGGTTCTTTGGAAAGTCAGTTGTGTTGGATGGTGAGTTGCTGGGGCAAACAAGTGAAGGAAGGTTTTGCTGAATTGGACAGAGGTGAAAGGCTAGGGCAAACTCATGAAGGAATGTTTCGCTGAAGCTGACACAAGGTGAAAGGATGGTCTGCTAAAGCAAGCATATGAAAGGACACATAGTGAAGGATTCTTTGCTAATGACACACATGTATTGGTCTGCCTTGCATTGTATTGAGCTCCATTTGTCCAGACTCCACAGAGAAAAATGCACCAACAAACTTCTGGTAGTGTGCTGCAGCTTCTTGCCACTTCTGTTGATGTCAGCTGAGACAGACTAAGTGCTGAGGCAAGACCTGTGGAGTGCACATGATGTTTGGAGGGAATATAAAAAGGACTCTATGGACAGTGAGGGGGGCTGAGTTTGGTTTGCTGATAGAGCTAGCTTTCTCTGCAAGGCTTGTTGGTCTCTTATCTTTGCTGATCTTTGCTTAACTGAGAAAGGCACAGCTGTTGTCCCTGGTCCCCACTGCTGACTCATGCTAAGGCTGAGGCCTGGCTGTCTCTGTCAGGTAGTGCTACTGCTACTGATTCGTGTTTGCTATTCCAACTCTACCAAAGTGGACTTCTGGTGTAACCATGAGGTGTTTGTGAGTGGATTGAGCTGCTACTGCCTGCTAACCTGTCAACTGTCAATTTACAGACAACACAGACAAGAATTGCTCCAAAGAACCTTTCTAAACTGGTCCACTTCCCCCGTATCCTTTCTTTTCCACTACCTCTGGTGGGTGGTGGGATAGAAGGGAGGTTGAAGCATTTAAGAACCATCATTAAAAGCAAGCTTTGAAAAAATTAAAGTTACACCCTCCCCTAACAGTGGTTAATGCTGATCCCTGAGGACAAGGACATAAGGAGAGTTAGAGACAAAGAAAATAAATAAATGTTGCCCCCTAAAATGAAGATACTATGATGAGGAAAGGTAAGGATGTACAGGGACAGGCGTCTATACGGAGAAATCAGATCCAGTGGTTCTATAAATTACCTAAGCCAGAGTTCATTTATAGACTCCCAGCCTTCAGGTACCTCCCATCTCAATGGATAAAGCTGTTAGTTTTAATTTCTCTGTGACTTGATCTTCTGTCTTTTCTAGATGTACAATTATTTGTCTGTTCCAGGAAATGAGCTCTGTGGTTCCCTAGATAACACCAGCATCTAAGTTATAACATGGGATATCACTGTTGTTTAATAACATTTTCCTGGGGCTGAATATCCATTCTACTGGCTAAGTAATGACAAATAAAATTATATATGCAAGCAAAAATAATGGATGAGGGCTAACTGAAATGAGCTGAGTCTGTAACGCAATTTGTATCGATTAGTATGTAAAAATAATAACAAAATTGCTGACTCAATGGATTTGGGTAAACGTGCCTGCAATATAAATAGTGATAATAGTTAACTAGTATTTATTGTATACATTGTTTACTTAGTCATTAAATCACATTTATTATGAATTAAACCATATTATAAGCAATTCTTGTGTTAACTTAGTCACTGCAAGTAACCTATGGAGGTGGGTACATTTGCTATTAATCCCATTTTGCACATGAAAAAAAATGAGACAGATGAGACATGTATTATGTCTAAGGTACTGTGGAGTAAATAGTAGGATAAGAATTTGCTCAGCAGGTAAAAGTGCTAGCTGTTAAGTCTGAAGAGCTGAGTTCAAGTCCTGGGACAAACATTATGGATAAAGAGAATAGACTTCAACAAGTTGTTTTCTAATATCTACCCATGGCATGAGCATGTGTCCAAATCCCACATATAAAGAAAAAGAAAATAACACTGTAACCCAGATATTCCAGCTCTAGAATCTAGTACTAGATGGCCTATTTATCAGATAATCCTACCTAAATATACTCACTAATATTTTCTGAAGGAAATTAACATTGACTGAGTATTATACATCAGACATCATGTTATGGTAAGTTACAAATAAATGATTAATTTAATCTTTATGATGAGTTCAAAAATAGGACCTATTTTTTAAAACCAAGGGTTATTATATGAGTTGGTGCTAGAAGAAAGGAACTAGAACTATGCTTGCCATATGGGAAGTCCCAGAAGTCAGAGGTACAATATCACAAGGCTAATAAAATTTGGGGGTGGAATTTGAGCGTATCTTCCATTATAATGCTATAATAAATAGGTCTTCTTAGTGTGACTATATTCAGTTTCACTAGATCTGTTCTCTATCCTTAAGTCACAGTGATTATTTTCAAAAAGTAAAAGCATACATACATATACATCAAACTACTTTAATGGCTTCCATTTGTTAGTTTGTTTAAAGAAAGTCCCTCCAGGTGGGTACAATGACACACATCCGGAATCCCAGCACTGAGGAGGCAGAGGCAGGTGGATCTCTTAGTTTGAGACCAGCCTGGTCTACATTGTGAAAAAATAAAAAATCAAAAACAGTAAAATAAATGAATGGATGACTAGATAGTCAGGAAAAAAGAGAAAGCCCCTCTAGAAAGCCCAGCTAAAGCTGGGAGGGGATGTGGTAGATACACTGCTTTAGAGTCAGTATACAATTCATTCTGTGATAAGGATCTACTAGAGGAAAGGCCTTGAACTGTTCTTTGTTCTTGTTTAAATCCTGCTTTGTTCTCCAAGTAGAGAGCTGTATGCCAGGCCAAGGAAGCCAGGAACTCAAAGAGAAGACTATTATCATATTTAAGGAAGAGAAGGTGTTAGCTTGTACCAAGGTTGGTACATAAGTGATCAGAGTTTGTACATTCTGTATTTAGGAGGAAAACCCAAAAGGCTTTATTGACAGACTGATTAAGAGGATGAGAAGTCAAGGATTACTGCCAGGCTTTGGTCAAATCAACTATGTTAGTGGTAGCACTGCTGTATATAAAAATGGGAACAGGACTGATCTGACCATGACTTGACCCCAAGACCAGGAACTGTAGTAGAATTTTTGTTTCTTTAAAGACCCAGCTATGTTATGTGAATATATTTTTGTTTTACTCCGAGATGTGGGATCTGGGACTGCTTCAGAGTGTCCACAGCAGCTGTGATTTGTCTCATGCTCTGGCAGGAGCATGACTCTGCCAGCTGAACATAGTTCAGGTTTGGAATTCTGGGTACTCTTAAGAGGGTTTAAAAATGTCAGAGCCCCAAGTCTTTGGAGGCTGCTGCTTCCCCTGCTGCTACTGGTTCCTGTTGCTGCAGTTTGTCAAGTGGAGCAGGAAGTAGTCTAAGAAGATCAGAATAACCTTTCCCCTCTAACCTTCTTTCTCTCCTACCTAGTGTTGGAAATTTGGAAGGGTGGCAAAGGGTGGTAGATAAAAGGACCCAATAAAGTAGCCAAAAGTACAGTTACAGGGGACAAGGAAAGAACGTCCAGCCCCTGACTTGACTCCAAGCCCAAAACATAGGCCAAAGAAAAACTCAGTGCCCCTTGATTTGGAGCTCTAGACTTGGAAATCCCTGCATTAACTGTCAGTGTTCCTATCCTACTACATTTTCCATTAAGCTCATGCCCGTGCTCTAAAATCCCTATAAAAGCCTTCCCCTCCATTCAGCCCTCTGCTGTCTCTTCCCCTTGAGGCAGCTGCCATTCTCTTTTTCTCCCCCAATACATCTCGTCTGTGAGGTTTAATGCATGGTGAGATGTGGTTTACCTCAGCTCTCCACTGGCAAGATGCACCGCTAACACACAAACTTACTAAAAGCTACGAATTAACATATCAATTTTTGAAATGTGGATATATGAATGTGAGTGTTCCAAAGATGATTTTTGGACTGTATAAACAGCTTTTGCCTGTTTTGTTTTAATTTTGTTTTGTTTTCCCTCCCTTTGAAAATGAAATCCCCTAAACAAAGGAATTTAGAGACTTTGAATTTGAAACAAAACAGCTAGTTTCCAGAACTTCAGACAAACCCATCTAAAAATGCTAATTAAAATGTTAACTTTGAGCTTTCTGAAAATGATTTGGCTCAAATGATTTACCTTTTGAGACAGGGTCCAAGAAAGCAGTCAGGCTCAAATGGAAGTTCATATAAAATTGCATTAATGTGTTTCTCAGAGAGTGAAAATACCCAGTGTCAGGGCAGACATGTGATAGAAAGGGTAAAAATATTTCAAAGTTGAAAATCAGAAAAGCAGATGGGCAACAGTAAAGATGTGTAAGCAATTTCATCAAAGGAGGAGAAAATTGGTTTTGATTTTATAGTGTTTAGAACACATTGTAGTATATTTTTGACTGTGGAATATAGCTTTCCCTTAGTGGACCTGAGCCAAATTCTAATATCCCACCTTCTTTCATTTTATATGGTACTTTGGATCTTAATGAGGGGTACCTATGATGCTTCCCTTTTTTGTGTGTTGCCAGGAAACAGGAGAGGAGGTCCAAGCCGATGATGATGGAATAGTCTGTCAGTGTACAGTGTAAACGTTATCAGATAAAACTGTTATCTTTGAACCTCCAATAGGAAAAACTATCGAGTTCTCATAGCATTCTAGAGCTTTTCCAGGCTGAAGTTCCATATTCTTCCACAGTCTTCCCCAAAACCAGTTATACCTGGACAGATGCATAAGTGCAATAACTCGACTTCTGGGCACATGGATTCTTTTTTGTTTTGTTTTGTTTTGTTTTTCGAGACAGGGTTTCTCTGTATAGCCCTGGATGTCCTGGAACTCACCCTGTAGACCAGGCTAGCCTCGAACTCTTGAACTCGCCTGCCTTTGCCTCCCAAGTTCTGGGACTAAAGGCGTGCACCACCACCGCCCGGCATGGGCACATGGATTCTTAAGGGAAAAAAAGGAAAACAGATTTTTTAAACTTTACATGGTATTCAATCACTGATTATTGGATATTAGCCCAGAACCTTGAAATGCCCAAGATGCAACTCACAGGCCACGTGAAGCTCATAAAGAAGGAAGACCAAGTAGGGGTGCTTCGGTCCTTCTTAAAAGGAGCAACAAAATACTCAAGGGAGCAAATATGGAGACAAAGTGAGGGACAGAAACTGAAGGAGGGGCCATCTGAAGACCATTCCACCTGAGTATCTATCCCATGTGCAATCACCAAAGGTAGATGCTGATGTGGAAGTCAGGAAGTGCATGCTGATAAGAGCCTGATATGGATGTCTCCTCAGAGGTCTTCAAGAGTCTGACATATTCAGAGGCAGATGCTCACAACTAGCCATTGAACTGATAATGGGGTTCCCAATGGAGGAGTTAGAGTGAAGACTGAAGGAGCTGAAAGGGTTTGCGGCACCATGAGGAGAGCAATACCAACCAACCACAGCTCCCAGGGTCTAAACCACCAGCCTGGGAGCACATAGGGAGGGATCCAGGGCTTCAGCTGAATACATATGAGTGGAGGGCCCTGCTGGGCATAGGTGGAAGATGAGATCCTTGACCGCATGAAGGCTGGATGCCCCAGGTGATGGGAATTTTGAGGGTGGGGAGGTGGGAGTGGGGGGGTAGATAGGAGTTACATCCACAGAGAAGAAGGAGGAGGGGTGAGGGGATTGGGGGTTCCTGGGTGGGTGGGGGATGGGGTAAGGGACAACACATGAAATGTAAATAAAACATCCAATAAAAAAAAAGAATTTATTTTTAAATTAAATGTATGTATGTAAGCATGTGTGGGGTGTGGCCTTGAGTCTCCCTGAGTTGAAGTTACAGGCCATTTTGAGCCATACAACATGGGTGCTGTGAACCACACCCAGATCCTCCAGAAGAACAGTATGTGCTCCTATTTACAGCACCATCTCTCCAGCCCTGAAAATGGAATTTTAACAGACAACTAGTCGTCTCTGCCACAACAGTTAAGAGCCAACAGCTAATTGTTTACTAGAGTAGCTGGTTCTGCTTTCACAGTCTGTGGTTCCCCCTCGGAGCTTTGGCATGGTAGTTACCATCCATTATTTGGGAGAATGCAGAGAGGTGTAAGTCACAAGGAAAGTTAAAATCAATGTGAATAGGGGCTTGGTTGCTAAGTTACACAAGAGCTAGATTGAATGCACTTGAGGATGATAGGGAACATGACAAATCAAAGAACCCATGCTCTGTGTAAAGGAGGAAGCTAATGGCTGGGTTGGTTCCAGTCATTCTGGTCAGTTCTAAGGTTTTCCGTGGAATAAATCCAGATTTTCTTGTACAATACTCTACTTTTTAAATATTGAATTAAAGTTATCTATTTTTAATTATGTGAAACAGAATAAAGTTCCAGGTCTCTAATTTCAAAAACCTGGTAGAAAGAACACTGCATTGAAAGATCAGGGTTCTAATCCAAGATTTGCTGTGTGACCATTTGCAAGTATCTTTGTCTGTCTGTTCTTCAAATTTACCATCTTTTACTTTACAGCATTTGAGGAGTTCATATCTTTGGGGTCTTTAAACTCTAATGTCATTTTCCTGTGTAATTTCCAAACAAAAGATTTTTTTTTTAATTTCCTAGAAGCT
The DNA here is from genome assembly GCF_004785775.1 of Grammomys surdaster. Classification (NCBI taxonomy): domain Eukaryota; kingdom Metazoa; phylum Chordata; class Mammalia; order Rodentia; family Muridae; genus Grammomys; species Grammomys surdaster. Next base: position 352,523 of record NW_021604685.1, on the reverse strand, counting down.
TATTTCAAATTTTACTTTTCAGGAAGCCATACACAGTGGCACATGCCTTTAATCTCAGCACTTGGGAGGCAGAAGCATATGGATTTCTATGAGTTCCAAACCAGCCTTTTCTACATAATGAGTTCCAGGCCAGCCAGAGTTTCATAGTGTGACCCTATCCCAAAAATAAAATAACATTTAAAATTAATTAATTAAAAACAGGTGTTCGCAGCCATCACCGCCTCCGCTGCTTTTTTAAGGTCAGCCCTGCCTCTTGCTTGCCGCGCACCAGCCGAAGGAGAAGAGAGTTAAGTAAAGAGGTGCCCATACCATGGCTCCTACAAAACAGACTGCCCACAAATCCACTAGTAAAGGACCTAGGAAACAACTGGCTACAAAAGCCGTTCGCGAGAGTGCGCCCTCTACTGGAGGGATGAAGGAACCTCATCATTGCAGGCCTAGTACTTGTTGAAATCAGTACTAGTACTGATTTTACTCTGAAATCAGATGCTGTCAGAAGTCCACTGAACTTCTGATTTGCAAGCTCCCCTTTCAGCGTCTGCTGCAAAAAGCTTCTCAGGACTTCAAAAATAGTTCTGCACTTCCAGAGCGCAGCTACTGGTGCTTTGCAGGAGGCAAGTGTGGTCTATCTGGTTGGCCTTTTTGAAGCTGTGTGCTATCCATGCCAAACTTGTAACAATTATGCCAAAAGGTATCCAGCTAGCGTGCCATATATGTGGAGAACGTGCTTAAGAGTACACTATGAGGGAAAACATTTCATTCTCAAAAAACAATTTCCCCTTCTTCCTGTTATCAGTAGTTCTGAAAGTTAGATATTTTTCCCACGGGGTCAAAAGGTACCTAAGTATAGGATTGAGTGGAAACCCAGGGGACAGAATCAGGTATTGGCAGCTTCTCCTCTTTCATTTGCGTGTGAATTTTTAATATAGGTGCAAAATGTAAAGCATTAATGCAAGCAAAATGTTTCAGTGAAAGTATTTCAACAGTTCAACCTGATAACAATTATAAATAAACCTGTTAAAATTTTCTGGACAATGCCAGCATTTGGATTTTTTAAAAAGTAAGTAAATTTCTTATTAACAGCAAATAAATGATGTTTGTATCATTTTTATCACACAGTGGATTTCATCCCTTCACTATACTTTCTGAGTTGTCCTACATACAAGTACATGGTTTTAATGTTGCCTGTTTTCTGTGCAGTTCCTGTAAGTTTGCTATTAAAATACATTGAACTAAAAAAAATGAAAAACAAAATTTATTGGTCAGGAAACATCGTATATTTCTTTTCTATGTTTGGATTCACCATTTGGAAAGACAGGTACTTGGCTATATATCTCAGCATTTGGTACACAAAAGCAAGAGGATTGGTATCAATCTGAAGCCAACCTGGTCTACATAGTGAGTTCCATGCCAGTCAGGTCAACATCATGAGACCCTGTCTCAAAAACTAAAAAAAAAAAAAAAAAAAACCCATTTATGTACTTACCATTTCTGATGAAGCCTTCTTTGGGTAGAAATTATTCTCTGTAAGAATTTTAAAATGACTGAAGGATACTACTTCAGCTTTGAAGAGAACTCTTGGTAGTACTTAACAAAAGTGACCACTTCTCTTAATTAAGACTCTTCTTTGCCTGCCAGGACATGATACTCCATTAGTTTTACACCTAATTTTCTGATTGTCTCGTCTTTGATATTTTCTGCCTACTTTTATTCTCTTCAGTGTTGGAAATATCTAGGGCTTAGTCTCTAGCTCTCCAGTCTCCCATCTGGGTTTCCTTCGTGGATCATATCTACTCTAATAGTTTTAAATAACATTTATGTTTCAGTGACTCCTCCCCAAATCATATCTCGAGTCTGACACATACGTATGTCAATTTAACATTTTCATGTGGTTACCTTTTCTGATGTTAAGATAAAATGCTGTCCAAAAGCAATTTAGAAAGGATTTATTTTATCTTACATCACTGACAGAAGTTAGTGCAATAGCTCAAGGCAAAAACCTAGAGGTAAGCATTGAAGCAGAGACCATGGAGCAATGCTACTTCCTGGCTTTCTACTTCTGGCTTGTTCAACTGTTGTTCATATACAACCCAGGATCCCTGCCCAAGCATGGCATGTCCCACAATTGGCTGATCTCTCCCACATCAATGAACAATTAAGAAAACAACCCACAGACCTGTGCACAGCCCAATCTAATAGAGACAATTCCTCACTCTAGGGTCCCTCTTCCCAGGTATCAAATTTAGTTTGTGTCAAGTTTAAAACAACTAACCAGCACACTCAAATTTACATCATGATTTGAACTCTTGATATTTAAAAAATCTGTATCTGTTTCTCCTTTACTGCTCCTTACAGCAACTAAAGGTCACTTCCAGATACTTACTTCCATATATTCAAACCAAACTACTAATGACTCATTTTCTTTCATTTCACATCTGATACTTCAAGACCTGTGGGTTCTACCTAAAAAATAAATTAAGAAGCAGATGTCTCTCTTCACCTTCTGTCATGGTTAGCTTCTGTCAACTTGACACAGGCAGAGTCATTTGAGGAGAAAGAACCACAATTGAAAAAAAAAATGCCCTGACCAAATGGGCCTGTAGGCAGCAAGCCTATGGGCACTTTTTGATAAATGGTTCATATGGGAGGGCCCAGGTTACCAGAATGGTGCCAACACTGGATGGTGGTCCTGAGTTGTGTATGTTGAAAGCAGGCTGAACAGCCATGAGGAACAAATCAGGAGGCAGAGCAACTTCTGTTTCACTTCATGCTTCCATTTTCCTGGTCTGCTTGAATTCCTGCCATGACTTCCCTCAGTAATGGATTGTTACCAGAAAATGTTAAGTCAAATAAGTCCCTCTCTCCCCAAATTGCTTTTGGTCATGGTGTTTCATCACAGCAATAAAAACTAACACATCATCCCTACTACCCATTCTGATCTCAACTACCATGATCTTTCACCGAGAGTACGACATAATTCTATATTCCCTGCCTGCTCATTTCCTCTCTTAACTTCCTATTGTCAATTCTCTATACAACTGCTAATGAGTGTAATAATACTGGTTAAATCCTGTCACATGACTTTCCATGGCTCGGAATGTCAGTTGAATTAGATCTCTCTATGAACACAAGCCTTACCCTCATAATGATTTCTAAGACCCTGTTATTATCATGTCACTCTTAACTCTGTGACTTCAAACTAGTGCTCACTAGACTCCAGTCACAGTGCATTCTTACTTTTCTTCAGAGTCACTAGACACACTCCAGGCTGTGCTAGCTATTTCTTTCATCTGGATCAAAAGATTTGGGTCAGTTCTGGCAAAGTTCTTCACCATCCTGGAGGGTAGTTTCTTTCTCTGTCTCTCCGTTTCTGTCTCTATCTCTCTGTATGTATATGTCAGTCTCTGGCTGTCTGTCTGTCTCTGCCTCTGTGTGTCTGTGTGTCTGTGTGTCTGTGTGTCTGTGTGTGTAGAGGCAGAAGGTCAATTTTGAGTATTTTCTCAATTGCTCATCACCTTATATGGGAGAAACCTTAATGTTTGAAATAAGGTTTCTTGTTGAACCTGGAACTCACAGATTTGGCTAGACTGGTAGGGGAGTAAAATCTAAAGATCCTCCTGTCTCTGCTTCCCAGTGCTGGGATTACAGTTGTATGCCACTGTACATTTTTATTAGGCATAGAAGATCCAAACTCAGGTCCTCATCTTGTGCAACAAGTACTTTTATCAACTGAGCTATTTTGCCAGACCAAAGAGTCCTTTGTAAAATTACAGTACCACATTTAATCATTTCCATGTGCCAAATATTATATACACACACACAGCTATCTATCTATCTATCTATCTATCTATCTATCTATCTATCTATCTATGTTTCATTTCATTGTCTACTCTTCACATCAACTTTTGTACATAAATACTCTTAAGATAATTTTTCAGATGAGGAACTTGAGACCCAAGAAGTTTGGGTGTCTGTTTTGCTGTTAAAATAGCATGTTTCAAACTTTGGTAGCTTAGAAATGTGTTAAAATATTTTTCAAATCATAACTAATATAACAAATTAAAACAGAAACTTGATGCAATAATAACCACACTATTTGAGAATCTAACATTAGCATTTCTGTCAAGAAAATAAAATTGGTCAGGAAACTCTTAATTGACTTTACCACTCAAATGAGTTCACTTCATCACTGCAAATATTCTTTTATAAAAAATGTTTCAATTGGTTATATATCCCATAGTTTAAGGCTAATTTAAAATTTCAGACCTTCAAAATGTCTCTGGCCCCTAAAGATGTCACTTTAATTGTAAGCTGTCATACATTTAGGAAGACATAGAAAGTGATAGAAGCATTTCTAGAAAGCCTTGGAGTGGTACAAATTGCACCCCATTTTTTTTAATTCTTCCTCTTTTAAAACTTATCCAGAAGTATTATGTAATAATCAGGGTTTTCTAGAAGATCAGAGCTTACATAATAAATGTATATTAAAAGGAAACCATACCAGTAGAATGTTGAACTATTATTCTATAGGATTCATCTGTACTCTTCACAGGTAAAGTAGGAGAGTTAAAAGGGGGTGTGGTGGGAATACTACTCTGTCTTTCAAGTCTTTGATTGTGATGCTCATTTCTGTAATGCCTTTAGTGATGAGATCACTAAAGGCTTGATCACTTGAGGTCACTATTTTCCTGGCAGAGGCAGCTCCAGTGGCTTCCATCTGCTCTCTCCAACTATAATAACCCTTACCCAACTGAATCAGAACCAATGTGGGGATTTTTGCCAACTTCTAAGTGTATCTGCCCCAATTATGTATTCTGAAACTAAAGGAATAACAACAAGATGACTTCAGAGACCTAATGAATCAACTGTTAGCTGGACTTTGGCTAAAACTCCATTGATGATCTGATCTCCTTAAGCCCCCATGTTAACTAGGGCACAGTCCATTGGTGAGAGTCCCAGAATCAATGTCAATTCAGAGATCGTGTCTAGTAGATTCCAAAAGACATATTTCCTTTTATGGATGTACAGTTACCCTAGTGTAAAAGACCATAGGTCACTTTAAGGAAGAATAGAAGACATTTCAAAAACAACAAGATCCTTTATTAATGAAACTCAGCCTCCTTTCTATTGAAAGGTTATAGATATAAAAAACTGGCTCAAATCTGGGAATAAGTTGAAAGGATGTGACTCTGTTGCCAAACTTGAACATAGCCGTTCATGTATTTGTTCTAAAATTGTTCTGTTTCTATAGATCAAGCAAAAACTTAGTTGGTTTCTTATCTATTTTTACTTTGAGAAACAGAGTGATTAATTTGTCATTGTCAAATGTCAGCATTAGTCAGACCATTATGAACGTTATTTTTCCCTATGCTATCCAATTAAAGTACGTGAGATGCTAGGAGTCAGACAAATCCCCGGTAGACAAACAGGGAGAAGGCAGACCAAAGGACTTTTCCTTTAACCATTTAAGATGGTAGAAATGAATTTGAAGTATATGTGAAGGTTTCAAAAGAGGGAAGGGAGAAATGTAATTAGATTAGAAAAAAAAGAAAATAAAAATATAAGGTTGGTGAACTTCTTGATTATTTTCCCTTTCCAAGACAAAATGTTGGGTGGGCTTTCCCCCTACCCCGTTGCCTCACCCCCACCTCCCTCACAGGATGTAACTAACTCTTCAACAGGATTTTCATATCTCCCAGCAGGGTTCAGGTCTCTTGTGCTGTTGGGAACTAAGTAATCTCTTTCTGTGGATGAAACCCTCTATGAGAGCTCTGTTCTCTCTCTCTCTCTCTCTCTCTCTCTCTCTCTCTCTCTCTCTCTCTCCTTCTGGCTTCTAGAAAGCCCTGGTACTAGGCATCAGTGGTACTAGGCATCAGGCAGTGAGTCTCTCCTCTGGCTTAGCCAGACTAAGCCACTGACTACCATTGAGTTGTGGTGATGACCCACTGAGTGGCTTGGTCTTTGTTTTTTCTCCTTGAGTTCTGGAGATGTTCCCATGACTGCAGTCTGCAGTGACATTTCCTTTCCCTTCATCCACAGGAACGCTATCTATATTCTCTCATTCCCCACTTGGGATCTGTCTCCTCTACACTTGAAACTTGACCTAAAAGGTCCTAAATTTATTCGCCTATCCAATAAAATTTCTACAAGTACTATGAGCAATCTGGGAAACAGAAATTCCCTATCTCTTTTTCCAAGCCCTGTTTCTTTCTGCCTGGTCTCCCTCCCCTACAGTACTTAAATATCCTGTCTGTAAATTGCAAGGGGGTCAGGGCAGGGTAAGACCAGGGAGTTCAGCTCACACACCTGTTTCCCCCAAAGCTTCTCCTAGACAAGCCGCTGATCAAGCAACTCCTGAGCTATGTGGATCATTTGTAAATTTGATTCCAAATTCTAGTGTCATTTCTCCACTTGATTCTGGCTCTTGGCTTGCCCACGTGAATCCTCACACCCCTCCCCTATCCCTCCTCCTGGCTTCCTGCAGCTGGCCTGCAGGCACTCCCCCTCCATTCATAGACTCAAATTTTTATTATAAATTGGCATATCTGATTTCCAGATTCTCATCGCTACAAATGATTCTTAAATATCTTATATATTAACTTGCTCTACACATGAAGTTCTACTTCCCCACTCTTAAAAAATCTTTTATCTCTGATTTATTTGCATTTTGCTCTCAAAAGAAAAAAATACATAGATAGCTTAAGATTATACTGTTAACTCTTACATAAAGATTTCTAAGTTGCTCCTTGACTATAGGTTAAAATTTATGTAATCTGCAACAATATTTGGCTTTATTCAGTTCTTATTAAGAATATGTATGTCCATATGTAACTCATATTCAACTCCATATGTGTATATGTCTGCATGTAATTTGGATACAATTCTCATTTAAGCTTCTATTTTAAGTTGGTATGGATTTTTCTATCATGATGATAGAAATTCAAAGTTACATTTTTTACAAATACAATGTATGTAATTCAACCCTGGTTTAAAATATTCTTCATATGACAATGAAATTTCAAGGTCATAAAGATCTACTCAGATTAGCAAATGCTAATTTAAAATGTATGTCTAACTGCTTTGCTAGTACATAACCACTGAATGCTTGTTTCTGACTGGTCTTGAATGTGTGAATGAATGGTGTTTCTTTCTCCTGCTGCCAACCACCTAGGTGAAATTCAGCTCTTGGATTTTGGTCACTAGATCTAATACAGTAGAAATTCAGATGCTATTAGATATGGTTAAAACTCATAAATCAGAGTTAATAATTAAAAGTTTTTGCTTAGATAATCTTAAACCATATGACATAATTTCACTCTGGGATATATAAACAATACATGTCTAGTCACCACCATCTTTACTAAGGGGTGGAAAAGGTAGAGCCACAGCTTCATTGCCATCTTGATTAAGGGCAGCAACACATGACATGAGCAAATCATGGAAGCAGGTCTCCAAAGATACTTTTAAATTGAGATAAGTTTTTTTTTATGATTTTTGTCCTGTCTTGATAAATTGTTAACACCATTGCTCTGTGTCTTTATTCTTAAGAAGGTGCCTTATTTTAATATTACTAAAACCACAATTGGTTGATTTTAAAGTTCTTTTTAAAAATCTTTTGGAAGTTTACAACATTAAAAAAGATAAAAAGTCACTGCCTTGAAAAGATGTTTAGCTGTGTTTTTGCTAATGTTATTAAGCCTTATATAGCCTTGGATCTTTATAAGTTGTAGATTTTTATAATGATATACCATATAAAGGTCAGAAAAGCTCCCAGTTTCTCTATGAACCATGTTTATAAATTTAAAAATTCTATTGTGATACTAGAAGAGTTTAAAGTCAAAATCTGGATTTTTAAGATTTAAATCTAACAGGGATGGAACTTAAAGTTCTAGTTTCTTTTTTTTCTTGTTTTTCTTCTCTCTCTCTCTCTCTCTCTCTGTCTCTCTCTCTCTCTCTCTCTCTCTCTCTCTCTCTCTCTCTCTCTCTTTTGGTTTTTCAGTACAGAGTTTCTTTATGCAGCCCTGGCTGTCTTGGAACTCACTCTGTAGACCAGGCTGGCCTCAAACACAGAAATCCACCTGCCTCTGCCTCCCAAGTGCTGGAATTAAGAGCATGCGCCACCACAGCCAGGCCAAAGTTCTAGTTTCATAACACCTACTGTAATTAATTATTGCAATTTGACAATCAGTAACCTTATAAATGATCATATCCTTTAGTATGTTCTGAATTATGTTTTAAGTCATGCTAAGAACTGATGCAGCTAATTACAAGATTAAGTTTTATTTAGCATCCTGATTTATGGTGATTTTTCCTCAGGGGGAACCTTGCCATGGGCCCACCAGGTAACCTCCCAGTTGTATTATATTTCATAACGTACCCCACAACAGAGACCTTGATTTTCTGCCTTGTTATTCTTTAAATCAGCAGTGTAAAAGAATTTAGTCCTGCAAGACTAGACAATCTCATCATGATGGCCATTCTACCAAGAATAGTATTTGTCATATCAAACTTTGAAGAGATTAGAGAGGGTGGCGATGAACTCCAATTTTCAGAAATGAGAAAATCCTGCCAAAGTCAATATGGCCAAACATGCAGACTGGTAATTTCATTTCCCTTTTCATCTCTATCAAGAAGGTCCCCTAGAACACCTCTCCTTCTAGCCCTAATGTCTAGTATTAGAGAAGGTAAAAATCTTTCACACTGTTCTTGCTGAAATACCCTAATGGCAACCAGTCTTGGTAGTTGAGATTGATGACTTCTTGGGTTAATCTCCAACATCTGGTTCAAGAACTTCATGAATTTTAACCCACATGAGACTGAATTTTATGATTTTATCCTTGTATTCATAATCTTTTGTCCTTCCATATCTTCACCTCACCTGTTTGAATCACAATGAAAAAAATCATTAACAAGTTATTAGGAATATCCAAAGTTCTCTAAGCAAGTTAAGCCACTTTGTAATGCTGGTGGAATTCTACACCCCCATTAAACACTTGTAAGCCCTTCCTCAGAACTTGATGTGATCCTACATCATCCCTGCTACTGGAAGAAGAGAAGCTTATACTTTATTCAGATAAAGGGCTAAATGTTAGAGAGCTAGGAAGACACATTGCCTACTTCATGGAAAGTCTCAATTCTAAGAAATTGGTCAAGAAAAAGGGGGTTCCTTTTCTTAGAAAATAAAGAGGAGTGCATGTTTCCCAAAACAGTTCTGGACCACCTTCTTTAGAGACATATGGAAAGTTACACTCAGTCAGGCGACAGTAATCCTTGCTTCCTTGTCAACTGATTATATCTCCCTTTTCCTTCTCCTTTAGCAACCCTGAAAAAGGTGGGCATGTTTTAGTCAGGATTTTCTAGAAGAATAGACATGTCAGTGTGTGTGTGTGGGGGGGAGGATTTATTAAAATGGCTTACAGTCTGATGTTCCACTAGTCCAATAGCTGTCTACCAACAGAAAGTCCAAAAAGCTAGTACTTGTTCACTAGATAATAAGGCTGGATGTCTCAGCTGGTCTTAAGTATATGCTGAAATCTGGAAGAATTTGCTCTAATACCAGTGAAGAAATGGACTTGCCAGCAAGAGTGAGGGCAAGGAGGCAAGGAAAGAGCTTCCTTCTTCCATATCCTTTATAAAGGTTGCCACCAGAAGGTGGGGCCAGGTAAAAAGTTGGTCTTCTCATATCAAATCATTTAATTAAGAAAAAACTCCCTCATAGGCATTTGCAGACACTTGAGTTTTAGTTAATTCCAGATCTAATCAAGTTGACTATCAAAAATAGCCATCACAGGACATAAGATCAGGGAGACCCTGGGAGAGAAGAACTTATCTCATTTTGATTTTACCTGGGACACTGAATAGCTTCTTTTTCCCTCCTCCTCTATCTATCCTCTAGGCCAGCCAAAATGTCTCAAGGTTTATGACAGACTGAGAATCAGGCATTTCCTTATTAGCCAATCATTTGCACAAAATACACTTTGAAAGATGATGGAGTCAAAGTCTTCTCTGGCAAAATGAAAGTTCACTTACTGTAGTGGTTTAAATATACTTGGCTGTTAAGAGGTGTGGCCTTGTTGGAGGAAGTGTGTCACTGTGGGAATGGGTTTTAAGAGCCTCCTCCTAGCTGCCTGGAAGCCAATCTTCTCCTGTTTGCCTTTGGAACGAAATGTAGAACTCTCAGCTCTTCCCATATCATGCCTGCCTGATGTTGCCATGCTTTTGCCTTGATTTTAGTGGACTGAACCTCTGAACCTGTAAGGCAGCCCCAGTTATATGTTGTCCTTTATAAGCGTTGCCTCGGTCATGGTGTCTGTTCACAGCACTAAAACCCTAACTAAAACACTTACATATCCTTCATCCCAAACAATAAGTTCCTAAGCCACTATATAGCCTTTGAGAAAAGAGAAAAAAATATATACTTTTAAAGCATCAGCCTTTCCTTACCCTGATCTGTTCTTTCAAGAAAAAGATTAGGAGGAAGTTAATATATAATCAAGAAGGGAGGTATCCATCAGAATTATTTAGGCCATGAACAAAATTATCAGGCTAGATGAACTTGTCAGAATGATGCAAGTACCAACAGGCAAGAAGAAATTTCCTCATTCTCTGTAGCCTCCTTATATCTAGGCTGTCACTGGAAGGTGCTGTCCATATTTAAGGTATGTCTTACCACTTCAATAATAAAGAATTGTCTTCATATCTTACAAGTTTACCTTTTGAATGATTCCAGATCCAATTGTGTAGACAAAAGTCATGTCTCACGAGTTGTAAAACACTTTCCTTCCAAATTGAAACATTCCACCATGCAGGAAAGCTCCTTAAGTAGGAAGGTTAACAACTCAAAATAGCTTCAGGAAGTCCCAGAAACTGACTAGATTCATTAGGCATCTCCTTCCTAGAGTGAAAAAGCCAAGCTGCAAAGCAGATTTTCAGATGAGCTAAGCTGTAAAGAAGACTCTGAGACCAGAATAGCTACCTAGAGGAATCAGAAACGAGCTGAGCTGCCTAAAGAGGTTTAGACGAACTGAGTCTCTTAGAAAGGACACTCTCCAACCTGTTGAGCTGCAACAGGCCATGCAGTGTGCTCCAGGTTCCCAGTTTTTGTGAACTGTTACCTGTTCTGGGATGGGCTTTGTTGATGCAGTTGTCCTTGAGTCTTTTCTGTTCTTATAAGTAACCCTCACCCATATTCATGCAAGTAACCCCAATAAAACTATTGGTTCTCTAAGTTGAACTTTAGTAGTATCTGTACTTTGGTCTGTTGTGGGCTTTCTATCTGTGGTGAGTAGATATGTGCGTTGCATCTTCATAGGAAATGTCTTGTCACATAACATCGCCTCAAAAGGAATACAAGATAGCTTATTTTCATGCCAAATTTGAGTAATGATGGCACAGGAACACAGATATTTGTTGTTCTGCATTCCATATTGCAATGTGGAGACAATTTTATAGTAATAGAACAAAGGAAATCAAGACACTTTTCAAATGCATTGGTGGGTACATTCAGAGAGATGGTTGAAGTAATAGAAAAAAAATTCTATAGACTTCTAATGCTGTTTGTCAGCATTCTTAGCTTTGGGGTTGATAGAAGCTAGGAGTCTGCTTAGTTAACATTTCAAAAGATTTTAAATTTTAAATCTGTTAGTCACAGGATGTTAGTTCCAACACAGGTGTGGATAGAGTGGCCATTCCAGGGGCTAAAGCTAGCCCAAGATAAGGTAACTGACCTTTGGACTTGTAGCATTCCAACCTCTCCCCATCACTGCAGTTAAAAATCAGTCTTTTCAGACACAGCTTCCTTTTGGGCGTTCTCATTTGACACAGGCTGACAACAAAGATTAACCATCACATAGAATAAAAGAAAGTCCAAGAGAATACTACTTAAAAGCCACCATGAGGTAATGGGGCTATATCCTACAGAGGCTGTTTCCACACAAGAGCTGCTCCAAAAGTCAGTGGTGTGATATAACGGCAATTTATTGTTTCTCGTAATTATTTGGTTTGACTGGGAGAGTCTATGTGCATGGCCAGGGGATTCTCGTAAAGCTGCTCAATCAGGACATGAGGACACGTCCCTCTCCCCTTGTGGTTTCTCATCCCTACTGTTTTGCCTACACTTCTTTATCATTATTATTATTATTAAATTCACTTATTTATTAATTTTACAACCCAATATCAGCCCTTCCTCTCCTCCCAGTACCCTCTCACGTAAGTCCTCCCCCCATTCCCCTTAGAAGGGGAAACCCCTTTTGGGTTTCAAACCCCTACACTCCCCTATTCCACCCTCCACCCCTTCACCCCCATACCCCAGTACCCGACACATCAAGTTGCTGTGAGACTAGGCACTTCCTCTTCCACTGAGGTCACAAGGCTGTCCATTTAGGGGTGCAAGATCTACAGGCTGGCAGGTAGGCAACAGACTCAGGGCCAGCCCCTGCTCTAGTTGTTTGGAGGTCCAGCATAATTGACTCTGTCTTCCTTTGGAGTTCCTGTCCTCTTCTCGTCCCTCAATCTTTCTCCCAAACTCTTCTGTAAGACTCCCAGAGCTCCATGTACTGTTTGAATGTGAGTCTCTGCATTTCTTTCCATTGGCTGGAATTAACACTACCTCCCCCCAAAAGCTCTTTTTGTTATAACGATTTTTAAGCAAATTATTTTTCTAAGATTATTAAGCTAATTAGTAGCTGTGCCAAACTGAGAGATTTCCCTTCATTATAACCAATAGGTTGAAATAAATGAGCTCTTCCCCAATGAAGATGGGTAAGTAAAATAGCTGTCAGGACTGAGTTTAATTTTATTTACAAGCAGAACGTATAGTGCACAATCTAGTGAGAACTTGTTATTTCTCATTTTTAGCATCTACATCTCCCTTTTTCCTTCTCATGCCCTCCTTATTTTTTCTTCTTTCAATTAAGTAGTTTGGGGTTATTGAAGTCCTACCCTCATGACTGGATCTGTTCAGCATAAGGTATCAGAGCATAGAGGGCACAAGGTCCTGTGCTCACAGATAAGCAGTAAAGAAAACAGGAATGTTAAACACACGGGCTTGCCTCACAGACTCTTCCTCCCTAGACCTTTATCTTGAGCATTGTTTCTCAGTCAATAAAACCCATCCCTAGGGACATTGTCACATGTACTTTACTACAGCCTGGGTAAACTCTGTGTAATCTGCAGGGCCAGGCCACACCTGACTCCCACAGACTCTTTTTTTTTTAATTGATTATTTTATTTATTTACATTTCAAATGTTATTCCTTTTCCCAGTTTCCCATCCTCAAACCCCCTACCCACCCCCTCTCCCCCTGCTTCTGTGACGGTGCTCCCCCACCCACCCACTCCTGCCTCCCTCCCCTGGCATTCCTCTATGCTGGGGCATAGAGCCTTCACAGGATGTTTATCTCAGTCATTCTCAGACCCTTATCTTGAGCATTGTTTCTGAGTCAAAAGAATCCATCTTTATGGAAGGTCATACATACTTTGTAAAGAGTTTCAATGTAAACATGTCTTAAGCTTTTATTTTTTTAAGGTTTATTTATTTATTATGTATACATTGTTCTGCCTGCATTATCCTGCAGGCCAGAAGAGGGCACCAGACCTCATTACAGATGGTTGTGAGCCACCATATGGTTGCTGGGAGTTGAACTCAGGACCTCCTTTAGATCAGACAGCGCTCTTAACCACCAAGCCATCTCTCCAACCCTTAAGTTTTATTTTGGTTTTTTTGTTTGTTTGTTTGTCTGTTTGATTTTTTTGTATACACAAGATTGAGTAATTATCATCAGGACACTTTTTTTTCCCAAAAATTGTGCTGTGCTTGAATTTGCCTAAAATAAACTGTCAGACTTTTTTTTTTTAAAAAGTCATCATGAGTTGTAAAACATGCTTATGTGAAGAAATTAAAGGTCAAAGATTTAAAGATTAAAGGTACAAGAATATTGTCTTAGTTTGCATCTTTCTTCCTACAAGAAAACAGTGACCGAAACATGGGGAGGACCATATTTTACAGCCTATCATACTTTACAGTCTACTATTGAGGGAAGTTAGGGCATAAACACAAGGCCGGAACCAGTAAGCAGGAACTGGAAGAATGCTGCATATCGGATTGCTGTGCTCGCTTTCTTAGATAACTTTACAAGTGTGCAAGTGTGTCACTACTAGCACAGTGTGATGGGCCTTCCCATGTCAATCTTTAACCAAGAGAATGCCGCACAGACATGCTCATAAGCCAAAATTTGATGGAGGCAATTCTTCAATTAAAGTTCCCTCTTACTAAGGTGACTCTAGTTTGTGTCAGGTTGGCAAAAACTAACCACCACAAGCATGATACTAGCAGGTTGTTGATGCTTGTCCATATCTTGTTAAAGATTTTGTATCTTATTATCAATAGAGGAGTCATTTAAAATTATGCTGGAGGGCTTAGTGGATAAAATGCTTGTCACTCAAGTGTAAGGACCTTAGTTTGGATACTCAGCACTCATATCAGAAGCTATCAGGTAGAGTCGCTCACTTAGGCTTCACTTACAGTTACTGAAGGGATCCCTAGTTCAGGCTGAAATGGGTGGCCTGAAATGGGTGACCTCAGGGTTTCTCTCTCAGTAAATAAAGTGGAGAGCTGTCAAGAAAGATACTCAATGCAAACCTCTGACTTCCATGTGTACATAATGGCACCTACACACATATGAACAAGCATACACACACACATACACACACACAAGATGTACATGAAAATAAAAGGAGAAGATATGGACCAATTAGTATCTTAGGAATATAACTCTACCAAGAGTGAGTGCTTATTGGCTTACAATAGCGTTATGTAGAACACATATCAACAAGAATTGGCACAGGAAGTTTGGGAAGTAATTATACATGTCACTCCTCCAGCCCAGCTTCTTGCTCATCCTAAATACCATGTCTCCTACAATCCAATTACTTTTCACTTCAGGGCTTCCACAGCAGGTTGTCAAACTGTTCATTCAACATACCTAGGTGGTGGGAACACAAGCTTGAATATGTGGTTCCTGATACATTGTTTGTTTGTTTGTTTGTTTTTTAACGCCATGGTGCAGCGAGGGGGGCATATCTTAGCGGGTCCATGCTGAGGCATCTCCCCCCCCCCCGACCTCCAGGTACCAGCCATACGATGGGTCTAGTATAAAATGAAAATTATTTGGGAGCATGGGAACGGGGCATTGAGAAGGGAGTAGAGGCAGAGAAAGAGAGGGGACAGAAAAGAACAGAGAGATGGAGAGAGAAAGAAGAGGCTGACCAGGAATATGTGGAGAGACAGGTGGGGAGGGAGAGAGGGAGGGGTCAGACAGAGAGAGGGAGAGGGGTCAGAGAGACAGAAAAGGGTCAGAGAGAGCAGGAGAAGCCAGTCTTTTTATAGCAAGCCAGGCTCCCACCTGACTGTTGCTAGGTAACTGTTGGGCAGAGCCTAAAAGGAATGCTAACACGCTACAGTTCCTGCTACATGTTGTGTGAGGAAGAGGAAGCAATCTAACATAATCAGTGTTGGGTTTCAGACCCAGGACAAACAGCTGAGGTGCCTATGTAACAACCGAAGCAGACATGCCCTCCAGGTTCTCCCAGCATCCCTCAGTCCCTACCTGTTACAGCACATAGCTGGTATACTCCACCCTCTACCCTGAACTTTCCAGCCCAGAGACTAGGCTCTTCACTATATAATCCAGACATTTTGGTGTTTCTCTCTGTCTCTATCTCTGTCTCTTCTCTCCACCCACCACATCCCATTTTCTGGCTCTGCATATGCATGGCCTCCTTCCTTGGGACTTGTGAACCCTCCTGAGTGCTGCCCCCCCACACACCTGCCTTTATATACTTCTTAATTCAGCATGAATTGGCTTATTTCATCAATAGAGATAACCTATCAATCAGGCTAGATGAAACCAACTCATTCAGTTATCATAGGATCAGAGGATCATAGAAAATTGGAGCTCATTAGATACTACTTTGGGGAAATTCTACTGTAAAAAAAAAATAGCCTGGTAAAAATGTAGGAGCCTTGGGTAAAGTAATATGAACTTTATGGTTTCTTTGCCATCTTGTATTTGCAGAGTTATATAACACAGTATCACCATTTGTTCAGGGATTTTTATGATGTGCTATTGCTAAAGTTTCTTCACTAGACTTTTGTACAGTTTATCTGCACATTTAGTTCATTTGTTAACTAAATTTCTTGGTGATGGAAGGAAGAAAGGAAGAAAGAAAGAAAGGGAATGGGGTCTTGGGCTCAAGACTGAAAGATCCTCAGCTATTTTCTGTTAAGCTTCTTTCTTCCCCTCCTTCATCCTTTCCATCCTTTCCCTATTTTTCTTGTTCTCTTTCCTATTCATCCAATATTTTATCCTTTCTTCTTTTCATTCCAGCTTCTCCTTCTGGCTTCTTTCTCCCATTTCTTCCTTTCCTTTTATTTTCCCATCTTCCTCTTCATTTACCTTTGTCCATTCCCTTTATCTTTTCTTTCATCTCTCATTCTGTTTAGTAAGTAAAGAGATGGCCATTGGAAACTGAGGTAGAAACCAAGCAGTCTTTTTTTGTTTTGTTTTGTTTGTTTTTGTTTTTGTTTTTTTTCAAGACAGGGTTTCTCTGTGTAGTCCTGGCTGTCCTGGAACTCACTCTGTAGACCAGGCTGGCCTCGAACTCAGAAATCCTCCTGCCTCTGCCTCCCAAGCGCTGGGATTAAAGGCGTGTGCCACTACTGCCCCGCGAAACCAAGTAGTCTTAAATCAGAAAAGTCAGCAGGTCCCTTGAAGCAGCACCAGTTGCCAATAAACATGCAGTACAGGGTTTATTAGTAATGCTTTTTCTATTGTTCAAGACTCCTGTGACTTCTGGATTCTTTTCCTGTCTTTTTACTACCTTCCTGGAGAAGGGTTTAGCTAATCCACTGTTCACAATGTTTGGTGATTCTCTGTCCCCAAAGAAAATCAGTGAAAGCTAGGGCCAAGGACTATAACTCTTGGCTTCCTTACTTCTTTCCTTCTTGTAATGTCCCTATTAATTCTGTAAACGTGGACCACGGACCAGCAGCATCATGTATTAAAAATAAAGCATCTGGGGCTGGAGAGATAGCTCAGTGGTTAAGAGCACTGGTTGTTTTTTCTAGAAGTCCTGAGTTCAATTCCCAGCACCTACATTGCTGTTCACTTATTATCTGACTGTAATCTCATGGAATCTGGTACTTTCTTTTGTGTAAATGTAGAAAAAACACCCATATACATACATACATACATACATACATACACACACACATATACACGCACACACAGACAGACAGACAGACAGACAGACAGACAGACAGACAGATAGAGAGCACACCTCAGGTATTCACTCCTAGTGAATCATAATTTTCACGGGAACAAGAATATTAGTCAACAGTATAAGAAGCTTCAAAAAATGATGTAGTGTATTTGGTAGAATGTCCAAAGCCCTGGGTTTCATCAATAAAATCAGACCCAGATGTGGTAGGACACACCTGTATTTCCAGCACTTGAGGAGTAGAAAAGGGAGGATTAGAAGTTAAAGTCATCCTTAGCAACACAGGGTGTATGTGGATAGCCTGTGCTACATGAGACTCTCAAAACAAAACAAGTTTAAGAAGCACTGGGTTAGATATCCTACGACTACAGAATAGTAAAAGGGCTGAAGGTCAAAGAGCCTTTGAAAGCACTGGTCACCACTTAAATGAGGTCACAGCAACTCATTCAGCTCCAGCTGTTGGTTGCAAAGTAAACTTTAAAGCCCAGGCTTGCCAGATATTTTAATATTACATTTTATATAAAATATCCTGATTGAACTATAAACATCCATAATCTTTGAATACTTGGTAGAGAGAAGTAAAATGGGAGTTATCCAGATATTCTGTTTGTAGCTTCTGATGTAATCTAGTTTTTGTCAGATCACAGAAGCTCTAGTTGCCTCTTGTTCCTTCAAAAATCTGGCTATGCCCACTCCTTGCCATCTCATCCCTAGAAATGACAGCTCTGTTGTGACAAATAGAGCACACAGATTTTAGAGGGAAAATCGAACCCTTTGCAATAAAGTGAATGTATGGTCCTTCCCAGTTCCTGGTTCATTTGCATCTAGTTTTAGTCCAAACTCAGTAATAGTGTTAAACTTTCTGCTGCCTTCTTAAAACCCATAAAAGTAAGGCATTTCCTTTGTTTCTGTGGGATCCAGGGGCTCTTATCTCCTTTCAGGACTTCTATCATGCCATTCACTATACATGGCAGCTGTCTCTCCTAATACAGCTTCTCTCTATACCTGAGAGTCTGTTCTCCTCCAGCGTCCTGTCATTCCTAATGCATCTCCTCTTAGGCTTGTTTGTTTCCACTTACTTTCCAGTTAGTTCTTTGGAATTTTGTACATTTTGATTATATTCACACCCTCCCAGATCTACCTCTCTTTTGCTACCCACCAATCTTTGTGTCTTTATTATTTAAGTCCATCAAGTCCAACGTATGCTATGCATATATTGATAGTTATATGGCCTTCCACTGGAGTGTGGTTGACCTGCTAGAGGATACACTTTTAACAATAGCTGACATTCCCTCTTCCAGAAGCTATCAACTGTGAATATCTCTTTGTCTATCGCAGATTGGTGGGTGGGCTTATATGCGCCTCCCCATTCCATCCTGAGATTCAGTTTGGCTTCAGTAGTACAGGTTTTATGTAGGTCCTGGGTTCTGCCTCTCTTCTTTAGCAGTGTCTGAGCACTGCCAATACACTGGCTCAGAGAGAATATGGAGTCCACAGCCCACGTTTCCCTTTAGGGCATCAAAGCAATGCTGCTAGCCAGACCAGAAGCTTTCAGGATATGGGACAAATGCTGTGGTTCCTGGTCTCCTCTCTGGGTACCTGGGCACCATCGGAGTACTACTCAGAGAGGAAGTCAGGAACTGAGGGTGTTTGTGTCTCCCTTAGGGGTGTGAGAGAGCCCCTTGCATGCAAGACCTGAAGGGGAGAGCAGGGCCCAGGACAAACAGGATCCTGTCCAGTTGGAAATGAGTGTCAAGTGCCAGAGGGATGGGAGAAGACAGCAGGTCTTCTTGGAAGTCTTAGTGTTTCAGCTCCTTTAGGCAAAGGCCTTCCCCATGGTGATCCTTAATGAAACAGCTCTCTGAAATGATCTTAGCTTGTTTGTATTCTTTATTGCGGGTGAGTGTGGATGTATATGCTTTATTTGGGGGTGAGCCAGGAATTATATAATTTTGGGGAAGGGCATGAGAATATCCACAAAGAAAAGGTCATTGACTGAAGGCTAAGGCTATTGAGATATCTCATTAACATAGACAGGCATTCCACATGCAGTGCTACTTGACTGAGTGTCATGGTTTCCTCAGTTGGAGGCCATGGTTATGCTCCATAGAAGGCACAGAGGCAGGGAGGGGGCAGCGCCTCTTCTGTCATCTCAGATCTCTGACATTCCTGGGATTTGAGCATGCCCCATCTCACCAGTTCTTATATCCATTTGGTATCACAGTCCACATACCCTACAGTCTTATATACATTGTCAAAACTGCTATGAGTTCACATTTACAAACTAACCTCAAACTTCATAGAAAAATACAAATGACCCATGATAGCCAAAACAATCTTGAACAACAACAACAACAACAAAAGTCTGCTAGTAGTTTTATCTCTGAGCTTCCATACTGCAGAGTTACAGTAATTAAAAACAGTATGGTACTGGCATAACAATATACTCATTGATCAATAGAATATGGAATAGAATTAAAGATCTACAGACACTTGATTGCTTTATGAAGAGGCCAACAATACAGATTGGAGAAAGGACAGCATCTTCAAAAATAATGTTGATCAAATCAAATATATGTAGAAGGGTAAAACTAGTTTTTTATCTCTTACCCTGCACAAAACTCAACTCCAAATGGATGAAAGTTCTCAACATAAAATCAAGTATCCTGAATCCGATAGAGGAGCAAGAAGTATAGGAAAAGACTTTCTGAGTAGGACCTTGATAGCACATATAGTAAAACAATTACTAAATCAGACATCATAAAATTAAAAATGCTTTTGTACAGCAAAGGATACCATCATTTGAATGAAGAGGTATGTTTGTTTAAGACAGTGTTTCTCTAGAACTCACTCTCTAGATCAGACTGGCCTCAAACTCAAGAGATCCACCTGCCTCTGTCTTCCAAGTGTTGGCATTAAAGATGGGCACCACTCTGCCTGGCTTCAACTTGGGATTTTGATTATAATCTCTTTTTCCATTCAAAGCCACATCATACTGCCTCTATATATGTCACCTGTATTTCTCTTAGTGCCCTACCACTTTAAGGACACACACACACACACACACACACACACACACACACATACACACACACACGCTCCACAAACATGGTTGAGAGGCATTCTTTCCTAATAAAGCTCATGCTGAAGGGTACTTTAATGTGACTACTTCCGCAAACCTGCCACTGTGACCTGCATTTTGTTATGACAGGTTTTTGTATGTTTCTAAAAGCAACAGGGATGCTTTACTCAATCAAAATATTATCTCAAAGATTAATGTACAAAATAAATGAAAGGAGAACTACTCTAGGTGAAATAAGATCCAGATATCTCCTACTCAGCGTCCTACATGGCCTGTAGGACAAGACATGGGCTCTACAGGACAGGGAAGACATAGACTCTACCGGACAAGATACTAGACGACCTTGTATACACTGTCAAAAAAAGTTCAGGTCAAAAAGTATTGGGAAATTCTAACTATACATGACGAGACTAAGTGGCTTATCCAAGGTTAAACAGAAAGTCAGCAGTCACTTGACTGGTCCAGAACCCTTTTCATATTGGCTTATCAAAATTTTCCAGGTCAGAGACAGTAGGCACAGATCCTCAGTGCCCTAGGAGTTCCCCTGAACTTTGAGAGACCTTAACTCAGGCTAAATTGGGATTTGGGGTTGCAATGCAGAAAATAATTTTAGAACTACTGATTTATGAAGTAGAGTTTAGATGCAATAAAGGTATTTTAATATAGATTTAATCACTGAGGTTTAAGAGAAAGAGTTACACACACACACACACCAAAAAAAGATATACTTGAGAACATGGATATTGGGCTTCAAAACACAGTCACAGAAAATAAGAATCCAGTGCGGGTATGGGCTCCTCAAGGGGAGTCAGAGATCATTGGTGTTTTGTTTTGCTTTGCTTTTTTGTTTGCTTTGTTTTTTACAATTGAGAAAAAAAGGCATTTTTAATGGTTACTATATTTAAGGGCTGCTAAGAAACCTAAATGAGATCACAGAGAGTTTGCTGAGAGGCACCTGACAGGGACAAAATTGGTAAAAAATACCCAGGATGTAGAAAGGTAATATACCTTCACTGCAAATAAAGTTAATAGTCTGAGATTCCCAGATGTTTGTGGAATGAAGCTCTACCCAAGGCCACACAATTCAGTCCTTAGGATTGGTTCCTTTGTTACTTTAACAGAAAATATCTGTATATGAAATGAATATTAACTCTATGTCGATAGGCTTTATAGCAAATGTTGATTAAGCTGGAATACCTGACTTTTCAGATGGTTTAAATCAGACTTCAGGAGTCATTTTCTTTCTCATATTTCCATACCGTTACCTAAGTTTCTGTCCTGCCTCAGGCTCACAGGCTGATTCTCTAGCATATTCTTCCATCACTGGAGGATTCACTTATAACGTCTCTGACAGGTACTGTTGGAGACTCTTTTATGGTATTATTATGCCTTCTCAGTGAGAAGTCACTCAAAGCACTTACAGATTAATAAAGGAGGATGTTTTAAAAATAGCACATGTCAGGCTCTAGCTGATGCCAAAAGAAGAACCAGCCCTAAACAGAAACCCCCCTCAGCTTTTATAGGTTTGAGTGCTAACATTGTATTCTTACATACATATTTATCTCCAGGATACGTTTAGATTTATGAACCCAAATTACACTTAAAGAAATTAAATAAATATGTTTTAAAGAGGCGGAAATTCCAAGGTTTGATTGTTTGAACAAATGGGAGATTTTAAATGTCAAATGTTGTCACAGTTCTCTTGAGGCAGAGTAGGGTTGCTTTTCTTGGGCAGCTGTTACCCAGGGTCATCCTTCTTGCCTGGCAGGATTATGCTCTTTCTAATGAGAAGCATAGGGCTTAATTAGTGGCTGTCAGCTAGGATCATTTCTAAACTGCCAGGCAGAGGCAGTACACCCTTAGCTAAATTTTACTTTTGTATAATTTAATATTTTTGAGCAAGTTTACTGGTAAATCCTTTATAACATCAATTTATTACAGCCATTTCTTCAACTATGATTGAATGCTTTCAGTGATGGCTCTTTATAACAGTGGACATAGACAGGTGGGCTTGAATTGATAGAATATCTACATATTTGCTGACATTAGAGGACCCAAACCCACCCATATTTTTTAACCAACACCTAAGTGGATATAGGTTAAATCTGTTCATCTACCCGATGGTAGATTAGGTTATTTCAGCTCCTCCCTTCCAGAGTACAGTGAAGTGGAGAACAAATTCCTTAGGCAACACGAAGCCAATACCGAAAGCATGGCATGGTATAGAGGGCAGAGGGAGGTAATTAATGAAAGGTGGAGGTGAGAGCTAAAAAGGATCTTAATGATTCCAGTACAGTGACAAGAGTTTGGTCTAGAGCTGAGCTGCTCACACCTTTATATGCATGTAAATTACTCGGAAATCTTGTGAAAATGTTAACACTTAGTCAGGAGGTCTGGAAGTTTGCATTTGAAATAAGTTCTCTGAGGATGGAGGCTGCGGGTCTGAGAACTATACTTACGTGAAGTGGAAAGTTGCTTTGGAAAGATAGTTATATGAAATGCCAGTTTGCTGGGGCACACAGGTGAAAGGATGTCTTGCTAAAATAAACACGTGAAAGACTGTATTCCTGAAGCAGACACAGGTGAAAGGATGTTTGGATATAGCAAAGACATGAAAGGATGCTTAACGAAGGAGTATAAATATGACCCCACAGACAGTGGGGCATAAGCGCTGAGCATTGGTTTGGTTTGTTCTGCCTCACTACCTACCCTTCGCTAAAGACACACATCTATTGGTTCATTCAACTTGTGTTAATGCTGCCACTGAGAGAAATTTGCCCACAAACTGTTCGTGAGGTTCCTGTGGCAGCTTGCCACTTCAGCGGCCTCACCTCAAGCTGTTTCATGCCTGGTGTCTGTCTGCCAAGAGGACTGAACTGTAGCTGTTAGTTTATGCTTAGTGTTTGCTTTCCAAAAGGACTGGACAATAGCTGCTGGTTCATGCCTGGTGTCTGCCCGCCTAGAGAACTGGTCTGCAGCTGCTAAATCGTATTTACTGTTTGCTATGGGACTGAACTGCTGCCAAAGGTCAAGCTTGCCCCCAAAGAACTATTGCTGAAAAGGTCTGCTTCCCCCATATACTAACTTTTCTCTTCCACTATCTCTGCTAGGTGGTGAGCTAGAGGAGAGGTTAAACCCTTATTAAAGTAGGTTGTAAAAAATTATTCCTGCACTTAAGAGTAATAAAAGACAGACTAGATGATACTAAGAACCTATCCAGCTGAACTTTTCAAAAGTCTGAGATTATGTTTACATGTATGCCTATACCCACATTCCCTATTGTACCAACATCTTATTTTTAATTATTTTCTGTATTTGACTTTAGGAGAATAAATACATTATATTTTCTAGGTATTTTCTTTCTGCCTTCTTCACAACTGCTGGCCCCTTGGAAGCACTTGGCATTACTCTCTGTCATGCACTCATACTTTCTTTTTAATCTTGATGTTATGCCCCATCTGATTCTCTCAAATCACCCCCCCACACACACACACACACTTGTACTTCAATGATTCTGCAACATTGGACTTTCTTTCACTTGTATGTGTACACTTGTTTGCAGCTCTAGACTTTTGCAATTGTTTTCCCTTTGTGTTTGGAAGGCTCTTTCCATATATCTCTGGTTGATTTCTTCTCACCATCCTAGTATCAACTGAAATGTCACCTCCTCAGAGTTATCATGTACATAAAACAGTGTCTCCCTTCCTCAGTATGGTTATACTAGTTTTGGTTTCTATTTCAAGTCTAAATTCTTTCAAGATAATATAAATTCCTTGAGGATAGAAACTTGATTGTGTTCATTATTGCACTCCAATCCAGCATCCACAATGCACCTTGCACACAATAGGTGCTCATCAAATACTTTTGAATAAGCATCTTACTATGAGATCTTCCTTATTCATTGGAAACTAGTTCCAGGATTATCACTTGTCTTTATCATTTCTCCTATCTGTCTGACCTCAGTATTTCTAGAGATGGCTCATTCAACTCTGACCTCACCTTCAGTTGCCTTTTAATTTACTCGACTCAACCAAAAACCTCATGTTATAATACCATGCATCTTTTCAAAATTTGTACATATTTATTTCTTCCAGAATTTTGATTTCAAGACCCTTTCCTTGGGTTACTCTGTCCTGTTCTTCCAGCTAACTTTGGTACTTCTTCAGAAATTTCTCTGGTAGTGTTGGGAAGTAGACAAAGCAGTCTGGTGCTACAGCCTCTAGTACTCAGAAGGATTCTTTTATATATTCCTACTCAAGTGAAGCTAGAAGTCCTGACTTTGCCATAGAAAGGAATTCCAGGACAAGTCATCATGAGTCAGAGTTATAGTTTATTTTAAAATGATTTGGCATTGATTTAAAAAGAGGAATTGAAAGAGACACTTATGTAAAGAACACTACACACTCCAGTGTGGATGTGAACTTTCAAGAAAAAAAGACAGAGACACAGAAATGTAATATTAAATGTCTTAGCAATAGTTACATATATGTGGATTTTGTAGCTTCTGATTTTACTTTGTTTAGAGGGTTTCTAAGAAATATTTTTAGGGTTTTTTTTTATTTCTGGCTAATGAAATAGTAGTGGTTACAGAGATGTACTGGATAGGATTAAAGGCTAGAAACATAAAACCATAGGTCATAAAAGTCAAAGGAATATGACTATGCAATGTCATCAGAGAATTGAGCCATATGATTTGACTATAAATAAAGTCCATTTGGTGATTTGAATAGGTAGGGTTCTCATAGATTCATATATTTGAATGTTTGATGTTAGCCTACAGTTGATTCCACTAGGTTCTTCCCAAGGACCTAGCAACTGCTTATGCCATTACCTGCCAGGTGTGGGCAGCATATAAAGGGAATGCTTGCTACACCAGTTCTTTCTTTCTGTGTGTTCCCATGTGTTCCTGGCCAGCCCCCCCCTCTCTCCCTCTCCCTCTCCCTCTCC
>NW_021604685.1:298673-327118 GCF_004785775.1 Grammomys surdaster | reverse complement strand
CCCTCCCTCCCTCCTTTCCTCTCCTCCTCCACCTCCTCCTCCCTTTCTGTCCGTCTCTGTTCCCACTTCTCTGCCCAAATGGTTCTGCTCCCATCTGTCTGCCTGCCTACATGTCCACTCATCTGCCTGCCTCTACCCTTTCTCCTGGTCCTTACTCTCCTCCCTTCCCCTAAAATACCCCCCCTTATACCAGACATTTTGTATGCTGTTATTTCTCAGGGAGGCACCTTGGTATGGGCAGGTACTTCCTTCCTGAATTATATTTTATAACATTTGGCTCATAGGGAGTGGCACTATTAGGAGGTATGGCTTCGTTGGAGTTGGTATGGCCTTTGTTGGAGGAAGTGTGTCACTGTGGTGGTGGGCTTTAACATCTCATATGCTCAAGCTATTCCCAGTGTGGTACAGTCTCTGTCTGCTACTGCAGATCAAGATATAGAATTCTGAGCTCCTTCTCCAGCACCATGTCTTCCAGCATGTGGCCATATTTCCCAACATGACAATAATGGACTAAGCATCTGAAACTGTAAGATAGTCCCGATTAAATGTTTTTGTTTATAAGAGTTGTGGTCATGATGTGGTCATGATGTCTCTTCATAGCAATAGAAACCCTAACTGAGACAGTCTATAATCCTATTTGTGAGTGTTGTGTTTTCCTGGGGCGACATTACTCACTCCAGATCAGGTAAAAATGAAAGACCAAGGTATAGATCTACCCAATTCCAATATTGTGTATAAATGAGTTTATTGGGTTTACCTGTATGTTGGGAGCTGCGGCAGGTGCTGGCAAAGTCCGCCATCGCTAGGTGGCGCTGTCAGCCATAATTCTTCCTAGTAAACAAGTAAATTGCGCATGTGCCATGGTAAAAGCCCGCCAAAGTTAAAGCCCATCCCATGGCGTTTGGCGCGCAACGAGTAAGCAGCCAATCAGAGGTGATTACACCGCTCTAGGGTATAAAACTATGCTTTCCCAGGGCTGGGGGTCGGGTGTGTGTGTGTCTTCTCTGTGTCTTCTGTGTGTCTTCTCCGTCTTCTCCGTCTTCTTCCACCATTTTGGTTTTTGGGAATAAACGTGTTTCTACGGAAGGATTCTGGTGTGTGTGTGTGTGTGTGTGTGTGTGTGTGTGTGTTCTTGCCGGCGAGACCACTACGCGCGCGCATCACACCTGTAGGAACGCAGGCCAGGGGTTACTTAGGAGTTTAAGTAGCTCCAAAACAGCCTTACTGAAAGGAGTGAATTGGCCTGAGCCAAGCTGACTCCATGACAGGCTGCAAAAAGTTTCAGGAGACCAGCCCTGAGTTTCTACTTCCCAGAAACGGACAAATCAGTTACTGGAACAACTGTAGGCTTCTGTAAAAGGGACTCTTCTCCAGCTTGTAAAAGGACAGTTACCTGAGCTTGCGGCCAAGAGATCAAGAGTTACCCTACCTTAGCATGAAGCCAGAAATAGTTACTCTGAATCACCCAGACCCCCAGAGATAAAAACCTACCAATAAAGACATAGATCACTTACCCCTCCCTAATGTTCCTCATTTTGGCTTTTAAAATGAATCGCGAATTCAGTTGGGGTCAATTCATCCTGGTGGAATTGGGTCTGGGATGCAGGAATTTGATCAACAAAGGCTCTTTGCTTTTGCATACTATTTGAGTCTGGGGTATCATTCTTCAGCAATTCACAGAACCTAACATCACCAAACAAGTCTCATTTAATATGAATAACAACTTTTCCATAGCTACATGGATGATTTCCTCTTTTAGTTAACCATACACTCACTCTATATTTCACCACATATGCCCAACCTTTTCATTTTTCAAAAAATTTTTTGGAACTTTATGCATATATACAATGAAATATCTGACTGACTCCATATTTCTCCTTCCAACTCCCCTTCAAATCCCCTAACACTTCCATTTCAATTTCATTTCTTTTATTTTGACAACACACAAAACCAGTTAATGCTTTCCATGTTTTCATGGATATAGGACTATCCACTGTCATATAGGAAACCTATTTATGATCTCATCCTCAAAGCAGTATGATCCTCCCTCTCCCAGCAACCATCTGATGCCAACAGCTACTCAGTAAGCAGTAAGTGGTAGGGCCTGCAGCTTAGCAAGCTGTGTAGGTCTTGTGTAGGCAACCACAGTTGCTGTGAGTTTACGATTGTGGTGGTCCTGCTATATTCAAAAGATGGCATCTCAGTGTACTCATCACCATCGTTCAGATATTAAAATCTTTCCACCTCTTCTTCCATGATGTTTCTGGGAGGTTTAGGCATAGGTGATACAGACACTCCCATTTAGGCTTGGGCATGTGGTCTTGGTCTCTTTTATTCTCAGCACTTTGACCAGTAATGAATCTCTGCATCGACTGTATTCCACTGAAGACAGCTTTTTTGATCAAGGTTGAGAGTTGCCCAGGTTTCTAGTTATAAGCAGAAATATTTAAAAGGCAGTTGACAGCATGCACATTTTGCATAATAACAATAATAGGCTCTATCAGGGGGTCTACAACCTCCCAAGCCATTGGTCTTTGACTAGGATTACCTTGTCAGGCATTTAATTCCTTCCCATGAAACAGGCCTCAAATCCAATCAGAAAGTCACCCCATGGTATGCAATTTTTTGACAGGGATA
This sequence comes from Grammomys surdaster, assembly GCF_004785775.1. Taxonomy (NCBI): domain Eukaryota; kingdom Metazoa; phylum Chordata; class Mammalia; order Rodentia; family Muridae; genus Grammomys; species Grammomys surdaster. The sequence goes on along the minus strand of NW_021604685.1, from coordinate 324,481 downwards.
TCACCATCCTAAAAAGTTCAAGCTGAAAAATGTACATAATCAAGTTGCAAAAAAACATATTTTAAGCAAGCTTATAGTTTTGTGTTGAACTGCATTCATAGCTATCCTTGGCCATATATGGCAGTTTAGACATGACTGAAAGGCCCTAGAAACCGCCTAAAATAATTTGCACCTGGGAAGGTGGTGCAGGAAGGGGTGGCTGAAAGTGAGGATCTAATGATCCTTCCCCCACCCTCTCCTTTTATGAAGGATCATCAGCCCAGCCTGATCTTGTTGATGGCTTCTTTTAAGTAGTTAAAGTTGTTCTGATCAAGGTGATAATGGCTCTTATGCTTAGAGGACAGTGATCTACAATACTTCAGCTCTTTCTCTGGCTATTGTATTCTTTTCGGGCCTTCTGCAATGTTCTCTAATCCTTGCAGTAAGTGATATAGAGGTCTGATTATTTTCTTCCATTTGTGCCTGAGAATCAGACACCTATGTATAGCAACAGTCAAGCATTTTGACTGGATATAATTCTCTACAGTAACCACAACCCACCACTGTCCTCTGGAGTAGGCCTTAAATAGAATTGGGAAGTTGCACCATAGAGTTTATGCTTCTGTGCCAGAGTAGACATATGTGTATGGAATGTTTATAGTATAGCATACAAAGATCACAGCCTAGTTAGCCTATTGGTGACAATCCCCTGCCTGAAGCTGAATGGTACTTTCAGATTCTAGGAACACCAACTAATAGTAAGAGAGCTTCTGACTTAATTCCAGCTTTAGTGCTTTATGACATATAGTAAACCGAACAATATCTTCAGCAATGTGGTCTTACCACCTAGTTCTGGTAGGCAACAAAGAGCAACAGCAGTAGCTTGAGTTGTGCTGGGAGCCTCAGGGACCTCCCTGGCCAGCAGTTCATGGGAAGGTAGCCAGCCATTGACAATGAGATGTTCATTTAATGGCCTCATGGCCTCTGAGTGCATTTTGTTTGTTAACTTATCTTGCAAATTACCTTAGTTTAAATTCTCGAACTTGCCCTACTGTCAATTATCTCCTTCCATAAGGTGTTTTATGTTCATATGTGAATTGCTGTAGTCTTCCATTCTGTCTAATGGCCTTTCTTATACTATCCAGTCATCTAGAACTAGAAAGCAGTTGATTACACCCATTCATGCAACTATAACAGACACATGGTTTTGGCTGTTGGTTCAATTTTTTAGGAAGGACTCAGGGGCCTGAAATGACACTGGCACCAGAACAACCTGCATGATATAAGAGACAATGTAAGTGACAGGACGGGTGTGTATCACAGCTCATTGCTATATAGATTCAGGACACATTTGTAGAGTTTTATTTTATACCACCTCAGAAATAGGCTTAGTTAGAAGGCCTTTAATTTGATAATCTGCTTTTACTGTTACTATGGTGATGGATTTTACCTATTACAATGCTTTATGTATAAGCCTGAAAATGCTGTTCAAGTGTTATATACAAATTTTCTGTTCCTTTAGATGATTAGAACCCTACTTGGACAGCTTGTTCAAGTAATTTCTTCCAAAGCCCCAAGCTCTAGATCACTGAGAGTCTAGTATCCTTGAACACAAAAGGGCACTGAGTTATTAGAATACACAGCTAATTTGTCTGGTCCTTACCATCTCATCTTTCTCAAAAATATTTTGAGCTTTTCTTGTCCCCACCTCACATGGAACCCCTTTGAAACAGATTATACATAGGATAGACATTTTGAACAAGATAGAATGTGAAAATGTTTTAGTACCCTAAGAATACCCCCCCCAAATATCTGCAGCTATTTTATGTCCACCAAAACGGGCTATTGAAGGTTACTTTGAATAAACTAGTCAGGTATATGAAACGTACCCAACCACAATACTCATAAGAATTAACAAATATACCTCGCCCTTGCACCCTGTGTAGACTGACTTCTCATTCTTACTTCTTTTGTGAGCATGCCATAGTTCAAATCTTTAATAAATCTAAAAAAACATTCTAAGGTTAGTCTGATACAATGAATCCTTTTTATAGAGGGTTAACATGATCTTTAAAAGTCCATCACTGTACATTAAAGCACACGTTAATTGCTCTTGTGATTCAGCAGCTAAAGGGATACTAAACAGATGTTTGAAAGGTTCAATGTGGCATGAAAAGATTAGGTGCCTTATGTAAAGCATTAAAAATAAAACAACCAAAAATACTACAGTGTTGAGTACAATAGTTAGGATGGGAGGCACAACTGTAGGTATTTAACTATCTATAATCCTCAAATCATTCTCCATGAATCATGCAGATGATTTACCTTGGGGAGCTGCCATAGGGACACTGTATTTCTCCTGAGTACTCAGCTGGAATTACCTCAGCTCTGCTTGGTCTGGCCTCAAAAGTTAGTAATGCTAAGCTCAAAAGATAAGGCTAAACAACAGTGAAGTCCTAAGAAATTAACAGATTTACAGGACCTAGCTTCAAATCTAAGGCTTTGAACAAGATTCATTGCTAGTTTAATATTCTTGTTTAAATTATCCTAAATAAAAAGAATATTGTCTCTATTGGAACAATCTTCAAAGTGAATTTTGTTAGTTGGGTGTAATGGTTATTCATGATTGGTGACTTGACTATATCTGAAATTAACTAAAGCCAAAATTTTTAGATACAGCTGTGAGGAAATTTTTCTTTAAAAAAAATCATTTGAAGAGAGGAGACCTACTTTTAATCTAGATCTTTTTTAGTTAGAAAGATAAACCATTAATCCAGATCTTCTAATGTATGGAGATCCACCTTTCATTTGGGCCACACATTCTGCTCAAAGCCCATATAAAGGAGATGAAGAAAAGAAGCTAATTTTTTTTTGTCTGCTTGCTCTCACTCTCACTGGCCAATCCATTCCTTCACTGTCATTAAAGCCTACTTCCTCAGGATTCCAGTATACACTGAAGACCAGCTGAGACATTCAGCCTCATAGACTAAACAACTATTGGATTCTTTGACTTTCGACCTTCTGTTGGTAGACAGCCATTGTTGAACTAGATGTACCACAGCCTGTAAGTCACTCTAATAAATCACACACACACACAGACACACACACACACACACATACACATACACACATTTCTGTAAGTTCTGCTCCTTTAGAGTACCCCAACTAATACATTGGGCCAGAATTCTTGACTTTCAATTGATTAGAGATTTCAACCAGACCTTGGAGTAAGGGGCTTCTTTCTTTCTATGACCACTTAATGTTCTCTGTCTTACTTCCTTTTTTATCAAGATTTCTAATCTGTTGACTATAACATTTCACTTAACTTTCCTCATTATCCAACACACTTTCTCATGTCTTTCTCCCTTCTATTTGAATTAAATTTCCTGGTCTACTATTATGGTCACTCCCTTGAAATTGCTTGCAGCTTTATTGTCTACTTCTGTTTTTCCCCCCACAAACAGTAAAATGCACTGAAGTAAAGCCCTACAGCTGGGCTGGTTTATCTTGCTTTATATCATAAACCTACTCTGTTTGCTTTTCCACAGTAAGGCTTAGTTACACAATAGAGCTACCAGAAGAGATTTAAAAATCTTGACACTGTTCAGACAACCACTTATTAGTCAGTTTACTCACCTTACAACATAATACCATGTGAAATCCAATCTGGGGTCCAGACAGGTTCCCCTGTACACATTCCATTTACCAGTTTATCAGCAACCCTATCAACTGTGTCACAATAGCACCATGTGAAGTCTAACCCCAAATTATAGGTAGGAGACCACCATAGCTTGTTCACTACACTACCTACAAAGATACCTAGGGAACATAGTGTTTTATGTCCCTGATCCCAGATAGGTACCCTCCATTTGGACACTACTCCAACCACCTCTACATGAGGTGGGTATAGAATCTTGTGTCCCATTCTTGCAAAACACTGCTCACTCCCACTGTAACCCCACCTGTAACACTTGCTACAGGAAGGCCACCTGCAGAACCTGGTTAGCACTCCACAAACTTCTCAGAGTTTGCAATGAGAAACTTGCAAAACCTAAAGAAGATTTATTCCCAGGCTCAGAAGTTGTATTTATCTCTAATTGAGACTACTTCTGATACTCCATTTGTACATCAACATAGAATGGCTCAAAACTGAAGACCAAGTATCATTCATTTGGTCCATAACTTGATCAGCTGGGATAATAGCAAACAAAAAACCAAATACCCACTAAACAAAGGCATGACCAGATAGATATTCATTCACATCAAGAAACAATAACCGAACTTCACATGCATGTCTCATCAAAAAACATAAACAACACAAATAACCAAGACAATGTATCTTCTCTAGAAATTAGCACCCCATACATAGCAATGTTTCCTGAGAAAAAGGCAACTTAGGAAATGCACAAGATAATGATGCCAAATATCAATTATAAATACATTCAAGGAACTTAGATTGTATGAGCACATACCTGAATGAGGAATGTGAAAAAATAAACCATTGAAGGAAATAAAGAAAACTGTAGAGAAATTTCAATGCAGCAGTATAGCTGCTCTAGCAAGGGATCATATCCAAAGATATGAATCTACTAGAATGCAGACATGCCACATAACTTTAATCTCTATGGCTGGAATACAAACATGCCTTTAGTACACACCTTCAATCCCAAATAGTGATATCTAATTGAAGAGCAGACAAAGTGACAAACCAGAGAAAGATTTGACAGAATGAATCAGGATACACTTAACTCTCACAAGGACAGCAAAAAGAGGCTACTTAAAGAGCAGTAAGAGAGAAAGACTTCAGTTCAGTTCAGAACAGTTCAGTTTGATTGAGTGCAGTTGAATTCAGAGCAGTTCAGTTCATCTCATGGAGTTCAGAGGCAGTCTTTCCAAGCAGAGCAATTCAGTCAGAAGCTGAGAGAAGCCAATTCGAGTCAGTCAGCTTGGAGAGGAGTTTGACCCAGAGCAGTTGAGTTGAAACAGCCAGCCAGAGTTCAAAAAGAGATAGAAAGAGTTACTTTACTCAGCAGTAAATCTCCGAGGCTGAAACATTCTAGGCCTAGGTTAGCAGATGGAGGCTGGAAACTGAAGCCTTCAAGGTCTGAGCTTGCAGAGGATTAGATTGTATGAAAAGGAAAGAAGCTTCTAGACTTATGCCTAGGAATAGTTAGATAGAAACACTCTGGGCTCAGCCCAAGCTATGTATTCATAAAGCTTGAGTATAGCTCTCATCTCATCCATTTATCTACAGAAATAAAAGTGACATTTACATTTACAGAAAACATTTCAAGATATGAAAATTGAGTCTCTGAAGAAAAGCCAAAATTAAATAAAACTTGAAATGATAAACTCAGTAAGTAAAACAAGGAGCTCAGAGGAAAATCTTAGCAATAGATTGGATCAAGTGGTATAGAGAGAATATCAGGTCTCAAAGACAACATAGAGGAATGGATCATTTAATCAAAGAAAATGTTAAATATAAAAGCAAAGAAGACAGAAAAAAAACAACCAAGAATGTAACACACAGAAAATTTGGTTACTGAACAAAAAACCCAAAACTTATGAATTACAGGTGTAGAAGCAAAAACTAAGGTAAAAGAAAATATTTTCGACAAAATCATAAAAGAAAATTACCCAAATCTAAGGAAACTCAAGCCTATTAAGATATAAGAGGCTTACATAACGCAGAATAGATCGAAGATAAACCAAAAATTTACATGTAATGTAGTAATCAAAATACTAAATGTACAGAACACAGACAAGATACTGAAAACCTGCAAAAGATAACAACCAAGTCACATATAAAGTTAGGCCCATTAGAATAGTACTTGGCTTTTCAATGAAAACTTTGAAAAACAGAAGGATCTGAATTAGTGATCTAAAATTTCTGAAACACCATAGATGTTAACCCAAACTACTATATTCAATGAAACTATCCATTGTAATTGAAGGAGAAAGGAATTTTTTCATGAGTAAAAGCAGATTTTATGTCCACAAAGCCAGCCCTATAGAGGATACTAGAAGGGATGCTTAGGCACAAAAAGAAAATCAACAGTGTCAAAGAGGGTACAAGGAATGTATAATCCCAGACCAGTCAACCAAAAGATATGAAAACACCAATCATAACAAAATAACACTAATTAATACACATTGTTCAGTATTAATGGTATCAATTTCCCCAATAAAAAGACATAGACTAACGGATTGAGTTAGAAAGCAAAATTTTCCTTTTGTTGCCTCCAAAATTATACCTGACCATCAGCAACAGACATCATCTGTCTTCATTACTGTTCTATTGCTATGAAGAGACACCATGACCAAGGCATCTGCTTTGGGGCATGCTTACAGTTTCAGAGAATTAGTGTATTTTCATCATGGCAGGAAATAGACAGGTATGAAACTAGAACAGTAGCTGAGAACTTTGCATCCTGATCTCCAGGCATCAGACTGTGGTGGTAGAGGGGTGTTAGGTGTGGTATAGGGTTTTGAAACCTCAAATCTCACACCCAGTGACGCACCCTCTTCAAAAAGGCCATGCATACTAAACCTTCCCAGACAGTTCCACTAATTGGGGACCAAGTGTTCAATTATATGAGCCTATGGGAGCCATTATTATTCAAACCATCACACCATCATTTGGCTAAAGAATGTACGAGAAGTGCCCTGCAAGTGTCCAGGCAGAGAAGTAAACCATGAAGAGGTGAGAATGCAAACTCTGTTCAGATTGAATTAGTCAACCAGAATCAGACTTGGGGAGTCAGACACTAGCAGTTCATTGTCGGCATATTTAAAACACAGTAAAATTAGAGGACAGGCAGGGCACGCACTGGGGCCAGTGCCCACCACATCCTCCCCCAGAGACCTAGCTTCCATCCTCCACAGGATGGAAGAGAAGCTGAAGAAAGCCAAGGTCATCTTTGTGGTGGGCCAGGCCTGGCTCAGGAAAGGACACCCAGTGCAAGAAGATTGTGCAGAAATATGGCTACACCTACCTACTACTGGGGACCTGCTTCAGGCAGGAGTCAGCTCTGAATTGGAGAGGGTCAGGATGCTGTCATCTATCATGGGAAAGGGGTAGCTGGTGCTTCTGGAGACAGTGGTAGACATGCTCTGGGATGCTATGATAGCCAAAGTGGATTCTTCCAATGGCTTACTGATTGATGGCTACCCGAGGGAGGTGAAACAGGGAAAAGAGTTTGAACAGAAGATTGAACAGCCCACACTGACTACATGTGGACACAGGCCTCGAGACCATGTCCCAACAACTCCTAAAGTGAGGGGAGAGTGGCTGTGTGGATGACAATGAGGAGATCATCAGGAAGAGGCTGGAGACTTAATGCAGTGCCACAGAACCTGTCATTTCCTTCCATGGCAAACGTGGCATTGTGGGCAAGGTCAATGCCGAAGGTACAGTGGACACTGTCTTCTCCCAAGTCTGCATCTACTTTGATTCCTTGAAGTAACTGGAGCCCTTGGCCAGTTCCCAGCCCACCTTGACCCTTGACCCCAGGCAGCCTGGCTGGAGCCCACCACCTCCACCCTACCAGGCTGTGCACAGACACAGGAAGCCACATTATTCTGTCTCCAGAACATCCGAGAGCACTAAAGAAATTGCCAAGGATGTTTAGGATTGCTCCTTTTTCTTTGCTTCTAATTGAGGTAATTCATGCTGCCACAGCTGGAGGATACAGCCAGTCCATTCTTGCCCTTGCCTCAGGCCAGCTGTTTTTGTCTCACTCTGGCTCTGCTGGGATCCCAGTCCCTTCCATGTCAAGCCTAGGTAGGGGCTTCTGGGTTGATAGGTTGCTCCTGGGGTGTAGTATTCACCCTCTGTTCCTCATAGCCTTGTTGTACAGCTTTGTACTGTCTCTCTGGAGTAAATTTTCTTCTCTTTTCTTTTCCTTTTTTCCCCCATTTTTTTGACAGCATCTCATGTGACTTTAAGCTGGCCTCAAACCTGCTGTGTTACTAAGGACAACCTTGATATTCCTGCCTCCATTTGTTTGCATGAATGCTGAAACTACGGGTGTGTACCTCCACCACTCCTGGTTTTTGGAGTGCTGGGGATCAAGCCCATGGCCCTGTGTACACTAGGCCAGCACTCTATAAATTGAATTAGATCCCCAGGCTGAGCAGGTTTTCTATGCCTAACTGGGGCCTGAGCTGCAATGGACAAAGGGCCACAGGCACGCCAGCTGGGCCCACATGGGCATTGGGTAGCAAGGAGCTGTGCAAATAGGCATACAGCTATGTGGGAAGATGAGATCAGGGGTGATCTTCCTGAGGAAGGGACTTGAAGACTCTCCTGGTAAGGCCCTGCCAGGCCTTGCCACCCTTTGGCTGTTTTTAAAAGTTGTTCTGTCATGCTATGTCCCAACCCTTATCCTCAGCATTAGGACAAGAACATACTGATTAAGGAGTGTGAGCTGCCATAGACATGGATGTGGGATCAAGGACCAGGCCTGGGACCCGGAGAGGACACCCACGGTTCCCCAGAAGAGCTGGCACCTCTCTTCTGCTCTTTATTCTTTGATCTCATTAAACAGGAAGGCACTCTTGGTACTTACCTGTCCTTGGGCCAGCCCTATCCACATCCAGAGTGACTTGCCCTGTAAGCCTAAATAGCCTGTACCAGCAACCACAGATGCCCCAGGGACACCTACCCCAGGGGGTGATGGTGCTCATTCCTTTCTGTTTACTGCCAGTGGGGCCACTTTCCATCTGCATTGCCTATTTAAGCTGTCCTTAAAAATAAATAAGTGTATTTTAGTTATTTAAAAAAAAAAAACAGTAAAATCTGGGTAAAAGTTTCCAGGCAGCAATCATTACCATTCCAGGTTTCCAGGCAACATTCCAATTCCAGGTGCATAATAATGCTTAAGGTATTGCTATATAGAAACTCCTTTGCAAAGTTCATGTGACCATGCGGGTGGGTCCTATAGTTAAAAGGCCTAGAATCTAGCTAGTGTGGTCTCTGACCAAGATAGCATAGAGGTCAGCAGGCCATGTGGCATCTCATACAAGGATGGCTTCCATTACCTGGGAGCTAAAAGTAGACAGGGAAGAGTCTGGGATAAGAATTCTAGGGAATTTGGGTGAGGTCTGCCTTACAAATGTTTCCTTTGATGCATAAAGGTCCTTGCCCACATAGAGGACTAAAGAGCCAGGAGTGTTAAACACATGGGAGCCTCTCCTCAAAGGCAGAATTACCCATTTTCTCCCAGGCTGTGAGTGGATATTGTTAATGACCTGGTAATTGTTTTGCTGTCTGCGTTCCAAGATAATTAATAGAACCCATCCTCAGGGGAGATGTCATACCGCCTGGAGACCTCTATGCTATCTCTGTCAGAGACCACACTAGGTTCTAGGTACTCATGGTGCGTCCTCACAATTGCACTTAGTTCACCAGGCTTAGCATCAAGTGTCTTTATCTGTTTCACCATCTTGCTAACTCTAAGTCTAAATTCTCTTGCTATGCCCTTCAAGGGTTTATATGACTAGCTTTTTTCAGATTTGTCTCCTACCACTCTCCTTTTCCAGTCTCTTGTTCTGCTATCTGAGACTTCGCAAGACTGTCTAGTTGTTTAAACTTGTGTATATTTTTATTTTCTATGCATGTAATGCTTTCCTCATGCCTTTTACATGGATAATTTGATTTGGGCCTTTAATTTTAAATGTCATATTGCAGCCCTTAAAATTTTCCTTCTCTTTCATAATACTTACCCTGTTATAGCTGTGTTGTTATTTACTTTATTTACTTGTCTATTGAGTAGCAATAAGTACCCAAACTGTGTCTATCATGTTCACTAAAACAGTATCAGTGCTTAACACAATGAACGTGGCAGCATAAACTTGAAGTTATGAATTTGTAAGAATAAAGAGTAACATATGTGACAATTTTGGGTGAGCTTATAAACGACATAAATCTTTCACTTATATTTCTAGAGGCTGGAGTGCCAAAGATTAAGATACAGAATATTCAGTGTCTGGTAAGAATCTGCTTTCTGGCTTGCTTGTGTTCTCTCCTCATGAGACACTGGAAGGAATATTTTGGGATGTATTATAAAGGTACATGTCTTTTCACAAATACCCTAATCTTATGATCAAATCAATTTCTAAAGACTTCTACTTCTGGATACCATGACCTTCATAATGGGAATTTCAACATGTAAGTTTTGAGAGGATATACATATTCACACCATAAAAATACCCAATTTAGGATGACATGTTACATTTAGCCATCCTATACTTTGGTATCTTTTAACTTAAAGTGGTATTTATGTCTTTCTTTGTGTCATCAGTAGTATCTATTAGTAGCTTTTCAGGTATCCTATATAACCAAGCTGGATTAGGTGGAATTAGGCTGAATTAGGAGACCTGAAAAATTGGTGATGCTAGCTAGCATGACTACAAACTTCAGCTTCATTTGCAGTGTGATATATTTAACTTCGTGAGAAACTCCTAGAGTGATGATGTATATTTGAGACTGGAAAGATAAGATATTGTTGTGTGACTCTATGCCTGGGGAGATATGTACAAATATCTGCTCAAGACAGATAGGGACTGATTGATTATAGACCATAGCAGAGATACCACCAAAGTCCAACTTGGTGAACCAATGAGTTTTATTGGGGTTACTTACAAAGACTTGGATGAGGGGCTTACTTACATGAGTAGACAGCTGCCATCACAAAAAGGCTTATCTCACCATGGGTGACAGTTCACAAAAGATGGAAATCCGAGGCACACTGCACAATCTACAAGCTCCTTAACAGGTTGGATGGTGTCCTTTTCCTTTTCTGATGGCTCAGAGGGTCAGAGCCTCTTTCAATCAGCTCAGCTGTTCTTTGCTTCTTCCAAGCAGCTTGGCTGGTTTCGAATTCTTTCAGTCTGCTTGGCTAGTTTGTATTTCTTTTGCACTGTTTATTATGCGCCTCCCCTAAGCAGTTCAGCTTGTCTGAAAGTAACCCTCAACAATCTTTAATGCTTATATACTCTTGGAGAAGGGAAGCGCCTATTGAATTTAGTTAGTTTTAGGGACTTTATGAAGATATTTCTGTTGTTTATGTCCCATCTTAATGAGTTTTCTTGCAGGATGGAGTGAGTGTTTCACCTCCCATTCGGACATCCTGCTGTTTCACCTCCTTGTAAGCATCCTTTTCCTAAAATATCCTGTTGTTTCACTTCCCCCTTTATATCCTATGTCTTAAGAAATTTCCCTCAAAGGTGAATGGAAAGTTTTAATCTTGAATGAAACTGCTACATAACAAATAAGTGGGGATTTTCTTTAAATTTTTTCTGAGGGATAAATGTCAGGGAGTCAAAAATGGAACAATGGTGATAGTTGCATAAGGGTTCATTAAATTGTTTGCTTTTATGCCTGTTCAAAGTTCACATAAAAATGTGTCTAAGAAATCTGGCAAAAGCTATAGACAACCTCCCCTTAAATTTCACCTGGCCTTACCAGCCTTGTGCCCTAAAAATTAAGGTCATATTTCTGTTAAAATTTAAATTAAAAATTATTAGTTCTATGATAACTTCATGACGTATATTTTGACCACATTCACTCCCTTCTAGACTCTTACTAGAGCCACTCACCTTTGTCCCCCATTCATCTACTCAAATTTGTACTGCACGTATGTTCTTGGAGTTGTGGCCTTTCACTGGAATATGGCCAACTAATTAGGGGATATACTCTTAAAGAAAATTGACCCCCCCTCCTCATACTGCCAATTGCTAATAGCTCTCCAACTATGGTAGAACTTCAAGCTAATTGGGATTTAGATTGGATTGAGCTTGCATGTGGCTTGTGCATACTGTTACAATCTCTGTGAGTACGTATGTGCAGCTACCTTGTTGTATCAACAGGACACTGTATTCATCCACAGACTCTGGTTCTTACAGTATTCCTTCCCTCTCTTCTGCAGTATCTCTGACCCTTTGGAGAAGGGAATGTTATACAGATATCTCATCTTGAATTAATATCGTACAGTATCTTTGCACCTTGGCCCATTGTTGCTCTCTGTGTTAATTATCATCTGCTAGAAATACCAATCTTTCTGAAGGGGGCTGAGAGATACATTAATCTAGAACTATAATGATAAGTTATTTGTAGTAGATTAATACTATGTCCATTTAGCAAAATAACAGAAAGAGGTTCTTCTCTAGGACCTATGACATATTTAACCACAGGTTCTTGGATCTGCAATGGTGTCAGGTACATTGTTCATTTTGTGGAGTAGGAATGAAACACAACTAGAAACTGGTTGGTTGCTTCCATGTTTGTATGATTACTGTACCACAAGGTTTAAAGCTGGGTGAAGCTGATGATTACTTTTCTCTTCTAGTAGCATGTATAGCACCTTCTAGTATTATAAAAGCTAGCCAGTGGGATGAGTCATTCAGGTCAGTAGCAGCTTGATAGTTCAATGATCTGTGACTTTATATGGTGCTTTTAGCAATTCAGTTTTACTGCCATATTCTGTAGAGTAACCAAGGGCTTTCTATTGGTAAGAATGGGGTATTTAAATCATATATGGTCACTTTATTAGGGTTAATTTGTGGCTTTAAATGTAACTATTTATTTTATAAAATCGAGTGGCCCTCTGTTTGTTTAGGATTATAATGTATATTTTTTAAACTAATTTTTTTATTAGTAACTTTTTAAAAAAATGTTAATCAAAGGCTTTATAAGTTTGGTAGTACTCAATAATAAGATGCCCATACAATCAGAAGTGTAACCCAATACCCAACCTAGATATATCAACTATCTTTGACTGGCAGAGACATGCAAACATCTGCCTCCATGTTCCTCCCACCTCTCTCTCTCTCTCTCTCTCTGTCTCTCTGTCTCTGTCTCTCTCTCTCTCTCTCTCTCTCTGTCTCTCTCTCTCTCTCTCTCTCTCTCTTTCTCTCGCTCTCTCTCTCATATCTCCTAGCTCCTCCTCTCCTTCTCCTCCATTCTTTACTCCTCCTCTTCCTCCCCTTACTCCTCCCACTTTAGCTCCTCCTACATATCACCCTTCCTGTTAAAATAAAAAAAAACTTTTCTCTCAAAATACAATTAGAGCATAATTATACCAATTTGTATCAGTAAGGTACAAGATAGACCTAATACCCAATCTATCATTTTGTAGACTAAACAGAACCTCTGTCATCTCTCTTAACTAAAAGATTTAGTTCTGAACTTGGCTTTTTTCTTGGCTTTAGAATGAATGTCAGCTGAAAACCATCTTCTTAAATCTTTTCTCTCAAAATAAATAGCCAGGATTGGCTATGAGACTATAAGTCTTCAACCCTGTCAGAAATCCAGAATGACTGAATTAACTGAAATTATGGAAAGCACAAAGCATAGCTTATAAACTTAGCCAATTTATAGAGACCACTGAACACCTGGACAGTCCCTATACTACAAAACGTTGGAGCATCCAATCTTCAGCCTTCTGGCCCAGGATCATCTGACAGACCTAGTAATGCAGAATTATTAAGGGCTGATTACTCTGTCTTGGCAGATATAATCAGTCAACTATTCTACAAGTGTGTCATTTTCAGGACAGTAATTTGTCTGTAGATGAAAAGAGGCAATTCTTGCCTAGTGGCTGTCTCACCACAACTGGAGTAACTCCAAAGATGTTCAATTTCTTCTTAGAATCCAAGACAGGAAGCTGTCAGGAGCAGATATGTCTCTAATCAAAATGAACATCAATACAGAAATGTTTGTAATGTCAATTCTGTGGACTTCTGACGTTTTGAAAACCAACTACCCATTTAAGGCAATCTGGGCTGCTGTCTGTTAACTCCTCTCAGCTATTTCTAAATAAAATATAGAAAACACCCTAACAATAAACTCATTGCCATGAATTTTCTATAGGCCCTTAACTCACAGGCTAACCATCTCAAATCAGTTAAAAAAGTTAAAGAAGGACTGGGTGTAAGCCTTGTATTCCTAAATGTGTTATATAGGCACATGCCTATGAGAGTAACAATATTAATCTCACTTTTATATCAATAAGAAACTTGTACCAATGAAAACCTTAAATTTTAAATCAAAGTAAATTTTGTACCATTTAAGAAATTATAACTTCAGCTTAAGAACAATTACACAGATTTCTACCAATAGGTTATGGCTATGCAATAATTCAACAAAACCACTACTTTTCCCTAGAAAGACAGCCCAATATTAACCACCTCAGTCCCCAAGCCCAGGGAATAGGGGCCCTGACTCTTCATTAACTTCTTCAAGCTAATTACAGGTGTTGAGATATTAGAAGAGGGGCGGGGGGAGAGTAAATTGATAAGCCTCTGATGTCTGTGTCTTCACTGCATCCAGCTGAAATTCCAGGACATCAGAGGTTTGAGCAGGTCAGCTCAGCTTGCTTGATGAGTAGATACACCAAGGCTGTGTATTCTGCAATATACAATTTTCAAAACAAATTTTAGTATCAAGATAATTTTGTTTGAATTCTGGAATCTAGTCTTCTGGCGGCTTGCCTCTATCATGTCTAATCCATACAATTCTGGGAGTTTCTATGAGGGTGTGCTCCCACTATCCTCCCATTCCCGCCTCCCTGCTCTTGAATTCCCCAACACTAGGGAATTCAAACTTTCAGGCACCAAGGCCCTCCACTTCCACTGATGCCTAACAAGGGTACCCTCTACTACCTATACAGTTGGAGCCATGAGTCCCTCCCTTTGTGTTCTTGGGCTAGAGGTTTTAGAATGGCTACTCCAGCTTGTTTCTTAGGACCACTTGCTTGAAAATTTGTTTTCCAGCATTTTATTCTAAGGTAGTGTCTGTCTTTGTCACTGAGGTGGGTTTCCTGTATGCAGTAAAATGCTGGGTCCTGTTTATGTATCCAGTCCGTTAGCCTTTGTCTTTTTATTGGGGAATTGAGTCCATTGATGTTAAGAGATATTAAGAAACGGTGATTGTTGCTTCCTGATATTTTTGTTATTAGAGGTGGAATTATCTTTTTGTGGCTATCTTCTTTTGGATTTGTTGTAAGAGGATTACTTTCTTGCTCTTTCTAGGGTATAATTTCCCTCCTTGTATTGGAGCTTCCCCGCTATTATCCTTTGTAGGGCTGTATTTGTGGAAAGATATTCTGTAAATTTGGTTTTGTCGTGAAATATCTTGGTTTCTCCATCTATGGTAATTGAGAGTTTTGCTGGGTGTAATAGCCTGGGCTGGCATTTGTGTTCCCTTAGGGTCTGTATGACATCTGTCCAGGATCTTCTCACTTTTATAGTATCTGGTGAGAAGTCTGGTGTAATTCTGATAGGTCTGCCTTTATATGTTACTTGGCCTTTTTCCCTTACTGCTTTTAATATTCTTTCTTTGTTTTGTCCATTTGGTGTTTTGATTATTATGTGACAGGAGGTATTTCTTTTCTGGTCTAGTCTATTTGGAGTTCTGTAGGCTTCTTGTCAGTTTATTGGCATCTCGTTCTTTAGGTTAGGGAAGTTTTCTTCTATAATTTTGTTGAAGATATTTATTGGCCCCTTAAGTTGGGAATCTTTACTCTCATCTATACCTATTATCCTTAGGTTTGGTCTTCTCATTGTGTCCTGAATTTCCTGGATGTTTAAGAATTTTTTGCATTTTGCATTTTTTAACAGTTGTGTCAATATTTTCTATGGTATCTTCTGCACCTGAGATTCTCTCTTCTATCTCTTATATTCTGTTGGTGATGCTTGCATCTATGACTCCTGATTTATTTCCTAGGTTTTCTATCTCCAGGGTAGTCTCCCTTTGTGATTTCTTTATTGTTTCTACTTCCATTGTTATGTCCTGGATGGTTTTGTTCAATTCCTTCACCTGTTTGGTTGTTTTCTCCTGTAATTCTTTAAGGGATTTTTGTTTCCTAGTTAAGGGCTTCTACCTGTTTACCTGTGTCCTCCTCAAATTCTTTGAGAGTGTTATTTATGTCCTCCTTAAAGTCCTCTAGCATCATCATTAGAAGTGATTTTAAATCTGAATCTTGCTTTCCTGGTGATGTGGGGAATTCAGGACTTTCTTGTGTGGGAGAACTAGGTTCTAATGATGCCAAGTACCCTGGGTTGCTGGTGCTTATGTTCTTGCACTTGTCTTTCGACATCTGGATCTCCTTAGTGTTACCAGCCCTGTCTCTGACTGGAGCTGGTCTTTCCTATTATCTTGGTTATGTCAGAACTGTGTGGGATGGGTGTTATTACTGGGGTTAGAGCTGGGGCCCAAGATCTGCTCAGTGCTTGGGCGCAAACAGGAAGGAACCAGTACTCCAGGCCAGGAGTGAATTCCTAGGTCCCAGTGGGTCCTAGTTACTCCCTGTTTGGAGCAGGTGTTGCTGTCTCCTTACCTAAGATACTGCCTGGGTTAGAGCTCCTGGGAGGTCTGCTTCCTCTGGGTTTTGTGAGACTGGGTGGAGAGCTGCTGCCTGGGATCTGCTCAGTGCTTGGGCCCAGACCGGAAGGAACCAGTGCCAGGATTATAATGTATTATTGATGAACTTTTATTTTAATGAATATGAAATAGCCCCCTTTAAAAAAAATCTCTTCTGAATAGTTTTTCTTTGAAATATTTTTTCAGTTATTAGAATAACTATACTTATTTGTTTCTAAGTTCCACTTGCTTGGAATACATTTTTTTATATATATCTTTCTACTCTAAAGCAATATGATAGGATTCATGGTGAGGTCTGTTTCTTGGAGGCAGAAAAACTATGGATTTTGTTTTCTAATAACTCTGTTATTCATAGTCTTTTTGTTAAGGAAACTAAGACATTCATATCGTTAGTAAAAAATGTGTATTTTTATATTATTTAAAGTCTTGAGAGGGTCTTTTCTTGTATCTCTTTTGATTACCTGCTCTAGTACTGTTGATTGTGTGTGTGTGTGTGTGTGTGTGTGAGTGTGTGTGTGCTATTTGTTGTGTCAATCCTTCTCTTTTTATTGAATTATTCCTTTGTAGAGATGGCTTAGTAGTCATAAAGTCCTTTCGTCCATTTTATCATATTATTTCTCTCTCAACTTTGATATGCAATTTTGTTGGGTATAATAATGTGTCCTGACAATTGTAGCATTTCCAGATTTGAGAGGAGTCTTTTCAGGCTAGTCTGAATCCAAAGGTTTCTATTGAGGAATCTGCTATTATTGTAATAGATTTATCTTTGAAAATGATTTACCCTTTTTCTCTTGCAACTTTTAATAACCTTACTTTATTCTCTGTTTTTAATGCTTTATCTATAATATATAGTGGAGAAATTTTTTTCTGGTTTTGTCTATTTCATGCTCTGTAAGTTTTGTATCCTAGAATTTGTTGGCATTCTCTAGGTTTGGTAAATTTTGTTTTATGGTTTCACTGGATATATTCTCTGTGCTTTTGCTATGGCTTTCTATGCCTTTTTGTAGACCATAATTTAAAAATTAGGTCTGTTTATGATATTCCAAAATTTCTCTATGTCTTGTATATAGTTTTAAAAAACATTCTCTTTGATCTTTACTGAGTGATCCAATTCCTCTACTTTGTTTTCCATCACTGACTTTCTGTTTCTACATGATCCATTCTGTTGATAAGGTTTTTCACCAAAATTTTTGATTGATGTATTGAGCATTTCATTTTCAGAGTCATTTCAGTTTAGATTTTCTTTCCTTTTCTTTTCTTTTTCTTTTTCTTTTTTTTTTTTTTGATTTTTCGAGACAGGATTTCTCTGTATAGCCTGGGCTGTCCTGGAACTCACTCTGTAGTCCAGGCTGGCCTGGAACTCAAAAATCCGCCTGCCTCTGCCTCCCAAGTGCTGGGATTAAAGGCGTGAGCCACCACCGCCCGGCTCTAGATTTTCTTTTAAAAAAGTTATATTTCTTTTTCTTGACTTAGATTGACCTCCTTTTAAAATTTCATTTCTTATTCTTTGTATTTTTGAGTTGGTTGACCATAGTTATAAACATTCTTTTGAATTACTAGAGAATTCTTCCTGGCTGTTTTCAACAGAAGCTATTAAAATAGAGTTTGTATTTTTGGGAGGAAACAAATTATTTGTGTTGTTTTGATTTCTCCATTGGGATTTGTACTTCTGGAGTTTGTTAGTTGAGTTTTTGTTAATTTCTTTCTTTTTTTCTTTCATTGTTACTTTTCTTCTTTCATCAGAAGTGTTTACAATAAACATAAGGGAGCTAGTTCATGGCAAGATTAGGATATAATTTTCCTCTGGTATTGGGGGCTATGGCTTTGATATTAGGCCTTCTACTTGTTATCTACAGTCTAGTGGTTTCATCAGCACTTGGGATAAGTTTCTTCTGACAGTATGGACTGGTCCTGGGTCTCACAGCCAAATAGAATAATGGGGATGAAGGCACAGAGAGGCAGATGACTGGGCTCTGGTAAGACTTAAAGGGAGGGTGGCCCGGGTCTTTACACTATATATGCTGGTTGGAGAGTCCCTTGTGGGGAGCAGGTTGAGACCTTTCAGGTCCCAAAGGAAGGAAGAGGGGCTAGGAGACAGTCACAGTACCTTATCAGTTATGGGGTGACCAGGATGGGGGAAGTCTGTGCTGGAATGTGCAGGTAGCTTACTTGTGTCTCTCTCTACCATGTGGGTAGGCTAAAGGGTGTCTGTTGTGGAGGGGTATGGGCTCTAGTGGGCCCCAAAGGAAAGTCAGGTTTACTGGCAAGCAGCTGAGGTGACTGTATCGAGGAGTGAAGGTAGCTCACTATATGTGCATGTCCTATGGGTGAGCTAGAATATCCATGATAGGGAGGGATATGGGATTTTACCAAGGGAGGGAGGGAGAAAGGCCAGAAGGAAGTCTCAAAATGTTTTCTTTTTGGTTGTGAGCCTTGCCTTTAATGGCTGAGCCATCTCTCCAGCCCAAAATGTTGGTTTGTAAATAGAGCACAGGTTGCAATATAGTTAACTTCATGTGACTAATACCAGTGTTATAATAATTCAGCAGTTTTGCACTTATTTGTTTCTTTATTTTATTTTTTTTATTAAACTTGATCTTATGTAGCTCTAGCTGGATTATGGCTATATAGTTTGGGTTTTGGGTTGACTTCAAAGTTATACCAATTCTTCTGTCACGTGCTGAGACTATAGGTATGTACTACCAGGTTTAGGTAGCTTTATACTTGCAATTTTACCATTTTCTCTCATACTGTAGTGTTGGGCTTCGAGTCTACATCACCACTGGGGTGCCCGATCACAGCTGCCAAGCTGCTCAGGGGAGACAGAATGTAATCTGAGGATCTCTGGCCCAGCTGGAACAAAAGGTTCCATGGGGTTTGGGTCTATTCTGAACAGCCAAAATGTTACAGCTCTATGAAGGGCAGATAGACACAGTCTCCTGCGGCCATAGAGCCTATGCTATAGCAGTAGCAGTGGAAAGCTGATGCAGGCAGCCAGAAGTCTTAGTCAGAGCCACTAAGCAAGAAATGGAGAGTGGTGACAACAGCAGTGGGGAATAGTAGTGGGTAAGGGGCATAGGCCCAGCTGGGCAGATCTGAGGTCCAGCAATGAATGCTTCAGGAGAGAAAACTTTTCCTCAGAGTGTTACAACTCAATAAAACAGCCATCCTCAGACAATTCTTGGTGAAAACAACTAGTATACTTTATTTCATGTAGATAAGGATCTTATAAACATTTTGGGAATAGAGTGGGATCCAGGGGTAAATGCTTCCAATTGGTTCAATCTGAGCTATTAGGGATGCTCTATTTGCATGGGGAAGGACTTCAGGTCTTGTCCCTATGTGACTGATTGTAATGGCCCTCTCAATATGGTTACATGTTCCAAGACAGGTAGAGCGTAGCAGAGAGCTGGTTCCATGACTACTGTTCCCAATTCTGAGATTCCCTGGGGTTTTGAACTAGCTTCAACCTTACCAGTTCTCCTGTCTAGTGGAACTGTCTGATTGCACTACTGTATGTGGTATTTTGAATATGCTTGGCTCAGGGAGTGGTACTATTTGAAGGTGTGGCCTTGTTTAAGGAAGTGTGTCACTATGGGCATGGCCTTAAGACCCTCCTCCTAATCTGGAGGAAGTCAGTCGTCTCCTAGTGGCCTACAAATGAAGCTGTAGAATCCTCAGCTCCTTTTGCATTATGCCTGCCTGGATGCTGCCCTGTTCCTGCCTTGGTGATAATGAACTGAATCTCTGAACCTGTAAGCCAGCACCAATTAAATATTGTCCTTATAAGATTTGCCTTGGTCATGGTGTCTGTTCACAGCAGTAAAACCTAACTAAGACACTGTACTTCATGTACTGTCCAGAGTCATGGATTTGAGGTGTTCCACCTCACCCCAACTCCATTAAGCCACTAGCTTACTTTATGAAATTGGTAGTTCTTTTCATTCTGTGGGGCTATATTTTGTCATCAGCAAAATGAAAACATTACCTAGATAATCTAAGATCTTTTGTAAACTCTGATGTCTGTGGATCACCAGTTGCTTAAAATTATTAAATTCCCAAATAAAGGAACATGGGGAAATTGAGTATTTTGTTCAGGCTACTTATCACCAGTAAATTTAGTGCTTATTGAGTGATTTGAAAGCTACAACGATAGCCACAGCAAGTAGAGATAAGCTTGACTTGTTGTCTTAGTCCCCAGAAACTTATCTCTGTGGTTTCTGAATTATTATGGATGCAAATAAAGAGAATGAATTAGATTGGATACCACATAAGTCTACCTTTCTCTTTATGCCGCTCATGTATAAAAGGAGGATAGCAGCATTTGGTGTGTGTGTGTGTGCGTGTGTATGTGTGTATGCGTGTGTGTGTGTTGGAGAGACAGAGACAGACACAGAGAGAGACAGAAGAAGGAGGAGGGGGGGGCAGTGGCAGAACAAGAGCTAAATAGGCTTCAAGAAGATCACAGATGTTCAAGAGAACAAAGAGAACACAGACTTCTACAGTCCTGCCCAGAGTGCTTATTAGTTTTCTAGCCCATGTGTTATTTTTCCTTAAGCAACTTCACCAAATCTTCATAACAAACCTTGTTGGCTCTATTCATAAAAAAAAAAAAAAACTGCCTAGGCACAAGGTATGAAATTACCTGCACAAGTAAATGTTAGTTGAATTCAAACTCTAACAGGCATTCCTCTCAGAATAAAAATGTGGCCTGATGCATTAATTGGTAGCAGTGTCCCATCACAATGTTAGTAGGTTGGACATGTCTTTAAGGCTTGTGGCCTTACTAGTTCATTTTTATGCTCTCTAACTGGTCCCAAGGTTTTGGGTAAACGAGGTACTTTAAATATCCTGTAGCAAGTGACACCTAATAATTTCTCTTAAATTAAAAAAAAACAAAAATAATTTCTCTTAGACCAACATTCAGTCTTTTGCAAGACTAGAGACTCTTCTCTTGAAGGGTACTTTTCTTAGACTTTCTTCTTCCATTTCTTCTTCCCTTTCTTTTCTCCTCTTCTTCCTTCTCCTTCTCTCCCTCCTCCTCATTCTCCTCCTCCTTTTTCTTTATGCATTTTGTTTATGCATTTTGTTTACAATAAGACATACATGTGTTAGATTGTTGAACAAGAGGAAAGGAGAAGAAGCTCTGCCATTTCTTGCATCGCCTGCTTCTGTGGAATGTCTTCTAGGGTAGCTATGTTCGCTCATGGATCTAGCTTCAGTGAATCTCTTTAAATCACATCACCTTTTTCTTTACCATGCTTTTAGGTTCTGTTCAATAGTGCCTGTTTCTGTGTTAAGGCAACATTGCTTTCTATCACCCATTTATGGTTAGAAATGCTAGCAGCTTTCTATGATTATCACATTCTGTATTGTCTTACCATTCTTTGTTTGGCTTCTTAGCTCTGCAAGTGTAATGTATTCCTTGTATTAAATGTGCTTGCTTTAAAAGACTAGGGTAGTTTCCATTTTTTTTGTCTTGATCAGCATTTTAATTTTTTTAAATGAAACAGAATACAACAGAATAGACTAAGAAAATATCACAATGTGCCACCTATCACAAGAGCAAATACCATCTAGTGGGACTTTGATTTCAGTTAAAAATGTAAATCCATTTGTGTGTCATGATATAAATATTGGCTACAGTTGCCTTTAAAAACTAATGTTCCAAAGCTGGGCAGTGGTGGCGCCTGCCTTTAATCTCAGCACTTGGGAGTCAGAGGCAGGCAGATTTCTGAGTTCCAGGTCAGCTTAGTCTACAGAGTGAGCTCTAGGACAGCCAGGGCTACACAGAGAAATCCTGTCTCGAAAAACCAAAACAACAACAACAACAACAACAACAACAACAAAACCTCCTAATGTTCCAGACCAGGGATGCAACCATGCAGGAAATGCGGGAAGATCAGGAGGACCAGAGACAGGTGGAGATGATGAGTTTTAACGCCCCAGCCAACACCCACAGTCAATCAGGCTCCTCAGACAACTTGATCTTTGAGTCTGGACTTTTGTCCAGAGTCAAGCAACGCGCAGAAGCCCACGGCTCCGTAGACAACACTCCTACAGAATGCTAGAGAGAAAGACAAGGTGATTACAACTCATACCAAAGTACTTTTTATTCTTACATAACTTTGATCTGCTCTGGGTTCCAAAAGGCTCTAACCCCAGGCCCCCCGGGTTCATTTCAAGAAATGTCTTCTCATGTGGTGCCAGCTAAACAGCAGGTGACTCCCCATGGTCATCTCTAATAAAGGACATGTACAACTAGGTTTGCGCAGGCAGGAAAAGATGTGACAAGAACTGCTTTGGTGGCGTGAACTACGCAGTGTTTCTTCACTGGATTTTGGTGATGGCTTCATGAATGGAGGTAGTGACGTAATCTAGGTTCTTGGTGGTCAAGCCACATACGTTGATCCTACCGCTCGGCAGCAGATAGATGTGCTTCTCGTTGACCATATACTCAACCTGCTTGGGGTTTAACCCAGTGAAGCTAAACATTCCAGTCTGCTCAGTGATGTGAGACCAAGTCCCGGGGGTCTTGAGAGCTTCTAATCGTGCCCTGAGTTCGGATCTCATGGTCACAATCCGGCCAGCCATTGTCTTCACATTACCTTTCCATTCCTTAAAGAGCTCTGGGTCAGAGAGGGTGGTGGCCACGACCCGAGCTCCCTGGGCTGGGGGATTGGACCACGTGATCCGTACAATCTTCTCCATCTGGGAAAGGACCCGCAGGATGCTGTCAGATTCTTTTCCGACCAAGGTCAGATTCCCAACTCTCTCATTGTAAAGCCCAAAGTTCTTAGAGAAGGACTGGGCACAGAAGAGCTCGAAGCCTTCAGACACAAAATAGCGAATAGCCCACGCATCTTTCTCTAGGTCTCCAGATGCAAAGCCCTGATAAGCTGAGTCAAAGAAAGGGAACAGAAAACGGCGTTTCATGACAGCAGCAATCTGCTCCCACTCCTCTGGAGTCGGGTCGGTCCCTGTTGGGTTGTGTGCACAGGCATGGAGGACAAAGATGGAGAACTCGGGAGCGTTCTCCAGAGCATTCAGGAAACCCTGGAGGTTAAGTCCTCTCTTCTCTGCATCCCAGTAGCAGTAGGACCGAATGTCTTTAAAACCAGCAGCAGAAAACACAGCATTATGGTTCTCCCAGGTTGGGGATGATACATAGATCGGTGTATTCTTGTTGTCTGTGCCATTGTACCATCGTCCTAAGAAGTCAGCTCCAATTCGGAGTGCGCCTGTCTTTCCCAAAGACTGCACACCTCCAACCCGATTCTCCTCTATAGCTGGGCTGTTGTCCCCAAGTACAAGGCGAGAAGCACAGCTCCGGAACTCTGCCAGGCCCAAGATGGGAAGGTACTCGTGGTTGAGACTATTGTCCTTAGCAATCTTCTGTACGACCTTCCTCACTACTGGTAAAACCCAGGGCTGAGAGTCATCTGTGCGGTATGTTCCCACTCCAAGGTTAACCTTGCGGGGATCTGGATCATCCCGGAAGTCCGCAGTGAGCTTAAAGACCTGAACTGGCGGGGCTTGCGGAATCTGGGCAAACATTGATGGAGGCACCATCGCAAGGGAATCTGTTGAGACCTTGAGCACCAGCCAGGAGCTGCTCCTCGCCGTGCAGTATGGTGCGGTGCGGTGCCGGTGACTGGAGGAGACTCTCCTCCGATTTCTTGATGTTACATCACATAACTGGGATTATGTCCTTCAGTGCACGTCACAATGCATATCTTTACTTATCGTTGGTATCTTCTCTATTTCAAGTAGATATTAACTTCTATGTGGAAATTGTCATGAGTATCTTTTATAATACTTGACACATATTTTATAATGCTATATTATTGAATTAATACATACATGAAAAAAATTAAGCTTTGGGCTAGTGAGATGCCTCAGTGTGCAAAAGAGATTTTTGTGCAAGCCTGACAATCTGAGGGGGAGATTCCTGGAAAACATGGTAAAAGGAGAAGCTTACTCCTGGAAGTTATAAGTCTGGCCTCCACAACAGCATGCTGTGGTATGCATGTACGAGCACACACACACACACACACACACACACTGATAATAACAACAAAATAAAAAATAAAAATTAAATTGTACATCTTATGTGCTAGTCAGTGTGGTAGATAATGACAAGGTGAATTTATTGTTACTGCTTTCAAAAACGTAAAAACAATGACAAACCCTATAATTCCATTTAAATGACTAGATATAGAAAACACACACAGACACACACACACGGCACATTTATTTACTAAGGTTGCCATAACCGAAGAACCATAGATTGAGTCCCTTATCAGAATTTAATTCTCTCATAATCTTAGAAGTACACACAATTTTATCTGTAACAACCAAGAAATAAAGATGATCCCTCTCAACTGACAATGTTAAGTGGGGGTGAACAGGGCTTAGGTCTGGTGTTGTTCCTGGTCAGCTTCCTACAAGTAGCATACTCATTTGCAGCTTTTACAGAATCATGATAATTTCAATGAACTGGCAGACAAGCTAACTGGCAGGGAAGGCATATTCAAGACACTTAGCACAAATGAAAACCCAGGGGTGAGAATGTGAGGACATTGTAGAATCACTGATGAGGGGACTGCCAGACTTGGGAGGAAGTTGATCCTTATCCAGGCCAAACCCCCATTTAATTCAGGAGTCCCAGGCAAAGGGCAATTGAGCTTCTATTTGTATGCCTCCAATGCCTGGGATCACATCAAAGCTTTAGGCTTAGGCCAACTGTGTCTGGCCCAAGTATTGACTTGGATAAAATGAATGGTTTACTAAGAAGAGGTAAAAAAAAAAAAGTCTATGTGTATAACATGCACGTAGCACAATCCTCCAAGAACTTCTTCTGATAGCACACTTTAAATTCTTTCTTGCTGAAGCTGTAACCTGTTTTTGCAATTCTAGTACTGCCCAATTTATCCAGCAAGTCAGGGGCCCTGGATTCTTATTCTTCTCTGTTACTTTGGGCAGAGGTGTCTTTCAATCTTCAGTGTTCATACATGTAACAGAGGGGGTTACAATTAAAACTCCATTTTGTTTGGCTCACAGAGTTATTTTAAAGTTCACAAAGAATAATAATGGGTGTGATTGGAGCTGACAACCTCAACTCTTAGCAGATGCAGAAGGGGCTGGCCTGGGTTTCATTGCCCGGAGCTGGTACCATGAAAAATGGTCAGTTTCTGTTGATGAATATTTTTTTCCTTATTCTCAGCCAAAAAAGCAAGTGGAAAATTCATCCAACATTTAGACTAACTTCCATATTGCTGAAGATAAAAGGAAAACAACTGGAATGGGAAGTGTTAGGGGAGGATAGAACGCGAGAGAGATCGAGAGAGAGAGATCGAGAGAGAGAGATCGAGAGAGAGATCAAGAGAGAGATCGAGAGAGAGAGAGAGAGAGAGAGAGAGAGAGAGAGAGAGAGAGAGAGAGA
>NW_021604685.1:272926-298663 GCF_004785775.1 Grammomys surdaster | reverse complement strand
AGAGAGAGAGAGAGAGAGAGAGAGAGAGAGAGAGAGAGAGAGAGAGAAACACAGTGAGCAAAAGAAGTTTGGAAAGCTGCTGCAGAGGATAAAGTGAGAGCTTTATTTTATACAGTCCTTTCCCCATTTCAAACCTCCTTTTATTTACTGTACAATGGGGATAATAATGCTTGCTTTTCCACGGTTATTCTGAGAAGTGAAAGTAATGCAGATGAAAGCGCAAGAGATTAGACACTAGAGAGAGGGCACCAGGAAAATATACCGAGGGAGGATTTGGGGAGAGCGGCGTGGGAATTCACTGGCATGGTTTCAGTGGGCTAGGATCTTAATATTTAGAGACTGTCCCAACACCTTTTGCAACTTTTAGAGTAGACTTTCCGCTGAGTCGACACAATTGGGAAGCCCCACAATAAACAGCATACAAATCAAGAGCAGCAGGAGGGCAGGCTGGGGTGGCAGCTGTCTTACCCTTGGCGGAGGTTATTTCCCCTATATTCTCGCCTGCATCCAACCCCTCAATTTGCAAGCCTTGGAGGAAGACAAAGGCAGCTCACTGGGACCCCCTCCCCCAGTTGCGTGTTTCCTTCCTGTCAAGCCCCCTGGGAAGCTGCAGGGTGGAGAAGCACAGCCCGCACGCCGGCAAGAAACAACCAAACTGAAGGCTAGGTCAGGCTGAGGGGATTCGGCTGTAGAGCCGTGGAGGAGGGGAGGTGGAGGGGGCGCTGGGGCTCTCGCTTCCTCCAGCCCAGCCCTCCCTCCCAGTCAGCCCGCGACAACCCGCACCAGCCACCCGGCCTCACAGAAGCTGGACTTTGTGGACACCATGCAGTGGATTAGAGGCGGATCGGGAATGGTGAGTGCTTGTAGCTCTAGTTTTCCCTGCATGAGCCCTAATCCTTCAACCCAATCTCCAATCCTTCGAATTAACCTCCACACCAGGAGCCCCCATACCTCTGCCCACCGCCCTCGCCACTGTCCTTCAGACACCAGTGAGCTTCCTGTAGCCATTTTAGGAGACTTTGCTTGCCTGCCAGACCAGTAAAGACCCCTCCCATCCCCCTAGGCATCTTTGCCACCCTCCGAGACTGGGGTAGGCTCTAGCTAGGGGCTAGATGAAGTGTCCAGGAACATCCCAGGTGTTACCTGGGATGTCAAAGAGGCAAGGGTTTGACATAGGGGCTCTCTGTAAGCACTAAAGCTCCCAGGATGCAAGCAGGCTGGCAAGAGGTTGAGGGGAACAGCCACAAAGACTAAGATTGTAAAGAGCCTTCCTTATAGGAGAGCTGCATGACCTCCTTAAGTAGAATGTGTGTACCTGACACCCCTAGCCAGCTCTAGGGACCAGAGCCACCCAGGTGGAAGCAATCTGGGAAAGCCCTGCAAAGCTCTCCTTGCCTAGGATGGTCTCACCCTGTCCACATTTAGGGCTTTGTCAAGGAGAGATGGCTACAGAAACCCTCATTCTCTAAATGGGAATTCAACTAGCAGACTCCTACCAATGCAAAAGGAGTGCATGCTTCTGTTTGTATGTGTGAGAGTGTGTTTAGTATCATTTTCAGTTCATTTTATGCCATAGTGATCCCTTTTATACCTGGAGACCTTGAAATGACTTCCCTTTGCAGAGAGGAAGTGGTGGCTGAATCTTGATGCTTCTCTGAATCAGCCAGGGACAGTCTAAACCTGGTGAGGGGTACTGGGGAGTGGAAGGCTACAATGACTTTGTATTCACTACTGACAGGGGATATTGGAGGGCAGTTAGTTGGGTTGGGTCAGCAGGCGCTGATGCCAGTGTCAGCACATACTTCTGCACTGCCACCCACAATCTGCAGCAAAAGGAAAAGAGAGCCTGAAGCAATTGGGCAAAAATTGATATTTAACTCCTCTTTTGTTCCCATTCAAAAAGGAAAGAGAGAGTCTGGTGTAGGTTAGGAATCTATTCAGAGGAACTCTCCTTTTCCCTTCCTCAGGGTTTTCTCAGACTCTCCATTTCTGTAGTTCTTGACGGCATCTAGGTTACAGCATTAAATACAAGGGCTTACCTAGTTCCTTTCCCCAGAACTCTCTCCTACCCTGAGGACCCACAAGGCTAAATCAAATGTTTGTAGAACCAGTAAAAGTTAGAGCAGGTAAAGAAAGATATTAGAGTGCTTGGAGTCCAGCCAGCACACCAGAGGACACTGAGAATGGGACAGATTTGCTCAAGGCCACAAACTCTTTGTAGGTAAATTTGAGTCTCCTGACTCTCCTTCACTGTCCTTCCTTAGTATTCCATAAATTATCATTTCAGATGGTGCTAAGAAAGGCAGAAAAGAATGAATTGGGAAAAGACCTTCAGTAGGAACAAATGCCATACTATTTGCCTGAAAAATCCCAGCTTCAGTCATTTGTGACAGCTGGGTTAGGGTGAGAGTTCTCTCCTCTTGCAAATATATCGACATGTCAATTTGACTGAACCATGAGTTGCAAACAGATTAAATTAATGAAGAATTTGAACTTTTCTCAGTTTTAAGAGGAGCCAATAACATAGGTTGCAAAGACTTTGTAATTAAAGATTGATTGGTGAAGAAAAAGACTTTAGGGGACCAAAGCAGTGACTGTTCTGTGATTAAAACAAACAGACAAACAAACAAACTAAAAACCATTTACCTAGCCACTTGCTAGAATTTAGAAGGATAATACACTGTTATTTTAGTTGGGGGGTGGGGGACAGAAAACCTCTAGTCTACCAACAGTGTTCACTGTTTGTTGGGAATATGTTGGGTCTCAGATTTCTCTCCCTTAAATGAGATTATTAATGCCCATCGACATTCCTTCCAGTAAATGTTGGATAGAAGTTAACTAGTAAGCCAACTACTCCTAACCTGCCCTAGAGTAATGGTTGATATACCCAGTAACACTCTATTGAAAAAATGGATTTTCTCTTTCTAGCAGGTGTCAACCACAGATACCTTCTTGGTTAGAGACTCTGTCCAAGTCCCCTTCTTGGTGCTGGGATTTCGTCTGGTTTGAACCTGTGCAAGCTTGCTTTCCTTCCTTCCTTCTTTCTTCCTTCCTTCCTTTCTTTCTTTCTTTCTTTCTTTATATTTTTTTACTACTGTTTTTACATTCATTTTTGTAGGTTTATTGGGGGAGGGGAAGAAACAGGAAGTTGGGTGGGTAGAGAGTTAGGAGTATCTGAGAGAAGTTGGGGAACGAATATGATAAAATGTTATTATATGAAAAAATTTTAAATAAAAAAGTTAACTAGTAAGGATTATGAAGGACAAATAGGGAGTTAGATATAGTCACCATTTTGTAACATGGCTCTTTTATTTACACTACACAATGAATTTTTTTAGTACACGTGACCATTGTAAATTAATTCAAATGTTACCATGTAACTCATAAAATATTTCTATGGAAATTACTATCTTAATAGATGCAGGCTCTTTAACTGTTAGTTCACATTGGTTGATAAGTTTTTTGATATTCTTATTTATAGTTTCTGCTTGAAATGATAGTTGTCACTGAAATAAGAGTTATGTCTAGAATGGGAAGAATGTTCTTCTTAGTGTCACAAGTCTAAGGTTGAGGGCCTGACTTTTATACTTTCCTTACTATTCTCAGCCATGAATAGCATACACTTATGTTCTAGGTGTTATTGTAGACATTGATTTACTTAAAAAATGTTAGGCTATCTACTATCAATTTGCATGGATGTGGTACAGAGGAAAAAGAGCAGTGAACAAAATCAAATTACAAATTAACTCTTAGGGAGCTCACAATCTAGTGGATGGTAGGGAATAACACAAAATATATACTATGGGAAGACATGTTAAGAACTAAGAAAAGTAGAGAACAGAGGTAAGAATGGTATGGTATATTAGATCAGTTAAAACCTTTCTAGTTAAGGGATATGTAAGTAGAAACATGAAAGAAATGAAGGCACTTAAGGTCCATTTGCATGTTTAGAAGAAGATACTAGATGTTAGGGTCCATCGGACTGCATAGAACTAGATCCTGAGCCAAAGCCTGATGCTACAGATGATAGTAAAGAAATGATCATGATCTTGTTCTTCTTTGCTTCTAGTGACAAGAGTATTGCAGTGAAACCAAGTGGAGGACGAGATTCGTCACTGAGATAAGCAGTGCAGAATTGAGTAGTGAGCAGCCTTTGGAGAAGGGGTAGAAAGGGAAGATGGCAGCAGAGTCTGAGCTTGAGCCTGACTGTTGAGTCTGATGTTTGGACAGTCTTGAGTTCTAGCTACCAGGAGGGACTTGGTGATCTCCATATGGGGAGCACTGTGACAGTTAAGGTTCTGACAGTAGAAATGATGAATTTTTAAATGATATGCATGCAGCCTGGGAAAGTGAGAGGTGGAAACAGAACTTGAACCTTTTTCCTTTTCTAAGTTTCTTAACCTAACCTAGATCAGACTCAAATGTCAGAATGGAAATGATGAGCAGAGTCTGGATATAATTATTTACCAGATGAGAATTGTTGTAAAAGATTTAATACAGAATACATACTGTGGATAGAACTTGCAGGCATATTATAACGAGGTGGGGGGTGGGGACTATGAATGAAAGTTGATGAATGGGGTCCTTTGTAGCAGTTGGAAGAAATTATTCATGCCTCTTAGGCCATTTGTGTGAGATCTGTCTAAAAAGAGTTCAAGAGGGCAGCTCACTATTTTAGGCAGCAATATTTGTAACATCACTGTCCTTGTTGAGACTAGCCATTCAAGGTGAGTTTCGTCAAGGAGCCATTAGAAGTCAGGGTCTAATTGTTTACATAAGACATCACAAATCACTGGCTTATCTTCAAGCAGTTAGGATCTGTCTGCTAGAGAGTGGGGAATTTTGTTTCTTATTTTTGACCTTTTTGCTCTCCTCCCAGAACTGACGTATCAGCAAAGCCGAATAATAGACAAGGGAGTGAAGATTTCTTGTCTTCTGGAACTGTTTCAGAACTGTGAAGTAGTGAATTAGCATTTGGTGACCTGGTTGGCATTGCTGATCTGTCATATAGTTGTAGGACTATACGGCATAAAATGTTTGAGCAGAATTCTGGAGAGGGAGGAGTTAATATTGATAGGAGCTTGAAGGCAGGACTGACATCACTTGGGAAGTCAATGAGTCCTTGGTGGTGGGAAACAGGTGTTGGTGTGGGTGGTACCATTTTGGGAGCTTAATGGCCTATGATCTGGATAATACCAAACAGAGCCAAACAAAAACCAAGAAATGTGCTAAAGGAGCTGAGAGTCCAAGTCTTCCCTGTTGAGACTTCCTACGAGATATTCATCCAGGAGATGTGCAAACATAAGGGAGGACTGTCAGGAGAGATCATAGCAGAAGAGTCATGGCTTTCTGGGCAAAGGAATCACATCCAGGTGAGATTTTGAGTGGCTTAGACTCAGGAAAGGCAAACGAAAGATTCTTTTGGAGTTAAGGGTTGGCTGTAAGACAGAGGTATATGAGTAAAATGACAGTGAATATGCCATAGTTCAGTATAACTCAAGGTAAGTGATGACCCGTGCCTAGGAATAATAGTTGAACAGGTCTTGTGTAGAAACAGGTCTAACATGAACTCTCCAAACAGAGTAGGATCCTGTAAAGGTGGCAAAGGAATAAGAAGGGAAAGCTTGTTTATGAAAGTGTATCAGAATTCAGAAAGGTGACAGTGAGTCTTGGCTACTTACTTTCTGGGGTCTGGGGATGTCTGTGGAAGGGTTTTACTTAAGTTTCTTCAGAAAAGTAGACAGATATCCAAGAGCCTCCTGCAAATAGGTTGTTTGAGCTTCTTGTGGGTGGAAAGTTTTAAATATGTTTAGGCACAGTGATAGGCCTTGTAGCTTGACTGTAGCTGGAGACATTAGGACTTGATAGGATACAATCCAGAAAGCTTTAAGTGGCTTTTTATTTTGTTAGAGGGGTTTTACGGTAGATCCAATCTCCAGGGTTAATGTGAAGAGGTTATTTCTGAGAGGTGGATTCAGTCTTGCGCTGTGCTTATTTTGGTACTTCAGTGACAACCCTGATTGCTTGCCTCAGTGATCATATATTAAGGTAAATAATGAGTATCTGAATCTATTAAAAAGGAACAGCTGACCATAAAGGACTTTGAAGGAGCTGAGGTGAATTATAGAATTGGGAGCCATGTGGAATCACAAAAGTGTACTTGGGAGAAGAGTGGGCTAGACGATTGAGTGTTGGGCACAAGCTTAGAGAGAGCTCTTAAGGGTTAACTTAGCCCTTTCTCCATTTTCAGAAGATTGATGGTGCCAAGCTACATAATGCTTAATTTTAAGTGCTGCATTCACTTCCTGAGGGATACTAGAAATGAAAGGCAGACCATTATTAGACTATAGGACTCTGAGGAGCTCAAAGTGAGGAATACTGTTTTACAAGTACAGTGGTTACCTTTGGGGCCCTTTCTGTTTTAGTGGGGACTTGCTCTGTCTAATGATGATATCCAAGGAAACTAGTAGGTATTTTAGTCCTTTGCATGGGTGTATGTGAAGAACATCATGGAGAGTCAAGCAGCCAGGCACTGAGAGGATGACACAGTTTGTATGTTAATATTCCCAGTGCTACTTTCTTTCACTTATGTACATACGGGGAAATGGGTTTAGTGAGATCAGGGAGAACCAGCAAGACCATAAGTGTGTAATTTAGGCTATCCAGAGCCCATGCCATTTCAGGGACCCAGTCTTTTGACTCTTCCTCTGATACATTTTGGGCCTCATAAAAAGGTTTAGCTTTATGATCAAACTGGGGAAGCCAGTTCTACAACACTCCGCCATGATCAAGAAGGTCTTCAGTTGTTGTTTGGTGACAGGATTCCCCAGAATTAAAACATTATCATTACAGTATCTGGAAAGGTTCCTTGGACTCAGAGCTAATAAAGCTCCAGGAACTAGGCCCTTTTTTCCTTTAATAATGTTTTTCTTCTTTGCTAATTTAATACACTATATCTTTTTGGTTGAGACTTTGGTGGCTTTGAAGGAGAAAATTTATATCTATAAAAGGCTGACTTTGAAAAAGTTATGATTGTATTTTGACTAGAAGTGGGCTAGTCTTCATGGTTGATTAATAAATCATCTACATACTAAGAGAGGTTACTCCGAGGGGGAAATTTAAGAGAGGACAAGTCTTTTGGCTAGGCCTGTCCAAAGAAGTAGGGGCTATCTTAGAAGTTCTGAGGTAAGACAGTCCTTGAGTAGAAAGATTATGCCACTCAAATAGGAAAGGAAATAAGAAATAAGAGTATGGGTAGATAAAAATAAAAAAGAAAACCTTTTTTTAGTCTAACACTGAGGACAAGGAAGTGCTGGAGGGTATCTGTCCCAAGAAAGTATTAAGGTTGTGAACTGTGGCCTCTAAGTCCTGGAGCATCTGAGAATCTGACTGACTTTTTTACTGCTAAGGCGTGTGTCATAGTCTCCGTAGCTGAGTAAGTAGGAATTTATCAATGAAAGAATATAAACCTTTGTGTGTGTGTGTGTGTGTGTGTGTGTGTGTGTGTGCGCGCCCCAGGCTTTAAAGAATATCAGAGCCTTTGAGAAAAATTGCTAAGAGGCTGTGATGGTTAATCTCAATTAGCAATGTGAAATCTAGAATCACCTGGAAGTGATGCCTCTTTGGTCATACCTGTGGGAGATTATCTTAAGTAAATTGAGGGAGAACGACCTGTCCTCTGTGAATGGCACCGTTCGCTGGGCTAGGATCTTTAGTGAGCACCTAAGAATGGACATACACTTTTAGGTGGAATTTGTTGAGTTATGTACGTGTCTATTGTAAAGACTATAGGAGGACTTTAGAGGTTCCAGACAGCTTTGGGCCATGATGAGACAGGAAACTGTTGTGTCACACAACCAGGAAACCTATCACTTCTGGAAACAGACCTTCCAGGTAACTAGGCTATAAATCAAGAGGACTGCAAATTGGATAGGTCCACACCCAGCCCATCTGCTGCCTGGAGACAGAGGCAAACTGTGAGCACTGTCACATTCTAACCAGGCCCGTATGTTTCGTATGTCATGTCCCACAGGTCATATATTAAACAGGCATATTGTTTTCCAGAAGTCTCCATCTGAATATTTACCCAAGAATGCATTAGAACTTTCCAGATTCATGTTTTAAGTTCAAATCACAGGGCACTTAGGGTCATTGAACCTTATTTGGTAATGTAAAAGAACTGTTTCCTACTTCCTTGTGATGCAACACCTTGCCTTTCTGACCTCCTCAAAAGTGACCTACAAAGAAGATAGCTTGCTTTGTCATCCTTCTGGCATTGAGAAAACTCTTGCCTGAAGGACAATCTGATGATGCTGCATTTCTCTTTTTGTCCTCTCTGCAACCTAAGAGTGACTTGTTGATGTAAGTGCCATAAGAGCCTCTAGAGTCTCAAAGAGATTTAAATGGACCTGAGATTTAGGTATATGTCTACCTATAAGGAGGATAGCATAGCTAGATAGGACCAGAAAGAAATGAACATGGAGATCTGTGTCTACATGCAGTTTTAAAAGGGTAAAAAGTGAAGCGCTTGAGACTTACCATCAGTACTCATGAGGAGGGCTGGAGACCTGAAGGTGAATTGGGCTGAAAAAATAGTGTGGTAGCTAAAAGAAGAAGTATCTTGTTCTTTGCCACATCTAACATTACATGAGATTCTTCCACAGAAATGGAGACTACAGGACTTATATAGTCTCAGGGACTCATGAGTTCTGAAAGGTGGGGGGCTCCATTAGGTTCCTCATAGTCCATGAACAGAGTTACAGCTATTCGTACTTTTTAAGGTTTGACTAGAGCCTGAGCTGCTTGGATTTAGGCTGGCTTTCTGTCATTAAGGAGCGAGAAATATTTTCCCCTCCTGTGTGCCCTTATTTTGCAAATTGGACATGATCCCAGGGAAAGCCTATAGCCTATTACAGAGTAGAGATTTTTTGCTTTTTATTTTTGGCCCTTTTATTTCTGACCCTTTTGTCTCTATATCAAGCAATTTTGTCATCTAATTTCAGTACCTCCAGGGTAACACTGTGGGCTTTGCTTTCTGTAGTGCTCGTATTGCATCCAGACCATTTCAGGTATAATGATCAGCTTAGGCGTACTTGTGCCCAAATCTTAGACTAGAGATTAAGCACTCTGTAGTCAGCCAAATTTAGCCCACAAGTTAAGAATGGATTTTGTATTTTTTAAGTAGTTAGGAGAAATAGAACAGGTATATTTGGTGGCATAAGTATATGAAATTATTTGAAACTCAAATTTAAAGGCTCACAACACATTTTGAACCATAGCCATAGATTCAAGAATAAGCCATAATTTACTTTCTGTGGCTGTTTAAGCAAAGTTGAGTAGTTATGACAGTTGCTCATATGGCCCATGCTGCCTAAAGAGCTTAGTAGTCGGCCCTTCACAGAAAAAAAAGAAATTGCACATTCTTGTCATAAAGCTACATAGTTACTATGGATGTGTCTTAGAAAGATGGAGAAGGGACAGACAGAGGTCTGAATCTCTCTCTTTGACTTATCCCATCATGTCATTGACCTTATATGTTGAGTCATAGATTAAGAGTTTTGAGAAAAAAAAAAGGTTTTGTCTATCTTGCATTCTCTGTAGCCACAACACAACATGCTTAAATATTATTCATTTATAGATTGTGAACTCAGGTTTGGAGAGGAAGAGTGCTTTACTCAGGACCACCACAAAGCTATTCAATAACTGAAAAAATGAATGTTTAAAAATAAGGTCCCAATTGGCAGTGCATTACCAGTGAGATGAATTTATTAGGGCCAAAGAAAAAGGGGGGGGAGAAGCTTATCAGTTAAGTACTAGTTATACTGAAAGCTATCTTAATTACTCTTCACATTAGTCCTCGCAAAGTGATTCTGTCTATATTTGTTCATTTGTAACCCAATGCAAAGTTACTGATTAGATACTGACTATGTGTTAAGGAGTCTTCTGGACTATAGAGATACAGCAGAGAAGGAAACTGAAATGTATCCCTGTCTTCTGACTGTTTATAATTTAGTGCAGTTTGGAAACAAGGATAGATAATTTAAGCATCTATCTCAATGTTAAAAAAAATGACAGTATCAAATATCAAATTCTCATCTATCTGATGGCGAATTTCTCTTTTATATACAAGCCACCCACCCATGACCCTTATACCCCTTATTTTATTATCTGCCCTCTTCACTTATACAACACATAACCATTCTTCCACCCATCCATCTATTTGTATCCTGATCAAGTAATATATTGATCAGTTGTAAACTTCTGGATTCTGACAATATAGCATATACAGTCTTCTAGCTTTTATCTTAAATCTTGGTGCCAGTGACATAGCATAATGGATAAGGGCACAGATCCAAGATTCAGGTTCCCTACAATCAACTAGTTCCTTCAGCCCTTTGTTGTTTGCATAGCCTTGGGCAGCTCAAGTTAGTTGATGTCTTTATGTTCATATTTGGGACTATAGTTGTAATACATTCATATTTTACAGTGTAGTTGCAAAGAAAAAATAAATATACATATAAAGCACCTCAAACAGTGCCTACCAAAGATGAAAAACTACATAAATATTTTACATTTCCTTGAGAGTCAAAACTATCTCACTTGGCTCGGGAAAATCAGCTTCATATGGAAAGAATCATTGACTAATCATGTTATATTCCTAAGGATTCTTTCAAGCCATACAAAATGGGGTTCTCTACATGTAGTAATATACAAAGTTCTCCAAGCCATATACTTAATTGAAAAGGGGAAAAGTTCAAAATTGAAATGTCAGTATTTAATAACAACTCAATATGTTATCTTTTCTATGTCATGGATGCATGGCAAAAATGACCTTTATTTTGAATAAGTTTTTACTTGTGTAGTGTGCAGAGTTTTTTAAAAAATAAAAGAGTTGAGTGTGGTGGTCCATGCCTATAATCCCAGTACTCTTGAGACTGAGACAAGAGAATTGCTTCAAGTTCATGACAAATTTGGTTACATAGAGGGTTCTAAACCAGCTTAGAGTGCAGAATGTGACACTCTCATAATTTGATGAATAGTATATCTCCCTTCTTTGCTCAAACCTGTTACTCTGTTACTTTACTGTTATCAATATCTTGGGTATTCATGAAGTGATATTCTTTGCTTTTAAAAAGAACACATATATGTAAACACACATACACACACACGTTTTTCATTACTTTACACATATAGCAACATAAGAACTTCCCCTTTTCAATTAATTACATGTTTTGGAAGATTTTTGTCTATTACTACATAGAGAGAGCCTCATTTTGTATGTCTGCAATAGATTATTTTATGCCTCGTATTGACGGTCAATTATGTCTGCAGTTTTTAACACTGACTAACAACAATGTTGCAGTTCATTTTTTACCCCTAAAATGTATTATTAATTAT
Source organism: Grammomys surdaster (assembly GCF_004785775.1). Taxonomy (NCBI): domain Eukaryota; kingdom Metazoa; phylum Chordata; class Mammalia; order Rodentia; family Muridae; genus Grammomys; species Grammomys surdaster. The sequence continues at coordinate 287,266 of NW_021604685.1, read as the reverse complement.
TTGAGAGATACCATACATGTAAACAATGTGACTTGATCATAATCATCCCCACTTTCTCCATTACATTTTTTTCTAAGCCCTCTACCATTTTGTCCCCCTCCCAACTTCATGTGCTCATTTTTTAATTCCCTAAGTCCAATTATTGGTGCCAGGTGACATGCCCTTGCTTCACTGTGACCTTGTAAGAGAAAGTACAGACACAGATAATTCCCTTTACTTCAAAAGTTTGGGTACATGATTTATTGTTTATGAAATACTTGTGTTATGATTTGTTATACAATGGATTTCAATAGATAATTTTAAGGAAAATGAATGTTTATCAAGCAGCTTTGATTTCTAAGGCACTATATTAGACTGAAGTATAGGTCAATGATTTGAGTTACATCTTCAATGTGCTCAAAAATTATTTTTATTTGTTTATTTATTTATTTAGAACTTTTCCTATACTCACTTTTTTATTTTTGAAATTAGAATTACATTTCTCCCTTTCCTTCCTCTAAACCCTCTTATATACCCCCAATGTCTTCTTCAAATTCATGCCCTCTTTATTCATTAATTGTTATTACATGCATATGTACACACACACACACACACACACACACACACACACACACTCCTAAATATAACCTTCTTAGTCTATATAATGTTATTTGCATGTATGTTTTATAGCTGACTATTTTGTCCTGGACAACCAATTGATGTCCTTTTCCCTGGGGAAGACTACTTCTCTGTCTCTCAGCTTTCCTCAGTTGCCAGTAGTTCTTTTTGCAGGGTTGAGACTTGGTGGTTTTTGTCCCATCCAGTTTGGCATGTCCATTGTTGTCCTTGTACAGCTCACATTTGAACAATAATGTTGGTGAGACTGTATGCATATAGCTCCTGACATTTATAGGAGACAGAGTCTCACAGCAAATTCTGTGATCTTTTGACTTTTACAGTCTTACCCAGTCTCCACAATGCTCTCTGAGCTTTAGGTGTGGGAGTAGTTTGAATATATATGCACTGAGACTGGGCTCCACAGCTCTGCATTTTGATTTGTTGTGGTTTTCTGTAGTGGCCTATATCTGTTGCAAAAAGAAGTTTCCTTGGTGAGGGGTGTCTGTGTATGGAAATAGAGTAGTGGAGGGAGTGCTTATAAGGGACCTATGGATGGATTGATTTATTTTTATGAATATGAGTGTGTGTGTGTGTGTGTGTGTGTGTGTGTGTGTGTGTGTGCCTGCCCAAAGAAACCAGAAGATGGTATCAGATCACCTGGAAATGGAGTTACCGATGGTGCTGATAACTGAACCTTGGTCCTATGCATGAGCAGCAAGTGCTCTTAACATCTCAGCTATCTCTCTAGTCCTTTAAGGTGCTTTGACTGAATAGAGAAAAAATAAACTCAACTTGGGCTAAATTCCATAAGAAGTATTAAGAAGACAGCTACAGGAGTATGGGAGTGCAAGGTTTCAGAGGACTGTACTTTGATTAAAAGCTGTATTAAAATTATACCTTTTAAGCTTCTTAGCAGAATTGCTGTGTGGTAGGTTGCTAGAAATTATACATGATGTACAAAGTATTCTAAACAGAAGATATAACATAAAACAGAGACTCTATGAAATAATATACCACAGAAGTAGCTTCTGAATGCTCTGGTATGCTTCTCAGCTATTTGCAAGGAAGGATTTATATTTATTCATAGTTTCGGAAGTTTTAGTCTATAGTCAGCTGGAGTATTGTCTTCAACTGATTATATGAGGCCCACAAACATCAGGGTGAGCAGTGTGCTTTAACTTAATAGGCTGGTTCAAATGTTAATTACAGCCAGAAATACCCTTAAGATAAACCCCAAATGATGTTTGACCAAAAATTCAGACACAGTAACATATTAAAGCATCACATAGTCTCACTTGTTTTCCCACTCTGCTATGTGCATCACATGAGTAACTGGCCAAGAAGGAACTGTGGAAAGGATGCTACTCTTTACCTGTTTGGGGAACACATATCATTCCTGATAGGTCACAGGGGATACACATTTTGGTAAACAGAGTAAAGTATTTTCTACTGCCCTGAATTCACATCTTAGAAGAGCAGACCTAAAATTCCTCTTCTCTGAATGTGAAGAGAGCCAGCTGTAATAATTTATAAGAAATAATCCTTCTTCCTTCATACAAAGGCTTCCTGGATTCTCTGTTTGAAGAGAGACTAAGAAGGATCAGGTTTTTTTTTTCACAGTGATGAAACTGAGTAACACAACGTGGGTGTTTTAGAACATGACTAGTTCTTCAAGTGACTAAGCTATTAACTAACAGAAAGCAGATAATGGGGAACAGAAAGGCATTAAGCTGTCTAAGAGGTCCTATTGGCATGATGGTGATAACCTATTAAAGCACTTGCCCAACACACCAAAAAAAAAAAAATGACATTTAAGTTGATTCAGCTGTGAAGGGATTTGAGAAAAAACATCTTGACGCATTTGGATTGCAAGAGAAAAACAAGAGAGCCGGTGAGGTTTGGGAGCTGAGAGAAGGCAGCGAGGACAGCATATGCAGAGGCCTTCCAGTTGATACAGTGTGACATGCTTTAGAAACACCATTGTGACCAGAATCCAGGGCAAGAGGGAGGTGAGTAGAAAGATATGACAACAATCAGGCATGTGTTACCTCACATAGGACCCTGTAGGCTTAGAGAAGGTCTATCTTGCCTGTACTTGAAGGCAGTATGGATTAGGTGGTCAATAGTGGGTGCTCCAGAACTAGAGTACCTGGATTCAAATTCTAACTCAATAGCTTCTTAGCTAGGTGATCATGTAACCTAATCTTTCTTTGTCTTGGTATTGTTCATAGGTACTGTACGGATTAAGTGAATTAACATACTGTAGAGTGTGTATGGTAGTACTGGGCATGTAATAAGCACTATTTAGTCTCGGTGCAATACAGAATGTTTAAATGTCAATTGGTGCTACTTTATGATTGGAGAAGATGACTTATAAGCTGGATAGAGAACGAATTGAAGAGGTGAAAGGGGAGAAGCTCAGCTCAGTTGAAAGACTGGTGCAAAAATAGTGGAGTTGAATAAAGGGCAGGTTGTATTAATTTTAAAGATGGAATCAAAGCAGTTTTCTGCTGGACTAAGAGCTGTAGGACAAGGTAAAAATAGTATTGGAATTAGAATGGCTGGTTCTTCCACTGACGAACTGTGTAATTTTGGGCAATCATTTAAATCTTTTAATGTTTCAGTTTTTGTATTAGCTAGGTTTCTTTGGAGATGAGAGGAGCAAGGGATGGTGTGAAAGAGATTTAGTTTAAGAAATTGGTTCCATCACTAACCAAAGAGCATAAACAGGCTGGACCCAGGCCTCCCTGCACATATGTAGGAGATGTGCAGCTTGGTCTTCCTGTGGGTCCTGAACAACTGGTGTCGAGGCTATCCCAAAAGCTGTTGTCTGTACATGAGATATGTTCTTCTAGCTGGGCTGCCTTGTCTGGCCTCAGTGGGAGATGAAGCCCCTAGCGTCACAGAGACTTGATGTTCCAGGGTGGGGGATACCCAGCAGGGCCCCACCTGCTCAGAGGAGAAGGGAAAGGGGGATAAGGGGAAGGATTGTGGGAAGGGGGACCAAGAGGGAGCATGGGGGAAAGGATTGTGGGTGGGGTGACCTGGAAGGGGGCAGTGAGCGGGATGTAAAGTGAGTAAGTAAAAAATTAATTAATTAAAAAAAAAGTTGGTTCACATAATCATGGGCTTTGAAGTCTCAAATATGCAAGGTAGCCAGGCTGAAGAGTTAATAGTCCAGAAAAACACTTTCAGTAAAATATTTGGAATACTGTTTAACCAATTGTTTCAGGGCCACTGTTCTAAATAGTAGAAGTGCTCATGTCAGTACCACTGAAGTTGGAGCAGAGGTGTTTGGTCTCTGCTTTTCCAATATGGAGCTGAATAAATTTCTTTCTTGCCTTTCCACTATCACTATACCAGTTGATTTCTGTTGTTTGAAACCTCTTTTACAGACAGGCCTATGGTACAGGACTTTTATAATGACCGTTTAAGTGTTTTTGAGATGCATGCTTGGTGCTCGAGTGTATATGTATGTACGTGCATGCATATATATGTATGTAAAGATAATTGTGTGTGCACATGTATATGTGCATATGTGTGTATGTAGAGGCAATTAAATGTGGCAGTTATTTTTGAATGCAGAGCATATTGTATATGTTTGTAGAATAAATGAGTAAGATGATAAAAGGGGCAAACCCCAGGTTAGCTGTAGTTACCAAGCCTGAAATTGGCCCAACACAAGGCAAAGGGGTTTGCAGGAATGTTTTTTAGTGCAGGGGAAATGCTACTGAACCAGATATGCAGTGAGGTGAGAGCAATAGGCTAAGACAGGAAGTTTCAGAAATTCTTTCTGAGAAAGTTTATCCATATGCAAAATGAGGTGTCTCTCTGTCCTAAACCACACCTGTCCAAAATGTAAAAAATTATCTACTTATATATTCAGTAATATTTATTGAGCATCTGCTATGTAGCAGGCACTATTCTAGGTACTGTACAGTGAATAAAACAGACAAAAACTTTAAAAAGTAAAAAATGAAAGAAATTTAAAATTATGTGAGTTCTAAGACCTAAGGAGCAAAAAATAGAACAGGGCAAAATGATAAAAAAGTTTGTGTGTGGGTAGTTACATTTTTAGGTTCCTATTTCTTGCTATACTTCCCTCACAAGATCGCCACAAATCTGGTACACAATAAAAGGTCATAGTTTCTGAGAAGATGCAAAATTCTTTTGAAAATATGTTATCAGCTATCTATGTATTCATTTATTTGCATTTGCATGTGTATATATGTGTGCTTATGCCATGACATCTGTGTGGTGATCAGAAGCCAACTTGCAGAAATCAGTTTTCTTCTTTCACCATTGCATCCAAGGGATGAAAGTCTGTCAGTCTTGGCATCAAGTACACTTATGTACTGAGAGATTTTGCAGGCCCACAATACTCTATTTAAATGTAAGGTTCAGCCAATAATTCTTGGGGAATAGTTTTCTTTTTTGCAATACAAATCACCATGTTTGTGTCATTATGACAAAATACTTGACAGAAACAACTTAAGGGAGAAAGGGTTTATTTTGGCTCAGGGTTTTAGAGGGCACAGTCCTCTAGCTCCATTAGTTCTGGAATTTTGATGCATAATACCATGGTAGCAAGAATATGAGTCAGTGGAGGATGCTTATCTCATAGTTGACAAAAAGCAGAATGAAAAAATGTAGGGATGAATAACCTTCAAAAGCATGCCCCTAGCTAGGTCCCACCTCCTAGAGCTCCTATCAGCTCCCAAAATAGTGCTACCAGCTGGGGACCAAGCATTCAGCATGATGAGTTTGTTGGGAACATTTTATATTGAAACAATAACAAGCACCAGATTTTGCCTGGAGGATGGAAACTTCAGTTCTATGTTTGACCCTGATATTGCAGTTCTTTTCTAATCCCAAATGTATAGAGTTGTATGGATTCCAAAGCACATTTCCTAGAACTGTCTGTTCTGGCTCTTAATCTGTTGTTCTTTCCAATTCTATAAAGCAATGGGTAGGAGTAGCGGTAAGTCACATTCCTACTCCTTATAAAATGAGAATGAATCCTCAGGCTACTGTAAGGTACAAAGCAAAAATGTATATGCAAGGGCCTTATATGTGAAACTGTAAAAGCTGGTTTCGAGGATCTAGAAAATTGATTGTTCTAAGTGACTTCTTTTCCTCTTTTGAATCAGGTGTCTGTGAGCCTTTGGACTTGTGTTGTTTCCTTTTCTGTTTTTTCTTCTTCTTCTTTTTTTTTTTGTAACCACCAAAAGGAAGCCTAAGCATCTCCTAGAAATAGGAATAGTTTCAAGAAAACACTTTGTATCTCTGTCAGTGGAATGGCAGCCACTGTTGTGAAGTCCTCATTGACTGCTTTTGGGAGACTCACTTTCTGATGCTTATATAGTTGCCTCTCATTTGTCCATTAGTGGTAACCTCATTCTGAATGCTGGAAGTGGGAGTGGAGAACCTTGAGCAACTGGAGTCTTCATTTAGCACAAAGCCCTGTTTTTATACTATGGCAATGCTTCACATCCTAACTGAATAGATTTCATTCTATAGAGCATGTTTAAATCCATTGTGTCATTATCTCTTTGGCAGGTATTATTTGGGTCTTCTATTTATAGAAGGAAATTGAAGCTCAGAGAATATATTATTTGCCTGAAGTTAAGGGCAGAGATTGTATTCAGATCCCTAAATGGTATTATTTACTAGGATTTGCTACAGTTTTATGTGTCAGAAATTTCTTGTGTTTCACATCACATGTATACCATCACTAAACCTGACAAACAACCACAATAATGTCCCTGATTTGTAGATGAGACATAAAAGTAGCTATGATGCTTTCTTAGAATGAGGCACAGAAAGAGTACTAAGATATTGTACAATTCTAATTTAAAGATGAGTAAAATAAGAACCAAGGACACTAAGTAGCTTGCTTAAAGGTCATATAATTAGCCACAAATAAAAGTAAGGTTGACTCTCAGATGATTGGCTCCAGAGGTCAGTGCTGGGTTTTTATCCTCTAATGCTTTCCATCTTACTTTTTGAGACAAACGCTCTTACTGAACTTGGAGATACCCAATTCATGAATACTAGTTGGCAAACACGCTTCATGGGTCCTTCTGACTCTGCCTCCCCAGTAATAGGTTTTCAGATACACACTACTGCATATATCTTTATATGTGTGCTGGGGAACTGAACTCTGGTCCTTCCTTGATATAAGCACTTTACCAACTGGCATCTCATGAGCCATAAAGTTTGTATTCTTAACCATTAATATATACCACTTCTAAGTCTAGGGTTTTTCAACTAGCTTGGCAAAATGAATCATTGAGCTAGAGAAACAGAGTTAAGGAGAGACTTAAGGACATGAGGAGGCTACTCGGCAAATTTAACAATTTTTCTTATTTAACTTTTGAATAAATAATATTCACATAGTCAAACACAATCAGTCTATAAAAATGAGTAAGTTGGTATTGTTTCTCCACCTACTATAGGGTAGGTCACCAGCTTTATAGCTTTTTATGTAACTCTCTAGAATTTTGAAATGTAGATATAAGCAGAGTAACCATATGCCTCCTCTTTTTTATCCAAAAGATCACACGTCAAGCATACTAGTCTGTATCATGCTGCTTTAACATACTAAGTCTTTGTGATCTCTTCTTGTCAGTCTACAGAGAGCTTCAGCAGTTTTACCTGGGAGCTCATGGGTCTCTAGAAGCCACTATCTTGCCAATGTCTTTTTTACCAAGCTTTGGTGGTATCCAGCCTTTTCCTGACAGTTTCACTCAGGATATCATTGCAAAACTGTCTGGGACTTCACTGAGCTATGTAAAATTTCAAACCCAGTTCCTGAAAAACTCTCCAGCTGAGCCAATTGTCCTCCTCATACCCCAATTTCAGTTTACTTATATAATATACCTATTTAACCACTTATATCTACAATTATTTTTTAAAACATTTTATTAATTCTTTGAGAATTTCATACAACATATACTCGCCCCAATTCTTCCTCTCTTATGTAATTCTTGTTCAGTAGCTCTTATAAGGAAAATTCTAAGCTTAATGTGATGATGAGTGTTTAGTGTCCTGAATGTCCATCCAGTGACTTAGAGTTGAAATGAAGCTTGCAAATAAGACTCAGGCGTGAAAATTAAAGAGTGGTAGCTCTCTGAATGAGTCATAAGAACCAGGAAAGGAACTATTTAGGAGCTTAGGCTCCAAAACTAAACACTAGGTCATGATACTGACAGACACAGTCATAGTCCGTCTCGATCTTGGATTGATATAAATACAGTTTTAACTGCCCCAGAAAGATCATAACCCTAAAGGAAACCATTGTCCTTCCTCTGCACGGGCTTTTGGATTTTTACTATTCTTTCCTAACAAGTCTTCTCTGTACCCTGAGTAGAGACAGATGGCCTGGCCTACAAGCTTGTTTGAAATAGAACTGAAATTGTCCAAAAATAAATGTGAAATGGGATTGAAATAGATCTAAGCAAAGGAACAGGAGGAAATGGCTGTTCTTGTGTAGTTATTCAGTTGCTTTTTCATGCCTATTGGCCACTGGAGGGCGGTATAGGAAGCATTTCCTGAAGAAGGATCTCTCGGTGGCCACCAGGGAACAGAAATCTGAAGGGGTACTTCAATTCTTAGCCTATAGGCTGGATCTTTTTGTTCCTTGTGGAGTTCTTACTATCCAAGGCCCTTAAAGGGACTGGACATGGCTGTGAGGCAAAGGTTGGTATTCACAGGCTGCAGCTGATGCTTTCTTTCTATGATGGATATCTTCTGTATCCTACTTTGCGTCAAGAGTCCTGAACGTTGTCCTTTATCTATTTAGTCATTTGTTCATTTAGTTATTCAGGCATTAAACGTGTTATTGGTGTGTGCTAAGCACTGTTTTAGGGGCCCAGAGTAGAGTAGTTAAGAAAATAGTCTCTGCCTTCATGGAGCTTACATTCTATAAAAGGGAAACAATTCATCAATAAGCGAAGAATTGAGTAATAGTGCAGGCCATGACAAGGTTTTTAAGAGAAAAGCAAGCAAAAGGGTTAGTTAGGAAGTGGCGTACAGTCTTAGAGAAGGTGGTCAGTGTAGGACAATTTTGAGGAGGTGAAAGAGCTAAACTTGTAGATATCCAGGAGAAAAGTATTCAGAGAGAGTCTGACTCATTATCCTTCTTTGATTTCTCTCTAAAAGTCTACCCACTACTGTCTAATTATAGGCAATCTTCTTATTTAACTTAAGTTAGTAATTTATCATCTAATGTCCAGGAAACCACCTCAGGACCAAGGCCAGGCCTGTTCCATCTTCAGCCAAATTGTTGAGGCTTTAAAACAAGCAGTGCTTTATTTTGAGCTACAACTGAAAAGAAGGTTTTTGAAAATAAAGACATTAAGAGAGTCCATCTTACAGTCTGAACTTACAAACCCACCAAGAAACAGAAATTGAACTTGTATGTGAAACTTTTGCTTTTTTTAAAAAAAAACTACATTTTCCTGTGAGTTACTCAAGGCATTGTGGATGCACCTTTGAACATCAGCCACTTTGGTGAATTCTTTCTAATGAAGAATAAAAAGAAAGACAAGTGTTTAGAATAAGAATGATGATAGTCCTACTCTGTTCCCCATTGTCACTTCCAACTTGATACTTGGATACATGTTCTGAAGGATATAGAGTGAAAGGCTGGTCATGTTAGGGGCTAGAGAGATGGTTTGGTGATTTAGAGCACTGTTGTTCTTGCGAAGGACTGGAGTTAGGTTCCCAGCACCTATCCTGAGCGGCTCACAATCCCCTATAAATTCAAGCTCCAAGGGATCTGATATCATTTGTCCTCTGCAGGAACCTGTACACATGTCAGCATGCAAACAGGTAGACAAATATGCACATAGATAGTAATTAAAACCTAATAAAGGAAATGTTACATTTATCTTTATGGAAAGTGCTGTGTAGGGGAAAGTGCTTAGGAGGGATCTGAGTTTGAATCCATAATAGATTACTTAAAACACTTGAGAGCAATTGCTCCAAAATGACTCAGAGCTAGTAGTGAAAAAGGGTAGGCTTGAAAAACAAATTTCAGTTCAAGTCCTCCTATTTCTATATCTTACATATATGGTTGTGGCCAGATGATGTAAACACTCAGCTGTCATTACTTCCTCTTTAAAATAATGATAATAATTTCATCTTCTAAGACTTCTGAGGATAATTCAATAAAAACATGTTTTAGCCCAGTACCATGTGTGCCCAGCATGTGTCCCCACTCTTGATTCCCCTACCATCACATATATTAGAGAAGATTTCTATCTAAGAACATTGGAGACAATTGATATTTCCTTCTTGAGCATTAAGTTCTACAATTCACACTCTAATCATTAACAACTTTACTAATTATCTGACTGTATTTAGAGCACTTAACATATAGCATTGAAGTTACGTACGTCATTGGCTGTCTTCTCCATTAGAATGCTCTCTGAGAACCTTGTTAGCTGTCAGAATAAGTGCTTATTGAATTGGGTTTATTTTATAATAGTGCAGATGTCTGTGCTGAATAATTAAAGTGGTGTTCTTGTTCTCCAGAAGTTGATTCTCTCAAACAGCAGTGGACAAACATAAAAGAGCATCTAGTAACATAAATAAAAGTAACATAAGTAACACAAATGGAGAAATAGGACTCAGTGTCTGTAGACTGGCTGTGACAAGCATCAGGAATTACTGGGTTGGGGATTAACTGACAAGTCAGTAAGTAGAGTGTGAGAGGGGTCAAGTTAAAATGTAAAAACTTTCTTGAGAGTACTTCCTGGAAGAAGTGGGACTTTGGTATCTGTTTGAAACATGATAAACAAAAGCCAACCAGGAATTGACCTTTATCTTCCAGAAAGAAAAGTTTCATGCCTAGAAATCTTCTTTTGGATCTGGGAGAATAGAACAGTGAAACATGTAATGGACTGAGTATGCATCTAATTGCTACAGTAGCAGGCAATGGATTTACCATTTACAGAAGAAGAGTCTATTAATTATATCAAAAGAAGGCAGGAGATTGGGTAGTACCTAGAATACTACTTGCAGCTTAGGAGAATAGGCTGCCGGGTGGGGATGAGGGGCTTCAGGTTGTATAGGATGTTGTCTCTATTTGGGAGAAGTCCAGTTTCCTGGTGTGTAGTTTGAGTTGTTCCAAAGACTGTCTAGATTGGGAGATTAGAATGATCCACATTGTAAGTGATTTCCAGTTGTGTAGATTCTGCCATGCAAATCAGGGTCATGTAGATAAAGGTCTGTCTGATTGACCAATGTTTAGTCCAGATCAAGGGTGCCAGAATGAAGCTCTGTGGTGTCAAATTACAGTATTCTTGAATCATGCTTGCAAAAATTTCTAATGGGGACCAATTCCATTTTCTGGTCTGTTATTAATGACCTTCCCTCTGCAAAGCCCAGGTCAGAACATTGAAGCAGTTTATCCCTATGGCCCAGAAGATACTTTATCATGTAAAAGAATATTGGCTTTAGAGCCATATTGTTTGGATTTATATTTGTATTCTACTAATTGTTATGTTAAACAAGTTATTTGACTCACTTTGTCTCAGCTTTTATATAGCTAGAATTTGTATAATATTATATATTTCATAGGATTCTGAGTATTTAAATAGTTAACACATTGAAGGGGCTCAGGATAGTACCTGGCACAGAGTAAGTACTTTATAAGTGTTTGTGGTTATCATTTTCTGTGGATCTGAATATGGGTCCTAAGAAATAATGTGAATTTGGAAATATTTATGTTCCACATTGTTTCATGAATGAATATTTTCTCATCTGTAGCCATGACAGTAGTGAAAACACCTGTCTCCAAGTGATAGCTATGAACTGAGAGTTACTCAAAGTTTTCGGGGTTATCTCTGGATGGAAGAATTTTCTCATCATTGTGGGAATTGGTGTTGAAAGTAGGTAACCGAGACACAGCAGAAACCAAGAGAGTTCCAGAAACTTTCATATTAATAGTAGAAAGGGTGGATCAGGAGTGGAAAGTATTGTTGTTTAAAACAAGAGGAGTTTTGGTTTTGTTTTACACTTTGAGTACAAGTTCCTATGTCATTATAGTTCACACTAAGAGGACTGAGATCAAATGCCATGCAGAGAGAGAGTGTAGAATCTCCCCAAAGTACTTTTGAGGCTCAAAGCACAAAAATTTTGGTTTCTATTCTGCCAATAGTTAGCTGTGTAATCTTGAAAAGATTGCTTTTCCATATCTGAGAACCTGGAATGTGAAAGTTTTGATTTTTATCTGTGATCCTACAAGGCCTTGCCTCTCTGGTTGGAATATAGGACTCTGAGTGCAGGCTGGAGGAGGAAGCCACATTCTCGAATTTAACAAATGATTATGAAGTACTTGAGAGATGTTATACATTGTGGTGAATGTGGGGGAAGACAGCATGGTCAGAGAAAGCCTAGACTGGAGGAGGTGACACCCGAACTGTGCTTTGTAGTAGAGAAGATGGCAACAATTTTAGTCCGTAAAGCTAAAAAACCTGCTAGTGTACCAGAACTGCTGTAGGTTCTGTAGCTGCAGAATAGAAACTGAAAGTGCACTGGTAAAAGCTGAGGTTAAAGAAATCAAAGAGTACCATGTGGGCAGGACATTGTATGCCATGCTATAGAATTTGCCATTAAGAGCAGTAAGAGCAGTGGGGAGCCACTGAAGACATTAGAACCAAGGAGTTATGTAAGTCAAGTCTCAGCTGGAAGAAGTAAAGCATGCTAGTTTTCAACAGAATGTGTCTTAGTGTAGGAAATCAAGGGCTTATAAAATTGATGGATAGGACAGTAAGGCAAGGCTTGGGCTGGGCTTTTACGATTGACTCCCAGAACCTTATCAAAGTACTTCCTATCTCTGCCACAAGGAATGGGGGAAGGCATCAAGGATTCTGAGAGTGCCTTATTTAATTTTCTTTCTCAAAATCTAGAAACTGCCCTTGTTCTGACTATTGAGTAGTATCTCATCATATCTTCCAGATAAAGAAAAGTGGTCCATTCTCTGGTTCACAAAAAGTACAGAGATAATCATCAGACACCAGGATTATGGTAACAAAGCTACAGAAACCCTCACTGTCCTCACCATGGTGTTCAGGAACAGAAGTGGTGATCATATGGCTTTCTGCCTCACCATCTCCTATTATGACACCCACAATGCTGGCTACAATGGAGTCTTGGAAGTGAGAGTTTGTTGGATAGTTTTTTGACTTGTTTTGCTTTTCAGCTATATGCAAAAACAAACTTATATAATGATATAGATCCTTAGCATATAATCCACATTATCTATCATAGGATCAAGAAGAGCAGAATTCTTTTGAGAGAGCTAATTTGGGCCAGAGCTGAGGAGGCAGAATAGCACAGGGACCAGGTAATGAATGGTAATATACCAGAGACGAACAACTGATGAAAGGTAGTGACAGCAGGATGCAAAGAAGACAAATAAAAAGAAAGAAAGGGTGAAAAAAATCAATGGGCTCTGGACGCTGTTTAGTTTTTGGAGAAAAGAAGGAGAGACATGGATAGTTTCTGGCTATTTTGCTGTGTAAATGTCATTCTCAAGAGTCAGGGAACTCAGGAGGAAGATTAATTCTATCAGATGTAGGAAAGAGATGGCTTTGCTTTCACACTTATTAACTTTGAGGTACTTGTAAGACATTTAGAAGGATACAATCGGAAAGGAGCCAGAGACTCATCTCCGGACTTTGAGAGCTCCTTGAGTATAAACATCAGAGAAGTGAGTTCTCTGTTTACCTCCAATCAAGTGCCTCTGTCGGGGTTTTTTTTTTCATTTGTGTCCAGCAAACTTGTTCCCAGAAAATTTGTTGAAAGGAAGTATATGGGTGTGCAATGTAGGTGGTAATTCAAGCTTTGGGAGTGGCTCCACTTATTCTGGGGAAGTATAGAATTGAGAAGATAAAAGGGCTGAAATCAAAAGGATTTTGAGAAACCGTGACATTAATGACTAGATGAAGAAAAACCTGGGTAAGAATTGAAGACTGGCTATGTATGTAGATGATATACTTAAGGCAATAGGACATTTCAGGAAAGAGAGGAAGCCATAGGAGAAAGACACAAATGACACTTTAGCAATAACTTGTTTCTATGGGGAACCAAGGATAAAACTAGGTTATCATAGGTTGAGAGGTCATAGAAAGTGAAGAAGTCATACTAGTTTCCTTCTGCTGCTATGATAAACACCATGACCAAAACCAATGAACAGATTTATTTCATCTTACATTTCCAGGTCACAGTCAATCTAATAGACATCAGGCAGAAACTCAAGGCAGGAAGCAGAAGGAAGAAACCATGGAGGCATGCTTAGCTAGCTTTCTTATATAGCCTATGTCCACCTGCCTGGGCATGGCACTGTCTACAGTGGGCCTTCTACATCAATTAGCAATCAACACAATGCCCCAGAGACATGTCCACAAGCAAACCTGGTCAGGCAGCTCTTCAACTGAGGCTTCTAATTCCCAGGTGATTGTTGTTGTGACAAATTAAAAACAAAAACTAACCAGCTCAGTAGTAGAGCTAGACAAGTATAAACTTTTTAGGAAAAGATTCTAGTTGCATGAATAAATCAACTATGAGAGTCAGTATCTGTCTCAACATAACTTTTAAGAGTAGATTTTAAGCTGGGACAGCCAGAGCCACATATTAGAGAAACCCTGTCAGATAGATAGACAGATAGATAGACAGATAGATAGATAGATAGATAGATAGATAGATAGATAGATAGATAGATAGATATTTTAA
>NW_021604685.1:244594-272826 GCF_004785775.1 Grammomys surdaster | reverse complement strand
AGAGAGAGAGAGAGAGAGAGAGAGAGAGAGAGAGAGAAGGGAAAGTAGTGTTTTGGCTATTGACAAAAAGTCCATTTCACACCACAAACTAATAATTACATTTGTATATTTATATAACTGAAATAGTTTATGGAATAACATTTACCTTAAGTAGATAGATATTTCAGATAAGTGAAAAGGAATGATACAAACACTTTGTGTATTTCTTTCAGTTAAAACAATATTTCTTTTTATGGTTGAATATTTCATTGAATGAATATATCCCATTCAGTGGGTGGCTGCTTTAAACATCTTTTGGCTATTATAATTAATGTTGCTATGGATGTTTATGTATGAGTTTTTGTGTGGACTTGTTTTCCTTTCTGTTACAAACATATCTAGGAGTGGAGGGTTTTATTTTATTTTATTTTATTTTATTTTATTTTATTTTATTTTATTTTATTTTATCAGATGTTTCCTCTTTTTAACCTTTTGAGGAACTTTTAGACTGTTTCACATACTGGCTGTATGTATCATTGTACATTCTTATCAGCTATATGAAGCCTCCAATTTTTGGTACTTATGGGATCAAACCCTGGGTCTCCTGCATTCCAGGCAAGTACTTTACCATTTAGCTATACCTCTAAGCTCATTTTCTGACTTTTTGTTTCAAACTGTCTTAGTGAGTGTAAATTTTGTATCTCACTACCAAAAATGATGTAATGAGTATTCTGTATTAGCATTTCCTGAATTTTATTTGAATTTCCCTGATGGCTAACCATGTTGAGTATCTTTTCATGTATTAATTGATCATTTCTTTGGATAAATGCTATTCAGATCCTTTGATAAATTTTAAATTGGATTATATTTCTTTTTAATGATTTTATCTATTTATAATTTATTGGAGGGATGTGCAAAGGTCAGAGGGCACTTGTGGGAATTGGTTCATTCCTTTAAATATGTGGGTTCCAGGGATCAAACATGGTCGATCAGGATTGGTGGCAAGCACCTTTATCTGCTGAGCTTCCTAGCTGGCTTACAGTTCTTTTTAAAAATTATTCTTATTGTGTGAGTGCATCTGCTTTGGCATGCATGTGGAGAGCAGAGGACAAATTCGTGGTGTTGGTTCCTCTCTCCTATCTTTGCATGAGATCTGGGGATTAAACTTGTCAGATTTTAGTCAAGAGCTTTCCTCTCGGAGCCATCTTACCAACCCTTGGATTAGTTTCAAATTTTTGTGAATTTTAGGAACTCTATTTATTCTAGATACACGTCTATAGTCAGATTCTATTTGCAAGGACTTCTCACCTTTCTTGAAGGGGAGGGGTCCACACATATGATAGCAATCCTTTGAAGCCAAAAGTTTTAAGTTTTGATGTAGTTAAGTTTAACTAACTTTTCCTTAGTGGCTTGTGATTTTGCCACATTTAAGAAACCATATCCAAGGTCACAAAGGTATATCCTTAGTCCTCCTATGTTGTTAGTCATTGTCAGCGTATCTAAACATTTAATATCATTAGGTATTTGGTTTGTGTTCAGATTTCCAGTTGTTTCATATATCACAAATGCACATGTATCTGTGTGTATCCACATTCCACCTCAGGCAACTGAGTTATTTGTGAAGAGATCGATTTATTTGTGAGAAACTGAATTATTGATCGCCTAGCCTTTCATGGTGTACATTTTATAATTAGAATCCCTGTACTGCAGTAACCTCCTTCTTTGGTCCGCTGTGTGTTGGGTAATTGATAATTAGATCTAAAAGATTGATCTGATTCAGGCTTTTTGTTGTTGTTTTGTCAAGAATCGTTCACAAATGATTGTTCTATGGGCCAAAATGTGTAAAGTGTGGTCTCCTTTGGCGTTTATTCTATCCCGGAGGGCCGAGACTATTTTTTTTATGACCTGCACTCATTCAGAATTTCTAATAATTTAATTAAGATAATGACTGTCTGAGATTCAAAGACTTCTAGAGAATAGCAAACAATTCCCATTCCACTTAAGAGTCCACAGTATGCTCACAGTTCCAAAATTCAGTTTGTTATATCTCTGGCTAACCCAGTTTCTTCTTTCCACTGTTGTCTCTCTGTTGACTCCTATGGTTATAGGAACCTAAGTACAGGAAAGGCTCTGAGAGATTATCTATATAAGGGAGCCCTTCTTTCTTGAGGGCCCAGGCAGTTGTAGAAATTACATGTATACTTCTGAAGTTAGACTTCTGGGATTTCACTTTATTCTCTGAGAAGCTTAAGTCTTCATGCAACAGAAAGGAGATGGAAGCCCGGAAAAGTTGCCTGAAAGTTGCACAGCCAAAAAGAACTAGGAGTAAATTTCAACCCTTCTGGTCTCTAGTTCAAGACATTTTCCCTCTAAGTGTTCTCTCAAAGCTATAAACACTGAACAAAGCAATGATTACAAGTAGGCTGCAAGTTCTTTAAAAGTTTATATATGGCAACTATTTAACTCATAGTTGGCTTTCTATCTTCATACTCAGAGGGCTGGGAGAGTGCATGTTAACTGTAGTGTGAATACATCAAAATTATAGAAGGACTGGGCAACCTCAGCAGAGAAAGCCAAATAGAACTGGATTGTGAATGAGTTGGTGCCCCTATGGTTGTGTCCACAGCACTGATTTGTGAGATTTTATTGCTGACAGTCAGTGGCTTGCAATTTAGTTTTAGGCAGTGGCCAAAGACACATTTGCTTCCTATTGACCAGAGGGACTGCCAAGTTATATGCTTCGTTTCTACCTACCAACCTACCTACTTGCATTTTCTATTCCTTCTCCTTTCTCTCTATCCTTTATCCTGCCTTTCCCCCACCCTTCTCTTTCTTCACTATATCCTCAATTTCTTCTTTCATTCCATCGCATCTGTCCTTCTCTTTCTCCTTTCCATAGACTTTCTCTGCCTGCCTCCTTCTTTTATCATGCCTGTTCCTCTTCACTAGATTCTGTTTGTTTCCTCCCCTCTTTCTCAGTCTTTTTCCTCGTCCTTCAGTCTCTTACCCTCCCTTCCCCCACAAGTTCCTCACCCCCACGTAAAAACTGGCTTTTGGTGGCTCCCGAGGAGAGAACAGACTCTGTGAGCTTTGGGTCCTCCGATTGGCTGTCGTTGCTAGCACACCAGCTCAAGTCTCGCCTCCGGGCACTGAATGCGCAGCTGCAGCATCTGCTATTGGCTTGTTCTCTTGTCAGCGTCTCTGTCAGAGACTCACGCTGGCGCCCCCAGTTTCTGCGTGAATAAAAAGGCAACCTACCGGCTGAGGTGGGGGTGGGGAGAGGAGAGGGAGAGGGCCAGCTAGGAAAGGCTAAGAAGAGTGGCTGGTAGCCTGGAATCCCTTGAAGAGAGCTAGCAGACGAGAGGTCTTAGGAAGCTGATGAACTAGAAATAGTAGGAGAGACTGAGACTGACCGGTAGCCAGCTAGGCAGACGGACGCATGCCCGGACAGACAGAAGGCTCTGGAGAACCGATAGGTTCATTTTGCCTTTCTTTTTGAAAAGCAGGATTTTGATTTTTCTGTGGCGCCCAAGAGAGAATGCTGGACTCTGCTACTTTCAGCTCAAGCTAAGATTTCTCAGTTAGGGAAGAAAGATCAGCCCAGTCCCGAGAGGGGGAGGGAAGCAAAAGCCCCTGCCTCCAACCCCCTTCCCTCCCCCGGACCAAACTCGGGGACCAAACCCAGACCTTCCCTAACAATCTGACTTCCTCCTTTCCTTTTTAGCATGGTGGCTGTATGGACAGTCTGACAGAACAGAGATTGACATCTCCCAATCTGCCGGCCCCCCACCTGGAACACTACAGTGTTCTGCATTGCACCATGACCCTGGATGTGCAAACTGTAGTCGTTTTTGCCGTGATTGTAGTCCTCCTGCTTGTCAATGTCATACTCATGTTTTTCTTGGGAACGCGCTGAATGGAGTCCAGCCACCTGAGCTGTTGCGAACTCTCACTTTGATTTCATCCCAAGAGCCTCCGAGGGGGAAAAATCAAGAGAGACAGTCTGAGACAGGGAAAGAGAGGGAGAGAAAGAACAAGCTTTCTTACTCAGGGGGGAAAACGTTTTGAGCTTCAACATGGCCTCGCTGTGATATGTATGACGTTGGTATATTATCTCTCCCTAAATCTTTTGTCATGTCTTGTCTTTTAAATATGCCTGTGAGTGTAGTTGCTTATTGCTTGAGTAAAATTGTTGAGAAAGAAGTGTGTTCTATTTAAGTGTGCATGTTTGTGTGCATTCTCTATGTGACGTTTGTGGAGCAAGCTGTGTCCTGTTAAGGTGGCTTCGCTGTTTGTGATGTCTTGTTAACTTATTCTCTAAAAACTACCTTTAAACTCTATTATGGAATTTTAATCAAAATTTCTCTCTTGCTATCAGAATGCGTTTGGGTTTGTTTGGGGCTGGGGTTGGAGAAAGGTATTTGTGGAAGAGCATGATGAATTTTTGGCATTCTGTGAAAGTCTTGCACTGGTTGTTTAGAGGAAGAAAAACCTATGCAAGAAATGGATTTATGGAAAATAGTCTCTAAATGAGGGGTAAATTTTTGAGAAGTGACACACTGGGGTGCCTCGAGTTGGCACTTAATAACTGTGTCCTTTGAATTTCAATTTTGCTATTCAGGGTTTCCAATTTCTGATTGGAAAGCTGCCATCATTAAAACATTTGTTAAAGCAGTAAGTGTCGCTTTCTTTGCAATCATGAAGCAGAACAAAAAGTATCCTTTTATATTTTGAATTAGCAAGAGAGGATTTTGACAAAATGTTTGAGCTCCTTTTCCCAGATATTACACCACTTGATTTGAGTTTGAGGATTTTTTTTCCCCCAGTGTCTCACCCAGAAAACAAAATCGAGCTTTTTCTCTAGTTTGGAAATAATAGTGTTGGTATTACTCCTTTGAGGGAAATCATTTGCAGTGGTGTTCGTGAACTACTTCAAACAGAAGTGGATAGTGCTGGTGAGATTTATATCCTTATTTGTTGCTTAAGAACAGAGGTCTCGGAAACTCATATAACTGTAAGTATATAATGTGCTAATTTAAGAGGATATATAATGGGATTCGAGCTGGGGAAATGTGAGCTGGTCACAGCATTTCAATTTGAGATATGTCTGTATTATATAGCCATGGTGATACTTGTTATTATAATAATTATTATTTGTATATTTCTGTTTTTGCTGAGATGCTTCTTGGCAAGGCTAGTAAAAAGTCATTTCTAGTACCAGTGTGTACATAATATTTGCTTTTTTGTTTGTTTGTTTTTTCCTTCTTCTTCTTCTTCGATGATGCAGACAGATATTTCTCATTCCGTTGCTTACCTGACTTGAAACGGTGCCATTTCTGGCTCATACAGCAGTGAATCATGCCACATACACGCCCACACACATGCTTCTAGCTATACTCATGTGGGCGGCTGCTCATGTGTGATGTGCAAATCAGCTAGCATTATGCTGTCAATTTTCAGGTCTTGTTCAGTCTCTTTGGAAATGGTTATTGAGGGGGCCTTGAAATTGTCCTGATAGATCGAGAGAACATTATTTAATGGCACTAAGTTGAGGTTTTTAACCTTAAAGTGTGCTCCAGTTGACTCAGTGTGGGTGAGAAGCTGAACAGGTTTTTTTCTTCCTTGTTTGGTATCACGATAGAAGCAAGATCTGGGAAGCTTGCTAGCAGTCATTTCATATTTGTCATTCTTTGGTCTCCTTGTGAGGGCCCCTTTGGGGGAACCAAGAACTTCTTTGAAATGAGAATCTAGTATGATTTTTTTTTTACCTGTTTGTTTCAGAGAAATATTTAAAGCTTGCATATCATTTTTTGAGACAATGTTGGAGAATGGGGAAAGGCTGGGTGCTGGGTCTCTGCAGACCTAAGTTTCATCTGTTAACTGGTTGTCTGACAGTGAGCTTTGTTTTGTTTTGTTTTCCCTCAGTGAGTTTGGGATTCCCTATAATATTGACAATTGGAAATCTTTGAACTAGGTGACTTCTAATTTCTTGCATTCTGTGATTTGGTGCACTCCATAAGGACTCAAAGCCAGAGGGAAATGGATTGTATTGAGAAATGAAAAGGAAAATTATTAACCAAAAGGACTAGGGGAAAGGTATATGTGTATTTTGTTGCTGGTATCTGCAGAATAAATTTTTGGGGGGTCTAGCCACCTGGTCAAGAAATGAGAACTCTAACAGTGGAATACATTTGACTTTTGATTATGATTTATTTTATCCTAAAAGGAAAAGGAGTCTGTATAGCTAGTTTTTGATTCAGGTGTTTATGACTAAGTAATGTCATAAAATGCCTAAAAACCCTTGACAGAAAGCCTTTGGGTTTGTGCATAGGGTGCTGCCAGTATATTTCTGGATTTATGTGCATATTCATCTGTGTGTGTGGTGGGGTGGTGGCGGCAGTGGTGGTGGTTGTAAGTACTGAATGTGGACAGAGAGTGTATGGTGAATCTGTGAAGATAGCATCTAGATCCTCAGTTCTGATTAGCTTTCCCTGGGACTGGATAAGTGTCACCTATGTTCATCTCCTAAAGCCTTTCAGGCTTGAATAGAGGGGTACTTTGAATGAGCATTCCCGTCAGTAATTTAAGCTGTAAAGGGCTCATACTTTACAAATTCAGGAGATGTTACTAGCAAGATGACAGGCTACTTCAGAGCTGCCAGAAGTGAGTTTAGGGAGCAGACAACAAGGTGCTAGTGTGGCTTTAGTTGTGTGAACCCTAAAGTCTTTATAGTTCTTCGAATATGTGAATGCATGCAACAAGAGAAGAAAAATGGAAGAAAATGAGAAATTTAGGCCAGACGAGTAAAACCCTGTGCAATTTAACTTGTCTTCTTTCTTTTTTCTTCTGCTTTCTGCCTTGTTAAATACCACCCCCCCGACACACACGCACACTTTTTCTCTCTCATCTGTCACTTTTAAGTGCTTGAGATGCAAGAAAGATGGGGCTTTTCAGCTCTGATTTTTTTAACTTTTCTCTTAGAAAGCACTTTATTTCCCCTCCTTACTCTCTTATCCCTTTGAATAGAAGATAAGCTTTTGCTACTAGGAGGGTGCTAAACCCAAGCTAAGGGATTTTGGCCCTCAGATCCCTACATAGGAATTAAATAAAATGCCTTATACTGGTATCCTAGTAACCCATGAATCACCCCATACCCACTGAACTTCAGAGCCTACTCTCTAAAGGCACAGGCACTATAGTCTCTGTTCAACAAACACTGGAAGCCAGCAAACCTGGAAGAGATGCTCTTGGGGAAAGAGCAAGAAAAAACAAAACCTTCATTGCCTGACAATGCCTAGAAAATATATTCACAGTAGGCATGGAAAGCTCAGCCTTGGACATCCATGTTGACTGTTAATTGGAAGATGTCTCATGAGTTCTACTCTCTCTCTAAGTCATTACCTTTATTTTAAAGATCAACTGAGGCATTTCACTGCCTACTTTTAGGGTAGGAAATCTGTAGGTCTTGAAAGAATATTTTACCTCCTTTTTTTTTTTTTTTTGCTTCAGGCAGTGAGATAGTGAAGTGATAGCCCGGCAGGAACAAATTGACCAGCATATTTCATTCATTAAGATGGGTCTCACCTGTCAAAAGCAGCAATATTCGCTTCTGTAGTTTGCTAGAATTTTGTTTGTAGCTCAGAGAAGCTTGCGAACCCAGCTCTAGGGTAGGGCAGGTATGTGTTCTTTTCCTTTGTTACAGTAGTTTCAGACTGGGAAGTGAGACAAATTAGAAAGTCATTTTGATTGCTTATCTGATGAATGGTGATTAGGGCCTGATTCACCTGTGTGATTGTGCGTGTGCATACAGAGCTAAGGAATCCCAATAAACCTATGGGTGAAGTGCCCTATTGGGTTGTGAGGCTCAGACTTAGAGTGATTTGACTGTACAGAGGATACACTCTAGTTGCAGTGATGGTGCTAAATATGCCCTCTTTAGCCTGTCTGCTACCATTGCATCTGATCTCATGGTGTGAAATGTGAAAATTGAGCCTTTGCTCCCGAAACACCTCTTGCAAACGATCTGGATACAGCTCTAGTAGCTTTTTTGTAAGAAGTGCAATGGAAGAAGCAAATCTTAGACTTTCAAGCCCTTATTTACAACTTCCGTTACAATAAACAATTACAAAGAAGCTTTTGCAACTTCTTTAGGCTGTCTCTTGCTTTCCAAGAATCCTTTATTAAAGCTTAGTTCTTCTAATATGTGCCCAGAGTGTCTCTTTCTGTCCCTATGGATCTAGCACTCTAGAATATTTAATTCATTATGCTTTGCCCTGGCACCAAAGTACAATGTGGAAAAACTAGAAAGGAGAAAGGCCTCCAGGAAAGAAGTTGTTAATGGCTATGTCTGTAACACTTTGTCAATGCATGGGCCTATAAAGTTTGCAAAGTGACTTTTACATCTTTCTTAATTTTACATCATATTAGCCATTTGAAATGGGCAAAGATGCTTGCTGTTCCTGGATTTACAACTGAGAAGAGTAAAGGTGAGAACTATTGGTGGGACAGCCTTTCTAACCGTGATGTAGGAGCATCAAAGTTGACCTTTTCCAGTTAGTGTGAAGCTGAAATGGGTGAGGTGAAGAAGCTGGTGTGTACGAATCATTCCTGAAGTCACACGGCTTTGGATTTGCATGCTTACATTTTTAGTGCCTTTTAATACTTAGAACTTTCGGGAAAAAGAAAAAAACCTTTAGTCCATGAAATGTCTTGAGCAATCATCAACAGTTCTATTTAATAAGTCTTAATGAAAATAAAATGTCACAATTATGAATCCTCAAGGTAAAAGCCAACGTGAATTGCTGAAACCTATGGTTTGAGGGGAACTACATTTTCATGCAATTGTGCTCTTGGAGACACATATACTTTTATATATTTATCTTAAAATATGCTGTCCAAGATTGGGTAGCTTGTTTACTATGCATCAGACCCTGGATTTGATCCTTTGGACTGCACCAAAAGGTGGAACTAAGAACAACAAAAAACCGTGTTATCCCAAACTGATTATGCTGCTCCATCTGCCACCTGACTAATAAATTCTACAGGGAGAGGCTCTGATCTGTCTATGAAATGGCTGATTGAATTTAAACTTCCTCAAGATGATTCAAATATGCTTACCCTTTTGTGTTTGGTACAGTCCTCTTTTGAAATGGGTCTTTTAAGTCAGTTTGAGGGTTTTGATTTTCCCCCAAACTTGTCATACTTTGTTTTTATTGATCTATTCTTATATCTTTATGGGTTTTAATTTTTTGATCATGTGTAAGAAATTCAGATTTTTTTCAAGCACTATATCAGTTAAAATATTATATTTTGTTTATGTATTGTTTTAGGCTTTCGGAGTTTTGAAGTTTGTTCTTCATATCATACAGAAGATTAGCAATGTCTAGTAGTGAAGCATTACTTGAAATTTGAAAATGTATTGCACAAGTTGACTGGAAGAATGTTCTATATGATGAGATTAATGTTACTCCTTTGATATCTTAATAATGCCTCCTTTTGAAGTTGGAGTCTGTTAAGTTTTCTATGTATCTGGTGAACTAGTGCTGACTTTATCTGTCAGTGCTAGTATCTGTCCTACTACTGCATTGATGAGGATAACATGAGATTGTTGCATGCTTTATGGGCATCAGGATACACCCCATTCCTAGCTATTATCTATCAAACTAGTGCTCCCACGAGAAAAAGAATATGTTATTTGGCATCTGTCTCCTGATAAATTTTATCACAGGCTTCACAGTGCCATGCTTTGTTGTTTTGTTTTTGTTTTTTCAAAGTTCTCAAACCAGGTGTTATCTAATTAGGTCTAATTTAGCTGACGGCCAAAGCCACAATTTGTATTTTTTTTTCCTTTTTGGACATGCAGGACATCATGAATAAAACAGAATATATTTTGTTTTCAGAATTCTGCAAAATGTATGATTCCCTTGCTCCTTTGTCTTGCTATATATTGGAATCACCAGGAGGAACTAACAAGATTAAAGCTTTCTAGAATCTCTCTTTTTGAGTTGGTTATAGGGGGGTCTTTGACATTAATATTTTTGTAAAAACAACCAGAGGATGGGAATGTGTGGTCAGGGTTAAGGATTACTGCTGGGGAATAGTTCAGAGGAATTATTAGCTTGGTCTGAGTATAGTTTATTAGATATACGACTAGGAAAGACCTGTGGATTCAAACAATCTGCAGAGATTTCGGGAGCCTTGGTGAGTTCCAAAGGCTTATGTCACTTTCAAGGAGATACTACTCTAGGCAAGGAGTAGTCTGGTACCTATTAGGAGTTAAAAAAACAAGTTGGTTCTCTGTATTTACAGGTTCTGCTGCATTCACAGATAGAAAATATTAGAAGAAAATACATATGTAGAATGCAGTATTAATGAATTTGGGAAGTGGAGCTTCTGGTATATCTCAGTGATACAGCTCAAAGTATGTGAGGCCCTGGGTTTCTTTTACAAGAGTGAAAACATAGTACGAAGAAGAACATCCATAGGGTATAATACTGTATTTTATATAAGGGACTTGAACATCATAAGATTTTGGTATTTGAAGGGAGTCAAGGAACCAATATTCCAGATTCCAAGGGACAACTCTAATCAGTTTAATGGTTTGACGGTTTGAAGTTTCAGGAAAATAATAAATTCCTGTATATTTGCTGTACTAGTGCATATTTCTGAGTGACTATAAATAAATTACTTTTATCTTCTGAAGTTTATTTTCATCTGAAAAGTAAGAATAAGTTGGATTTATTGGATAAGATGATTTCAAAGATTTCTTCCGGTTCAAATAATCAACACTCACTCTCTGATTAATATTATTTAAGTGCTACAGACAACACAGAGTTACGTCAGCAGGTTTTGAATCTCAGGGTGGTTAGGGAGGCAGTAGATTTGCCTTTGTAATTAGACTTGGATTAGGTTTTTTTTTTTCTCTAGCAGGTGAAACATAGATTGCATTCTTTGAGCTAGCTACTAGCCATTAAAAATAGAGGAATCCCTTAGTGACTTGAGTAGTAGTATACTAGTTTGGGATTCAGCTTGTTAAAACAACAACAACAACAAAACTATGCTGTATGAGTAGTTGAGAATTGTCCTTTATAAATACAGAACCAGTTTAATAGGTATGGAAAAATCTAGGAGGTAAGGGCTACCTTGACAGCTTAGAGCCACTTCCTACATTATTTTAACAAGTCATTCATTCAGTTAGTAATAGCACTTACTACCAGTAATATGTAAGACAGACTCTCAACAAAGTTCCTTAGGTACTCCATTGGTCAAAACCTAAGGGTAGTTTAGGAAATGAGACACAGAAAGATTAAGGAGTATGTAGAAGATAGACCTATATGGAAGAAAAAAGTACTAGAAGGGGCATTGACCCAAAGATTCAGCCCCTGACTCTTTACCCACCTTGCTGCCAGATCTTGGTAAAAGTCTTACCTCAGTTACTATGTCACTGAAATTCAGAGTGGTTTTAATAGAAAAATCATGTTTTTAAGGAAGAAAATAAATCTACTTAGGACAGGAAAATGCAGAACACTTCTGGTTTAAAGAGTTTTATGGCAGGAATAGAGAACAGATTAGAAAGCTCCATGTAACCATTTTGTCAATGCAGACTTTACTTACTGGGGGAATTGGAATTAGAAGAGGGGATGAATCTTCCCAGAGTAGCCAAAAATGATTGGGAGACAGAATACCCATGGGCGGGTACATGACTAAGGTTAGTTTGACTAAAGTGGCTAGGCTTCTCCAAGAATTGCTTATAGGGGAAGAGATGAAGATACCTGAAAAGTCTGCAGCACACTGCTTTGCTCTTTATACAAGTAAACAAGAAACAACTAAGGCACAGAAGGGAACAGGTGTTCAAGGCTGCAGGAATGGGTGGGTCTGGATTCATGACTCCTCATGCCCATTGGTAAACTATTATCCTTTTCTAGGATTCTGGATCTATACTCTTTAGAGATCTATATTTTTACAGGTTTGAGTGAAATAAGAAAGCAAAACAGAGAAGAGTATTATATAACCTCCCAGAGGGGAGCTGGCCTTTGGGTGCTAGGCAGTGGGAAGAGGGCAGCAGGAACAGAATCTCCTGTAAGCCACGTTCGCTTTCTTGAGGCAAAGGAGCCCTAGATGCACCCCTATGCTGAGTAATCTCACCCTCAGGGCCCAGAGCAGGCCAGTACTGTTCATCTACAGCCAGCTCTTGGAATGGCTCTGGCAGCTGATTTCTCCGCCTGCCTGCCTTCATTAGAGGAGGAGAAGCCATGCACCTCCATGCCCAGCTGGCTGCAGAAAAGATGTGCTAAGATCCCACCCCCACCTACTCTGAGTGGCGCCTAAAGGCAATAGTTACTTTTAGCTGAACCTCCCACAGCCTCTCCTCCACCCACTTTCTTCCTGCCTCCTCTCGCATCGAATGTTGCTGGTTGGCAAGAGGGCTGAGTAGTGGGCGCCTCGGTTTCGGGATAAAGGCACCGAAGGAGTCAGGTGTCACTAGGAGGGCTTCTTATAAACTAGGCACTGTGGCAGAACACAGAAAACAGGCAAAATAATGACACTATTTTGTGCTTAGGACACAAAGATAATGGAGGGGCGTATTAACAGTTTTGGACCTTGTAACCAGCTGAGTGATGTACAAATCTAGATTAAATTGCACAGGAATATCCAAGATTTACTAGACCATGAATATACTTTAAGGAAAGGGAACTGGCACTAGCAGACACTTGATTCTTGACTTTTCCTCTTGAGTGTTAGGTTATATTTTCAGTGGGTTTCATAATTTGTGTCACCTGAATTTTCCTGTGACCTTGTCAGAGAGGTATGCTAGAGACTGAGAAAAATGAGATGCAAAGACTCAATTGTTATATAATTGCTTTCAGTTTGATCTAGACTCAAACTCTGGAAATTAAAGTGTCATTTAGTCATTTCAGACATCTTTATCTTCAACGAAAGGGACATCAGAACTGTCTTAGTTCTAATCCTCTCATTGTTGAAGCTGGGGAACTAGACACAGGAAGGACAAAGCTTGCCTAAGAAACAAAATACAGTTGTAGTAGCGCTAACGCTAGGGCATTGCAGGATAACAATGTGAATTCCTGAACCCAGGGGATGTGCTAGCCACTCTGGTCTTTCCTTCCAGAGGTGATTTTAAAAATGTCTATGTGTGATGGAAACTAGGGGTCTGTGACAATAGCTGGGGCAAGCCAACCACTCGAACTTGATTTTCTTGTCTGTAAGTTGAGACTGGTAACCTCAGAGCTCTCTAAAGCAGAGATCTGTAGGTGACTGCTACAGTGGAGGAGTTTGATACTCAGTACTCTTCGCAGGAAAATACAGAGGGCATGCTAATAGGAAGTCAGTTACAAAATGCCCTTGAACAAATCCCTTTGTGTCCTTTGTAGCTAAATTCTCTCTACACAGCGGAGGGGATTCTTATTAGTGTTGTCTCTTGGAAGGAAAGAGGCTTTATGATCCATCTATGCTTTGGATTCTTGGTAGAGAGCTGGGATTTTTTTTTTAAACAAGAAGCTTTCTTTTATTTATTCCAAGCTCTATTCTCCATGGAGCCACACACATGTTGCTATGAATAGCAAACCAGTTTGCACTCTCTCTATCTCCTGCAAAGCTAAAAGAGGAGTTTGGAAGACAGCCCAAATTAATTTTGTTATTATTTAGCACCTTTTCAAGTCACTCAAGCTGAGCTACCTAAGCACACTGCAATTAAAAACCAGTTCTTGCCCCCCCCCAGGTCTTTGGCTAGGATTTGTTTTGAATATTACTAGGTTTTCTTAATATGATTAGGAATTGTTTTGAAGTCACACTTTTGGCCAATGACCTACATAGAATAAGTGGACATTCTCCGTCTTCGTCTCTACCATTTCATGTGGAAATATCTCCTCTCTGCTCTAGGGGCCGGTGAAAAGCATAAAAACAGCTGAGAGCAGTAAAGACCCAGACAGGAGGATGGTGATTTCTTTAGAAACACAGGTAGACCCTGAAGTCCCACCCAAACCCCACAATAATAATACATACATAAGAACAATTATGCATTGCTTCCATTGACTCAGATCAGTGCTGCTTTTAAAATGTGGTGTGCTAGGCAGAGCTAGCAATTCCTAGTCCATGCATACTTTGAGTAAGGAGTTTATCTGAAAACTACTTTGAGCCCTTTGCTTCTTTCTTTCTTTCTTTCTTTCTTTCTTTCTTTCTTTCTTTCTTTCTTTCTAATAAGACTAGTCAAGAGATCAGGAAGAACTGAGAGGAGGATGCCACTGGATAGCTCTAGCCTAGTTAACATTTAAACGACTAGCTTGCGTTTCAGATACATCTTAAGTCTATCTGGATATATATCGTCTAAGGATGCAGAAAAATGATCATAAATCTTGTAGTCGGTTGTGCCCTGATTAGTTGGGATGTTTTCTCTTCATATTTATCTCGATTTACTCATAAAGAGTGGGCCTTGGGCCTCAAGGCTATTCATTAAGCCAGGTGTAGTGTGGCTCATATCTGTGATTCCAGCACTCAGGAGGCTGAGTCAAGAGGATTGCCATGAATTGAAGGCCAGCATGGATTACATAGTGAGTTTAAAAACAGCATGTTCTACAGTATGAGACACCATCTCAGGAAACAAAGCAAAATGCTGCACCACCTGCTATAGTTATTCCAAAGGATCAGGTACAATGATTAAGATAAACCATATATTGTTTTCCCTGGGCTTTAGTCTTTGAGGCCTTGTTTACTCATATACTCCTGTTTACTAAAGCCTCTGGGAAAAAGAGTGTCGACTGTATGACAGGTATAGACTCCAGAAGTTTGCTATTGTCTAGAAGGGGTTTAACTAGGATAAAACACTTTAGGTGCTAATTTGAAGTTATATATCTGCATAATGGTACATTGTGGTGGGGGAAGACATAATTAGCCCTTGGTATTTAAGAAGAGAAGACACTAAATCAGTGAGAAAGAAGCCTACTCCCTCATAGTATTGCTTAGGAAACTGAGACATAAACAGAGGCAAGACTTGTTATTTACCTGAAGACTTGTTATTTGATCAGTGACTTGTGTCTATTCATTACTTGCTGCTTGACTCAGTTGTGAAACTCTTTGTATTAACTACTGAAGGTAAAGTTTCAACCCATGTTCTTTGTCCAGCTTGTGTGCAGATTGAGCCAGGCATCTTGAAGTAAAGCTGGTAACAACAAATTGCTGGGTAGTAAATTGGCTCAGCTTTATTGCTTATGAATGCTCTTTATCTATACCAATACATATGTGTACACCCAAGTCATTTGTAATACACAGGGTACACTCAGGCATACATGTGGAACCCATTTGGGACACTTAGGACATATACAGTTGGTTCATACTTTCGTATTTGCATACCTAAATCATAAATACTCACTGGCGAATGGGACATCCTAACACTTGAACATTCTCACCAAAAGCAAGAGATACACAGGAACACATGTGGTATACTTGTATATACTCTTATGTTTGAGCATGTATGGATGCATATAAGGTATACTACATATCTAAATACACATGGAACATACTGAGATGCGTACCTGGATATGCTTTAAAACTGGTATGCTGCCAGCATGCACTTAGATTCCTGAAAAGACAGAGTGTTAAGGACATTCTTGGAAAAACAATACTCCAGCATGACAACATGAAACATACTTGAATACATCTATAGGGCATACTCACATGCACCAGACACAACTGAGCTGATTGTATCCTAACCCCATGGTCAACCTGGATGTGTACCTTTCATCTAAGTGGCAATGACAGGTTTCTGGATGTACCTGGTAGATCTGTTATCAGCTTGCCCTGACCCTTTTTTCCTTCTTTGTTATCAGGCATAAGAGGGCAGGTAGACGAATAATAAAATTGATGTTAAAGATGGCGTGTCATAGCAGGCTCCACAAGGAAAACAAGTCTCAGATCTGAGATCTCAGTTGTGAGTCAACGGTCAGTTAGAGAAAGAATGGAAAGAGCATTGATCAATGTAGAAAGCTGATGCCTGCTTCCTCATCCCTGTCTACTTACAAAACATTACAGAGTGATGAAATTATAAAGTAGTACTCTAGAAAACATAAAATAGCTTAATATTAAAGTTTGTTTTTCTTGGAGCTAAAATAGCACCTTGGATCAGAATAAGTATATCTGAATTGTGAGTGGAAAGGTAGGTGTGAGGGTAAGTGGTAAGATGCATAAAGGCAGACCCTATTGGTCAATGGCCCAACTACTGCATTAGAGCTGGGCTGAAAGACCAGCCACAGCCTTAATGATCACAACTCAGACCCTAAGTACAGCAGCTTAGGCCATTTGTCCCCACTAAAAAGAGGTCCTACTATTTTTAGAATTCTTCAAGCCAGAAACCAGGTCATGGTGTCCAGAGGAAGATTTTCTGGCCTTTGGTATTAAAGGCTGGAGCTAGAAGCCGGTGACCCTAAACTGGATAATGGGTGGGAAGCAGAATGATGGATACTTGGTCTCCACCCCAAAATCTGCATCTTCTCTATCCTTGAGCTGGTTTAAGTGGAAATATTAAAGAAAGGTACAAAAGGGAGGCCATAGGAAGCCAGGCAAGATATCTTTATAGGGTCAGGTCATGTTTTTCTTCCCAATCATACAGAATCTTTCTAATACCAGGTTACATTGCTAGGAAAGACACCAGGTTTGCAACATTTACATGACCAGATAGCTTAGGTTCATCAGGAGATGATTGTAGTGACAGGAAGGGAGGCATCAGGGACATGGTATTTCCCTAAAACTGAGAAAAGCAATATGAAACTCCTTATACTTGTCTTCTGCTGGAGGAAGCACCCTAAAGTTTCAGGTTTTGCTCCAGGAGAGAAAATTATTCTAAGTGTTTGTATTTATGGCTATTTTATCTACTTTATTGAGTGGGTGAGGGGTCAGGAACTAGTATATATAATTTAGATTTCTTCCCAATTCCAGACATTGTGAACAAAATTTAACTGAGCATCAATTTTCTGTTCTATAAAGTAGGCTTAATTTTAACATCTCATGGTATTTGGGTTATAAGAATACGTTTTGATCAAGGATATGAAAAGCGTTATTTGAACCATCAAAAGTGGGTCTGTACTATTTGAAATGTTAAGATTTCATCCAGGGTATGATTATAGTCAGTTTAAAGCTAATCAGGAGCTCATCTTGACTTCTCATAGCTCTCAAATGTACGTGTTCATGTGCCCCTGCTCCTTCTTCCCAAAACCTGCTTAAAAGATTAAGAGAACTGAGTAGCTCGATGGTAACCTCAATCCTTTCATCAAAATTGTCTTCGTTGCCTTTCTATTGCTTTGATAAAATACCCTGCTGTCTTAGTCACTGTTCTACTGCTGTGAGGAGACATCATGACCAAGGCAACTTCTAAAAGAAAGCATTTCATTGGAGTCTTGCTTACAGTTTCAGAGGATTAGTTCCTTTTCATCATGGTGGGAAGCATGGAGGCAAGCAGGCATGGTGTTGGAGCGGTAGCTGAGACTTTATACCTGCATCTGCAGACAAGAGGCAGAGAAAGAGAGAGTTGAGACTGGGCTTGGTGTGTATTTTGTTACTTCAAATTTCACCCCCAGTGACACACCTCCTCCAACCATGCTACATTTCCTAATCCTTCCTAAACAACCCACCAAGCATTCAAGTATGTGTGTGTGTGTGGGGGGGGGCGTTCTCATTCAAACCATCACACTTGCCAAATGCAACTTAAGGGAGAAAGGCTAAGTTCACAGTTCAAGGATATAGTGTATCACAATGGGGAAGTCAAGTTGACAGCTGTTTAAAGCAAACTGATCACATCCCGCGCATAATCAGGAAGCAGAGAGCAATGAATGTGTTCATCTAGCTTTCTCTTTTTTATGTAGACCAGGATCCCAGTTCTTGGAAAGGTCTTGCCATCATTTAGGGTAGGTCTTTTCACCTTAATTAACCTAATCAAGACACTTCCTCAAGATACGCCTAGAGGCTAACCCAATTCAAATAATTCCTGATAGGTCTACCTGGAGACTTGTTTAAAAAATTCGAGGTCTTGTCAAGTTGATAATCAACACTAACCATCAAATAATCTAATTCAGCTAGCAGAATTGTCTGAATCCATACAGTAAATAAGTAACTAGGCCAGGCTTGTCCATAGCCTATTCTTCTTATCCCGTTTTTCATCTAGCAGTTGCATTTTAGATTGAATTTGAATTAGAAATAAATTTTTATTTTAACTATTTATGTATGTGAATATAGAGACTTATATATTATATGTGAATTTAGGTAAATACATACTTCCTTCAGATAACCTCACTCTTATTATTACCCTCCTCCCTCTTATTTTGGATTTATATTTTCCTCCCCCTATAATTAAAGTGAGCCCCTATCTTCCCATTCCACCCCCTTCAAATCACTTGTACTATTTTTTATTGTTCCACTCCCATGGATTGCACTTTACTTATTTGATTTTTGTGATCATTCGTACATTTAAATATGAAGCTAGGAACCATGAATAATTCTGGATATGATTACCTCACTCAATAGAATATTTTCTGGTTCCATCCATTCACCTACAATTCCATAATTTCATTTTTTATTTACAGCTAAATAGTATTCTATAGTATTTACGTACCAACTTTTCATCTTCCATTCCTCAGTTGATGAACATTTTGGTTGATTACATTTTCTACCTATTGTGAAAAGTCTGGTAATGAGCAAGCATCTGCAGAGATGGATGTGAGTTCCTTTTGGTCATGTAGCAAGAAGTTGTGAAGCTGGATCATATGATAGACGTATTTTCAGCTTTTTGAGAAGCCTTCATACTGATGTTCACAGTGGCTGCACCAGTTAATAATCCCATCAACAGTTAATAAGTGTTCTGCTTTTCTCACATCTTCTCCAGCATTTGCTGTTTCATGATCTTATCTCCCTCAAAGTCGTTTTAATTTGCATTTCTGTAGTTTCTAAGGATGATGACACTTTTATATTTCTTAGGCATTTTTTTTCTTCCTTTGAGAATTCTGTTCGGGTTCCAGGACCACATTTTTGAATGGGTTGTTTGTTTTTGTCTCTTTGTGTTTTGAATTCTTTATATATTCTGGTTATTAATCCACTGTCAGATTATCTCTTCGCTCAATTGATTGTTTCCTTAGCTATACAGAAGCTTTTTAATTTTATGAGGTCCCATTTTAAAATGGTTTGCCCAAATTCCTGGGCAAATGGAGTCTTTTTCAGAAAATCCTTTCCTACAATTTTATCTTATAGGGCACTGCCTATGTTTTCTTACAGCAGTTTCATCATTTCAGATTTCACATTAGGTCTTTAATCCATTTGGAGTTGTGTTTTGTGCTGGGTGATAGGTACAGATCTAATTTCATTCTTCTACTTGTGAACATCTAGTCTTCCCCATCACTATTTCATGAAAATGCTCTCTTTTTTTGCAGTGTATTTTTTTGGCTCCTTTGTCAAATACCAGATGACTCTGCATGTACTTATTTTGGGGTCTTCTTTTTTATTCCATTTGTCTGTCTGTTTTTGTTCAAGTAACATGATTTTTATTACTATCAGTAATACTTAAAAACTAGAATGCTAACCCCTCCAGCTTGTTCCTTTTGCTCATGATTGCTTTGATTGTCTTGGCTCCTTTGTGATCCTTAGGATTTTCTTCTTTTTCTATAAAGAACATTGAACATTTTGACTGGGATTGCATTGAATCTAAAAATTGCTTTTGGTTGAATGATCATTTTCATCATAATAATTATGGCCATCCAAGAAAATGAGAGATTTTTCTATTGTCAAGTGTTTTTTTTTGTTTTTTTGTTTTTTTGTTTTTTGCCCAGTCTCTTTCTTCGGGGACTTAAAGTTTAAATTGTAGAGCTCTTCTACTTCCTGGGTTATGTTTATTGCAAGATAATTTATTCAAAACAATTAGAAACTGAGGAGCACTCCCAAACTCCATCTATATATGCCGGGTAATTCTAATACCAGAGCCAGGTAAACACACAGGCACACACACACACACACACACACACACACAAACATTGTCAACAGCTGTGAATGGCAGTGTATCCATTTCTTTCTCACATTTGTTGATGGTGTATAAAAAAGCCATTGATTTTTATAAAAATACTTTGTATATGGTCACATTGCTGAAATTTTCATTTTCAGAAATTTTTGAGGAATTTTTGGGATCTCTATGTTTTCATATGGATATTTTGACTTCTTTATACATTTCTTCTTAAACATTTCTATTGCCTTATTGTTTCAGCTAATGCTTTGAGCACTATATTGAAAAGGAGTGGGTATTGTGGATAGCCCTGTCTCATTCTTGTTTTTAATGGAATTGCTTTAAGTTTTACTCTTTTTAGGTTGTGCTGGCTGTGAGTTTGTTGTATGTAGACTTTTTTGTTGAGTTATGTTCTCTCCAGTCCTTAATTCTCTAGGATGTTTAAAACATTGGATTTTGACAAAAGCTTTTTCTGCTTCTACTGAGATGATCATGTGGCTTTGTCTTTAAGCCCATTTGTATGATTTTTTTACATTTATTAATTTGTATATATTGAACCATCTCTGCATCTCTAAGATAAAGCCAACTTGTTTATTGTGGATTACCTTTTTAATATATATCTGTATTTGATTTGTTAGTAACTGAGGATTTTATATCTATGTTCATCAGTAATAATAACTTATAGTGTGTGTGTGTGTGTGTGTGTGTGTGTGTGTGTGTGTGTGTCTGTGTATATTTACCTGGTTTTCATATAGTGCTACTTAGTATTTGTTGTTTTGAACAATTGGTTGTAGATTATGCTTGAAAGTCTGGTACAATTATGCTGTGACTACATCTGGGTTTGGCCTATTTTTGTCAGAAGGTTTTTTTTTTTTTTAATTAGTATTTCGACCTCCTCATTTGTTATGGGTCTGTTTAGTTTGTTCTGCTTCTTGGTTTAACTTTGGTGGTTTATATGAATCGAGACATTTGTCCATTTCTTTTAAGTTTTCCTTCTTAATGGAGTACATGTTTCTACAATAACACCTTATAATTTTCTGAATTTACTTGGTGCTTGTTTTAAAATTTCTGAGTTCATTTTTGATTTGGTTAATTTGGTTTTCCTCCTCTTCCCCTCCCTCCTCCTCCTTTTTGTTTAGTTTGGCTGGGGATCTGTCATCCTTGCTTATCTTTTTAAAGAACAAGCTTGTAGATTCATTGATTCTTTTTTATTATTTCCTTTGTTTCAGTTTCATTAATTTATGCTCTGACTTTTTTTATTTATTGCAGTTTAGTGGTTTTGGGATTTGCTTGTTCTCCTTGCAAATTTTTGAGTTGTATCCTTAAGCCATTTATTTGTGCTCTTTCTGACTTTTTAATGTAGGTGTGTGATTAGAACTATCTGGTTCATTGTAGGAGTACAGAACTACAATCTGACCCACAGGTTTTGTTGTGTTGTGTTTTCATTTTCATTTAGTTATAGAATTTTTGTTTTAAATTTACTTCTTGATTTCTTCTTTGATCCATTCATCATTATTTAATGAGTAGTTTAATCTCCATGAGTTTGTATATTTAGTACAGATTTATTTGCTGTCAATTTAAGGTTAAATTGCATTATAGTCAGATAAGATACACAGAATTATTTCAATTTTCTGAGTTTGTTAAGATTTGTTTTGTGTCCCATTGGCTGCAGAGTAGAATGGTTTGGTGCAATAATCTGTAGATATGTGTTAAGTCCATTTGGTGTATGATGTTATTTAATTCTGATGTTTCTTTTTTATTTTTTGTCCAGTCCACATGAAATGTTTTTTGGAGAGAATTGGGTATTGAAATCACCTACTATCTGGGGGTTGATGTTAATTTATGTCTTTAATTCTAGTAGTATACTTTTCTGAAATTGGAAGCAGCAGAGTTTGGTATAGATATATTTAGTGTTGTATATGTTTTCTTGGTTGATTGTTCCCTTGATTAGAATGAAGGGTCCTTTTTTTAAAAAAAATTCTCATGATTTGTTTTAGTTTGAAGTCTGTATTATTAGATATTTAAGATAGCAACACCTGTTTGCTTCCTGGTCCCATTTGTTTGGGGTACTTTTTCCCAGCCTTTCACTTTAAGGTGGTTCCTATCTTTAAAGCTGAGTTTCTTGTAGACAACAAAGAATGGATCTTGCTTTTTAATCCTGTTTCTCAATGTCTTTTTATTAGAGAGTTTAGGCCATTAACATTTAAGGCTATTACTGAAGGAGTTGTGTTGGTTGCAGTAATACGGGTGGGGTTTTTTGCATTTTTTTTCTGTTTGTGTTCTTAATTATACTTTGTTTCAGTAACTATATGTTCATTTTATTTCTTGGAGTCTCTTGTGTCTTCTTATTTCTGTCTTCAGTCTGAAGCATTGGCTTTAGTGGTCTGTTGGACTGGTTTTTGTTTTTTGTTTGTTTGTTTGTTTGTTTTTAGGGGAGAGGCATAAATTATTTTAGCCTATTTGTACCATTTTCTTTCTTCTTCATCTATGGTAGATCGTTTTGCTGGGTATCTGTGGACTCTTAGAACATGGAATTCATTGCTCTAGGCTCTATGACTCAGTTTTCCACTGAGAAGTCACCTGTTATCTGATGGGTTTTCCTTTATAAGTGTCTTGTGGCCTTTTTGTTTTGTTATTTTGTTTCAATACTGTTTCTTTGTTCTGTTTATTTAGTGTTTAAGTTGTGATATGTGAGGAATTTCTTTTCTGGTCTTGTATATTTAGTGTTCCATATGCTTCTTATATGTGTATGGGTGTGTCTTTCATTAGGTTGGGGAAATTTTTCTTCTATAGTCTTATTGAAGATTTAGTCTATGCTATTCATCTGGGATTCTTCTCCTGCATCTGTAGCTATAATTTAAAGACTATATTTTTCTTTTCATGGTGTCTCACATTTCCTGCATGTTTCTAACCTTCCCCCATTCCTACCCCCGTGAGTGTGTGTGTGTTTAGTTTTATATGTTCTTTGCTTTATGGTCTAATTCCTGTATTTTATCCTCATATTGGACTTGATCCATTTTACTGTCAAGGATATTTTCCCTACGTTTTCAAATTTTGTTTCTGAGTTTTTCAATTCCACCATAATTTCCATTTCAATTTCTCTTCAACATTTCTATCTCTTTGTTGAATTTGCTTTTCCATCTTGGATTGTCTTTACCATTTCACTCAGACTTTTGTTTGTATTTTCTTGGGTATTGATCAAGCATT
Source organism: Grammomys surdaster (assembly GCF_004785775.1). Taxonomy (NCBI): domain Eukaryota; kingdom Metazoa; phylum Chordata; class Mammalia; order Rodentia; family Muridae; genus Grammomys; species Grammomys surdaster. The sequence goes on along the minus strand of NW_021604685.1, from coordinate 249,653 downwards.
TATTCTCTTTGAATTTTTTCTCTTTAAGTTTGTTTAGCTTTTGATTTGTGTCTTTTAAAAATTCTTTCATTAATTTTATAACTATTCTTTTAAGTTCTGCGTTCTGGAGTTCATCTAGGTAATTCTCCTTGTAGAACATTTCTATAGGACTGATGAATTTGGAGGAACAATGTAATGTCTTGACCTTTCATACCGTTTTTTGTTTGTTTTGTTTTTTTGTGATGAGACCTGGGCATATGTACTTCTTTTGTTGATTGTGGGTTTCATGTGGACACAGCAGGCTATGCTGGTGCATAGGATGTACCTCTAGACACAAACCTGGAGATTATGAAATGTATAGGTGAGGCTCACTAGTCTGGGCTGGAACTCTTGTTGCAAGACCCAGAGTATATCTAGGAATTCAAAATGGTGTAGTCAGGGTAGGAGCAGGTAGACTTACTAGGCTCTGTTATGGCACAAGATATTCTGGGGCTCGGAATATGGATCTGGTGCTCTCCCAGTCCCCCTCCCATAGGTTGACCAGAATAGGGTGCTTGTGTTGAGGAGCATGTATAGCTTATATGTGTCTCCATGCCATGTGGGAGGGCTAGAGAGACCCTGGTAGGGTGTATGATCTGGCCAGACCCAAAGAGGGGGAGAGGAGCCAGAAGGAGGTTATGATCTTTCGTAAACAACAGGTGAGCAACTAGGATTGTGCCAGGGAGCAATCACCCCATCTCTATGCTATTGGGTAGACTAGAGGGTCTCTGTTGGGAACAGTCTATGATCTAGCCAGTTCCAAAGAGAGGAGCAGGAAAGCAGTCATGGTGAACAAAGTGGGGAAGACTATGCTGGGAAGCTCAGGTGTCTTTCCAGAGGGTCTTTGGCAGAAAGAGGCCTATGAGCTAATGAACCCCTAAGAAGCGAAGAGAGGCCAGGATGGGGTCGAGGTTCCTAGAAAGCAGCTGAGGGGTGATCAGAGTAGGGTGGGAGACTGTGCCAGTGAGTGCAAGGAGTGTATGTAGTATTTAGTTACCAAGCTATATATGTTCTTGTCTTTTAAATTTTTGAAAATGTGTTTCATTTTTTCATTATGCATTTTCATAAATAATTTGTTCTTATTTGTCCCATCCCTGATTCCCTTCTCAGGCTCTTGGCGCCTCTTTTACTGATTCCCTACTGCTCTCCAATGGTCCCTTTTTTGCTTTCATGTCTCATGTACTACTTGCTCTCTCTCTCTCTCTTTAAAATTTCCCTGCTCCCTTAAAGCCTCTTCTTTTCCTTCCATTCTTTTTTTTTTTTAATAAATGTTATTGGGTACATTTGTAATTTATAATATGATGGTATAAAACACATATAGATTGTAAAATTACAGTAATGAAACTCATTGATCTATGATTAATTACATATAGCTAAAGCACTTAACTCTGGTTTTTGACAATAGAGGTATATAGAACAAAAATAAATGCCAGACATTTTTTCTTTAAGATTCATGCTTAGTTTTTAATGTTAGCTCTGCTGTTCACTGGATTGACACCATAGGAACATTTTCTGGCTAGAGCCTTCGTTTTCTTTTGTGTCAAAGAGGGCTAAATTAGTTCTTCGGTTCCTATTGTAAGCACTTGTGTGTGAACTCGTTGCTTTTAGACTCTTGAGCCCCAAAGTCAAAGAGAGCAAGTTTGAGCCCCAGAAGCTTATTAGATGCATTGTACCTTAATCAGTGGCCCTATTTCCCCTCTCTTCACTACTCTGACATCCTCTACCTAGTCCAGACAAGCAGATGCTGCCTTATATAAGCTTGACTGACCTACTTGAAGTACTTTGTTTTAAGCACAACCACTTTTTTTTTTTTTTTTTGCAGCCTTAGACCTGGTGCTATCTCTTTAGTGCCCTGGGAGTAGGCTTGATTTTGATTCTCTCATATTCTGTTGAAGTCTAGGTTTTGATAATGTAGCCCTCTAAATCTTTAACAAATTTTGAGGGGAAGCCAGATCACCCAGTTTGAGTACCAGAGGCCTGACACAGTCAATGTTCACTGAATTCTTCAGCCCCTCTGTCATCTACTATTTACTGAATACTTGCTGGAAACTCAAGACTATTGATTTTGACAGGAGAAACATAGTCTATTGAGCATGAAAGACGGTTCACAAGGACTAGGTGCTTTGGCCCACGCTGGATTTTTTTTCTCCTGAGTCTGTAGGCAGAAGGAAATCAGGTAATCACTGGAAACCACCTTTTACTTTCTGATGGACTGTTTAAATGCAGATTCTTCATTGTACAGGAGACATATTGTCTTTGAAAATGAATACTAAGTCAGGAGCTTTTGTAAACTTTTGTCTTAGGTCATATCAAGTAGAGTTGAAGGTGATTTAAGTGGAGTGAAGTATGTTTTCCCTCTGTTCTCTAGATGTAGGAGCACTACTATGTTGGATAAATGATGTTCTTGTTCTAGCTACCTTAGCCAGATGGTCACATTTGGATATTAGATCCATTAATTTCTGTTCCAACCTGGCTCTTCCCCCCTTCCCTCCCCCCATCCACAATCCTCTTTTCCCAGCAAGATTTTAACACGACATCTGTCAAAATGGATGAAAAATGACTTCTCCTTCTCTTTGCCTTGCCCACCCACCCTCTGGCTGTGGTGTTGATGATTATAGAGCTATGCATGTGGGTGGTACAGAGGACAAATTCTTCATGCAGTTCTAGCCCCCTCCTCCTACCCTTCTGGAAGCCTATGGGATTTCTAGCCAGGAAACGCCAAGACTGAACTTCAAATCAAAGACTGGGAAAAAACTGAGGCCTCAAAGACTATTCATAGTAATCCAAGGGAAAAAAATTAGAATTCGAATATGGATTTTAAGATCATTTTAGGTTACCTAAGTGACTTGGCACTGTTTGAGTTCTTCCAGCTTGCCTCTAGCAACAACTAGATTGAAGTTGGAAGCAAGCAGGTTTTAATGTCCTAGAGATAAGAAAAAGGAACTGTTGTCATTGTTTCCTACATTAAAAATGGGGTTTTCTTACCTTTCATCTCTGTTTCTTTCGCTGATGACCACAAGATACATGGTCTGTAATAAAATCTAGTATAAAATGAAAAGCTAAGTAACTTTAACAAGCCTGTAAGCCACATAGATACATATTGTATAAACAGATTATTTGGCAACATAGTGTTTTACAACCCAATCTGATCCAGTTCAGAACTTGCCTGGATTTAGGATGCATGTTCTTCACAGAAGTTTTAAAAAGAGGTTAACAATGCTGTTTGTTGTAGATTGAGCAGATGTTTTATATCCAGTGTAAAGTATTGTTATTTGTAGAATTACACTCTGACTACTTTAACTTCTCCTAGTTGTTATTTTCACCTTATCCTAAGTAGAAATTAGTAAAGAGACAGAGGGAGAGAAGAGACTGGTTGGAGTTATAAGTGAAAAGATTAAAGGGCTGATGACCCAAGATCACTTAGAAAGAAGCAGCCTGGCTATAAAGTATGACTGTATCAGAAGCACAAATGTAGGGTTGTATCTTCGTAAAATATTCAATTTGGCAATCCAGTCTGGGATTGTAGCTCACTTGTTTAGTATGTGTAAAACCCTGGATTTAATCCTCAGTACCATAAGAAGAAAAAGAAAAAAAAGAAGGTCCTTGCTCAGTTAGAGGCAAGAACTGAATACAGAGACGGGCCTAACTCATACAGATTGATGGTGGGGGGTTACTAAATCTTCATGAGCACAAAGAATGGTAGCAGCAAGGCAAACTGAAAAATACATCAAGCTACTCGTTATAGTAGTTTGAAGAGGAGAGAATCGTGTGAGAGGTAGAAAACTAATTAGGAGACAGCTTGAGGTGATGAGGGCCAAATCTAAGAAGGGGTAATGGAAGTGAAGAATAATCTCATATCTAAGAGGGATATACAAGGAAGAAGTAAGTTAAATAGAATTGTGTAAATTAAGAAAACTTAAGAAAAGGAATATGACACATTTTACATTTCACTGGAAGTGACAACAGGCATTTGCAAGGATAGAACTGGAGGCGTATGGGAGGCTAATGTCATGATAAAAAATTATTTCTCTGGGGACCTAAGTAGAGAACAAAACCCAAAATATCTATTGATTTTTTTTTTTTAATGGAGCAGCCAAGGGCTAAAGTGTAAAACCCATTCCTCAGTTTTCCCAGACAATCTGGGAAAACGCAGGCAGTAGGCTATGCTTTAATGTAATGCCAGCCAGTCCTTTGCATGGGTTCTCATTTTCCTCAGCAATGGACCTTAAAAACATCCTTTAAACACACAAAGAAAGGGAAAGGAGAAATAAACTGCAAAAATGAAATTATTGTCTTTATCCCTTGCAAAAGTAAAGTATTCATGTCAACAGAATGCCAAAACTGAGGGAACTGAAGGATAATATTTAGTTTCAGTGTGTCGTTTGATTGATGGAAAAATTTAGACAGGGGGCTAGGTAGATGGCTCAGTTCATAAAGTGTTTACCATGTAAATATGAGGAACTGAGTTCAGATGCTAGCATCCATGCTAAAGATTGGGCTTTGTGCCACATACTTGTTATCTTATTCCTATGAAAGTGAAGACAGGAGGTCCCCAAGGCTTGCTTAGCTAGCCAATAGAACTAAATTTGTGAGCTCCATGTTTCCTTAGAGATTCTATGTCAAAATAAGGTGCATAATCTTGGGAGATGGCTCAGAAGAGAAAAGCTTATACTTGTCTTAACAGAGGGCCTGAGTTACACGCCCAGCATCTCTGTCAGGTGGCTCACAACCGCCAGTAATTCCAGCACCAGGTGATTCAGCACTCTCTTTTGGCCTCTGTAAATATGCCACACATGTGCATACACTATCCCAGACAAATAAAAAAGTAAAATAAGATGCACCTGTAGACACACATGGAGCGTGAGAGGGAGGGGGAAGGGGAGGCAGAGATAGGGGAAAGGGAGAGTGAGAGGGAGAGAGGAGAGGGAGAGGGGGAGGGGGAGGGGGAGGGGAGAGGGAGGGAGGGAGGGAGACAGAGAGAGAGAGAGAAAGAAAGAGAGAGAGAGAGAGAGAGAGAGAGAGAGAGAGAGAGAGAGAGAGA
>NW_021604685.1:75700-244584 GCF_004785775.1 Grammomys surdaster | reverse complement strand
AGAGAGAGAGAGAGAGAGAGAGAGAGAGAGAGAGAGAGAGAGAGAGAGAGAGAGAGATTGGGAGATTGATTCCACGAGTTAAGATTTTTTCAATAGCTAGCATTTGGAACTCTTTTTATGTACTTACATGGCGTTTCTTAGCTGTTCTTGCAGAAGCCTGGGTTATAATTTGTTAGAAAATGCATAATGGTTGTCCTTTAACATTTTTGGCTAAATAGTCAAGAGTCTATTTACAAAGCTGTTTTAAAAGGATAACTTGTCTGTTCTGAAAGAACATAAAACCACAGCTTTAGATATACTTAAAGGGAACTAGGAAATGGAACTTAGCTATTGTTCATGCTTAGCTATTGAGAAAAGGGCCATCTGAGGGGAAAGGGACAGAAGAAACCTCATACCCTCTCTTCATATCCTTCCTTTTCCTGATGTGTATATTTCTAGAAGACAGAACTTGCTCAGTTACCATAACAACAGTTGGAACATTTGCTATTCTTTACAACATATCCTGATTTATGTTTAAATTTTATGTGTATGGGTCTTTTACCTGCAAGTAAGTATGTGTACAATGTACATGCCTGGAGCCTATGGAGGTGACTGGAGAGCACTGGATCCCCCTCAGACTAGTCTTATAGATAGCTGTGAACACCCATGTGGGTGCTGGGAATCAAACTTAGATGTTATGGAAAAGCAACCAGTGTTCTTAAGTGCTGAGTCGTCTCTCCAGCCTCAGTAGTTCATTTTTAAATGTATTCTTCTTTTATTAAATTTATTCTTTAATCTATTTTTACAGTCCAGATTTTATCCCCCTCCTGGTCTACCCCCTAACTGTTGTGCAACCCATACCTCTTCCCCCCATCTCCAAGAGGATGTTCCCACCCCACCCCCACTCCACCAAACCTCCCCATTCCCTGGGGCTCCAAGTCTCTTGAGGGTTACTTGCATCTCCTCTGACTGAGTCTAGACCCGCAATCCTCTGTTGTATTTGTGTTTGGGGGCCTCATATCAGCTGGTGTATGTTGTCTAGTTGGTGGTCCAGTGTCTGAGAGATCTCAAGGGTCCAGGTTAGTTGAGACTGCTGGTCTTCCTACAGGGTCCCTCCTCCTCAGCTTCTTCCAGCTTTTCCCTAATTCGACCACAGGGGTCCCCAGCTTCTGTCCATTGGTTGGGTGCAAATATCTGCATCTGACTCTTTCAGCTGCTTGTTGGGCTTTTCCGAGGGCAGTTATGATAGGCCTGTTTGTAAGCACACCATAGCATCAGTAATAGTGTCAGGCCTTGGAGCCTCCCCTTGAGATGGATCCCAACTTGGGCTGATCACTAGACCTCATTTTCCTCAGGCTCTTCTCCATTTTTGTTCCTACAGTTCTCTCAGACAGGAATAATTCTGGGTCAGAGTTTTGACTGTGGGATGGCAACCCCATCCCTCACTTGATGCCCTGTCTTCTATTGGAGGTGGACTTCAAATTCCTTCTGCCTGCTGTAGGGCATTTCATCTAAGGTCCCTCCCTTTGAGTCCTGAGAGTCTCTTACCTCCCAGGTCTCTGGTACATTCTGGAGGTTGCCCCCACCTCCTACCTCCCGAAGTTGCCTGTTTCCATCCTTTCTGCTGGCCCTCAGGGCTTCACTCTTGTTCTCCCCTCCAATACCTGATCATGTTCTCCTCGTCCCTTCCATGTCCCCTTTTCCCACACAGGTCCCTCCCTCCCCCTCCTGCATCCTGAGATTGCTTTCTTCTTCCTCTCAAGTGGGATTGAAACATCCTCACTTGGGACCTTCTGCTTCTTAGCCTTCTTGAGTTCTGTAGATAGTATCCTTGGTATTCTGTACTTTTGTCTAATATCCACTTATTAGTGACTACATATCACGCATGTCCTTTTGGGTCAGAGTTACCCCACTCTGGATGATATTTTCTAGTTCCATCCATTTGCCTGCAAAACTCATGATGTCCTAATTCTTAATAGCTGAGTAGTATTCCATTGTGTAAATCAACCACATTTTCTGTATCCATTCTTCCATTAAAGGACATCTGGGTTGTTTCCAACTTCTGTCTATTATAAATAAGGCTGCTATGAACACAGTGGAGCACATGTCCTTGTAGCATGGTGGGGTATCTTTTGGATATATGCCCAAGAGTGGTGTAGCTGGGTCTTCAGGTAGATCTATTTCTAATTTTCTGAGGAACCTCCAGATTGATTTCCAGAGTGGTTGTACCAGTTTTCAATCCCACCAGCAATGGAAGAGTGTTCTTTCTCCAGATCCTCGCTAGCATCTGCTGTGACCTGAGTTTCTGTTCTTAGCCGTTCTGATTGGTGTAAGGTGGAATCTCAGGGTCGTTTTAATTTGCTTTTCCCTTATCACTAAAGACTTTGAACATTTAAGTGTTTCTCAGCCATTTGAAATTCCTCCGTTGTGAATTCTCTGTTTAGTTCTACCCCATTTTTTAATTGGGTTGTTTTAGTGGTTAGCTTCTTGAATCTTTTTTATATTTTGGATATTAGCCCTCTATCGGATGTGGGGTTAGTGAAGATTGTTTCCCAATCTGTAAGTTGCCAATTTGTCCTGTTGGCTATGTCCTTTGCCTTACAGAAGCTTTCCAGTTTCATGAGGTCCCATTTATCAATTCTTGATCTAAGAATGTGAGCCACTGGAGTTCTGTTTAGGAAATTTCCCCCTCTGCCAATGAGTTCGAGGCTCTTTCCCACTTTCTCTTCTATTAGATTCAGTTAATTCTGCCAAACCATGAGCATGAGAGGTCTCTCCATTTTCTGAGCTCTTCGAATTCTTTCTTGAGAGACTTGAAATTCTTGTCATACAGATCTTTCACTTGTTTGGTTAGAGTTACCCCAAGATATTTTATAGTATTTGTGACTATTGTGAAGGGTGTTATCTCCCTAATTTCTTTCTTGGCCCATTTATCATTTGTATAAAGGAAGGATTCTGATTTATTTGAGTTAATTTTATATCCAGCCACTTTGCTGAACTTGTTTATCAGCTTTAGTTCTCTCGTAGAATTTGGGGTCCTTATGTATACTATTATATCATCTGCAGATAGTGGTAACTTGACTACTTCTTTGCCAATTTGTATCCCCTTGATCTCCTTTTTGTTGTCTTATTGCTCTGCTAGGACTTCGAGTACTATATTGAATAGATATGTGGAGAGTGGCCATCCTTGTCCCTGATCTTAGTGGGATTGCTTCAAGTATCTCTCCATTTAATTTGATATTGGCTGTTGGTTTGCTTTAAATTGCTTTTATTATGTTTAGTTATGGGCCTTAAAGAAAATAGAAGAAGTCATTAAAAACCTCCCAACCAAATGAAGCCCAGGGCCAAATGGCTTTAGTGCAGAATTCTACCAGACCTTCAAAGAAGACCTAATACCAATATTCCTCAAACTATTCCATAAAATAGATACAGAAGGAACACTCCCTAATTCAGTCTATGAAGCCACAATTACTCTGATACTTGAAGCACACAAGGATCCAACCAAAAAAAAAAAAAAGAACTTCAGACCAATTTCGTTTATGAATATTGATGCAAAAATATTCAATACAATTCTAGCAAACCAAATCCAAGAATACATCAAAACTATCCTCCACTATGATCAAGTAGGCTTCATCTCAGGGATGCAAGGTTGTTTCAATATATGAAAATCCATTAATGTAATCCACTATAAACAAACTCAAAGGAAAAAAAATCACATGATCATGTACTTAGATGATGAAAAGCATTTGACAAATATACAACACCCCTTCATGTTAAAAAGCATTTTTATTCTTGATATTAAATAGTCTGCTAGCCAGTCAAGGTAATTAAATATCTATTAGGGGGACTATATTTTTCAGCTAGAGGACAAGAATGAAAACAATAAAGCAAGTGAAAACTGAGTGAGGGCTGTGATCCTAAGATGTTTTTTCCCTTGTCATTGCAACTTGACGTTGGGGGCATATATTTTACACGACCATACATATCCTCAGACATACAACAACTACTGATGAAAGCTTTGAGGATAGGCAAGGAACGTTGGAGGCAGAAGAGCCAAACTGGGAAAGAATGAGGCATCAGAAGATAAAAGGACAGCCCCCAGATGACAGAAGTTTGCTAGGTCCTCCATGGATCAGCCATGTCAGGATCATAAAGGACTTCTTTTAAATGTAGGGTCTCAAGCGCCAGTTCAGACCTACTAGATTAAACTAAGCTCTTTTCATCCTTTTATTCATATGTAAGAACATCGTTAGTGTGGATGCTGGAAACACTATGTGCCCCACTTACTGGTAAATCTGAAGAAGAACCAGTATACATTTGGTACTGCATCCAACATGCTCTGGGAATTGGAAATTATTTTGTTAGATATCCCAGGAGTGTTATCCTGTGACCTAGAAATATTTGTGTTCCATGATATAGTATCTAAGCACCATCTCCTAGCTTTATATTGGGATTTCAGAAGAAGGGGCAATTGGGAATTAGGACTTTTGGTGGGAAGCGAGGCATAAAGCAGAAGAATAAAGAATGGAATTTGTGGTAGAACCACTCCCAAATGACTTTCTTGGCTTTCTTTATAATGATCTGCTGCCAGCTTTATTTCGGTTTATTTCTCTGGCTGTTCTTTGAGTTCACATTTCCTTTTGTTATTAATTTTTTAGGTTTATGGCTTTTCTCATAATTCTATCCTCTGAGACAAGATTTCTTGGTTTCTACATTTTCTTCTAACTCCCAGAACTTTCTGTCTCTCTCTTCCTCTGACTTGTCTTGAAATTCCAACATATTTATATAGTCAATTAACTATCCTCCATTTTGACATGTTTACAAGCATATTTGTCATCAACTCTTTTCCTTCAACATTTTCACTGTTTCCTCGTATAGTGTATGTTTTAATAACCACAGTTCGGATTGATATCCTCTCCTGAAAATCAACTTTGCCCCCATTTCCTTCAAAATAATTCAAGTCTCTTTACATATACCTCTTGTCTATTTAACCTCCTTCAGCATTTGTTACTATCTTTACTGTACTTCAGTGCTCCATAAAACTTTTCCTGGAGATAAGTAACTGTATAGTATATATCCTAGCCATGAAGTCTTATACTAGGATATTAAATCTAAGACATTCTAGGCATTGTATATCCATCATGCTAATCCACCCTCTCTATAATCTTGCCTGTGAAGCAGACATTATCCTGTTTCATAGATGAAGAAACTGAAGCCCAGTGTTGCGTAGTTGGAGTTTTTTACATTTAGCTTTTGTAATATTGCACTCAGTATCTCTATTACATCCGACAGCACCATTTTGGTTTGTTCCTTTAACTTTTCCAGTTTTCACCTCATGTCATCACTGCTATTTTCTAAAGTAGCAAAGTCCAGAATAAATGGCAGGTTTTTATGTTGTTTGAGGGGCCTTTTCATCTTTAAGTGGGAATAATCCCAGTGAGCAGGTATATGCACACAGTGGGGAGGTCATTGAATGCATGCTGGATGAGAAATGAATGTATAAAGTGTGTGTGTGTGTGTGTGTGTGTGTGAAAACCTTGTAGAAAATTAAAATTTAATTCTATATAGAAAAGAAATATATATAACCAAGTTTAGCCAAAATTTAATTTACCTTTATTAAAATACCTAGAAAATTGGAGAAGAACATTCTTTTACTCTGACAGGTATTTATGGTGAATGAGCATAGGAGCCACATATAACTTCAAGCCCCTGTGGATTCATTATCTGCATCACACCTCTGCACACACAACAGCTAGTTCTTGGCTCAGTGTTTTATAGCTTATGCAGCAAGTAGGAGTGTAGAACTACATAGCATAGCTTGCAAGTTAAAAGTAGATTCTCTAGAGAAAGGCTATATCTGCATTTGAATTTTGTTTTTATAGATGGTGTCCTGAACAGAGGGTCAGTATTCAAAGCTAACATACTCTTGACACTTAATCAAAAGTTGGAAATACAGTTTGAACTATAAACCCACATGATCCTCTAGTCTTGGTCTGTCTGGGATTATTGAGCTAATTTTACAACATTCAGTTGGGACCCATCTTTGAAGGGCGAGGGGGAAACTTACCTAAAAGTATTTTTTTTTTTATTGAGACTACTTTTCACATTACTTTGACAGAATAATTTACAGAAACAAAGTAAGGGAGAAATTTATTTTGGTGCATGTTTTTAAAGGGTATAGTCTCTCTTGGCAAGGAAGGCATGGAGGCTGGGTTGGCTCTTTCTGTAGCAGCAGGAGCATGTATCAGTTTGGTTGTATTTTAGCAGATTATGAAGTGGAGAACTTGGGCTGTTATTAGAAGTGGGTTTAATTTCCAAGGTCTGCCTCCATGGACATCTTCCATCTAGGTCCCATGTCCCAAAGGTTCCATAATTTCCTTAAAACAGCACCACCAACTGAGAGCAAGTTTTCAAACACACGAGCCTTTGTGGAGCATGCAACATTCAAACCACAGCGATTAATGACTAGCAAGTCTCTTTCTCCACTGGGACCAGAACCAGCAGAAACTGACTATTTTCTTTGGTAGAAAGCAAGATCAATATAAAAAGGAATCTCTTTAGAGGGCAGATTAAAACCTCCTTCCTGAGGGTTCTTTAAGACCATCCATTTTTTTATAATAGCTGATAGTGTTCTGTATAAGGGAGCTCATATTAGTAGTATGGTTCGATGGTTCTTAGATATAAAGACCAGTTTCTGTAATTTATTCATTGTTATTGGCTGAAAAACAAGTTTGCTTCACTGAACCTCAATTTTTCTCATCTTTAAAATATGAGAAATAATTAAACACAGCTCATTAGCACAGATTATGTGATATGGTGGGTGAGAAAACAAGTTGCAAATAGTAAAACACAAAGTATTTGAAATATGTTATAAAAATCCCTGCTGGGCTGTCTGTACTGAACCCTTCTTGTATCTTAATTTTTGTGGAGAACATAGAAGTTAGAATCCTGAACCCAGACGTATGTCTTAGACAGGACCTAAGGGGTACTATACCTTAACCAAGACAGAAGCTCAGTGTATATTCATATCTATGTATTCATATGTGTGTAATGTTATGCATATTCATTTCCTGAGAAGACTGTAGCATTAATTCTCTGGACAATGTGTTATATGATAAGTCTGTTGGAGAGGATATATATTCCACAAATGAGTGTCTTTTATCTTTGAAATGTTTTATCTTTGGTCTTATGGAACCTTGATTTCCTTAGGTAGACATTTCCTTCCTCAAATGGGCTCATGGGAAAGCTTATTTATAAATGACATGTTAAGTAACTCAGTACACACACACACACACACACAGAGAGAGAGAGAGAGAGAGAGAGAGAGAGAGAGAGAGAGAGAGAGAGAGAGAGAGAGAGAGAGAGAGAGCGATTGAGTCTCCGTGCCAGGAAGGCCATATGTTCTCTAATTCCAAAAATGTGCCTTTACAAGTACTGGGATGTCCAGTAGTTACAAGGTGGAAAAGTTAAGGGGGAAAAAAAACCAAATGAAGATATAACAGAATGGTCAGTAGCTAGAGAGAGACAGTTTACCTCTCACTCTAACTTTATCTATATGTGCTTAAGTGAGTGTCATGGCTATATGTGTTTTTGTTCATGTGCATGTGGTAATGGACTAGATGTTTGTTTTCTGTGGTGTGGAGCCCTTTCTCGATCTCCATGAAATTGAGTGACCCAGGTTAAGATTAAGGACTATGGGGGTCTGGTGAGATGGCTCAGTGGTTAAGAGTATTGACTGCTCTTCTGGAGGTCATGAGTTCAAATCCCAGCAACCACATGATGGCTCACAACCATCCGTAATGATATCTGATGCCTCCATATGGGTGTCAGAAGACAGCTACAGTGTACTTACATATAATAAATAAATAAATAAATAAATAAATAAATAAATAAATAAATCTTAAAAAAAAAAAGATTAAGGACTATGTACACCCTCTGCCTTATTAAGTAATCTTCAGTTTCTGGTTTAATGTCTTTATTACCAATTTTTTAAATCTATCAAATGAAACCAACAGAGACTCCCTATATATCTCTTATCACATGGGATGTGGTGGGTGAGAAGAACTAAATAATATACTACCAACTCTCAACTGATCAGTTTCACACGGAGGAGAAAGGGAAAGGAGCACAAAAAGTTGAAAACACATATGCCTGTGCTTCATTTTAGCCATTGATGCTAGACCAGCCTTTCTACTTTAAAGATCCAAGACTGGTTTAAAGCACCAAGGAGAGAGAATAGAGCTTTATTTGTTTGTTTTTATTCTAGGAAAAGGAGTTCATGAAAATAGATAAAAGCATGATTCTTTGTATTCTGGATTATTCTATGTACTTGCTAATAGAGAACCAAAAGCATTGTTTGTCTTATAGCATGCATGTTGGTGTCATTTTCCCTTCACCACCACCTCTCAGCACTGAAACATGTAAGCTTTGCCATTAGATAGTAGATTTGTGTGAGGAGGTGCTTAAGTAGACTAGTCAGATGTATGAACTGAACATTCTCATTTTGTCTCCTAAGCTGATCACTGGAGATTCCATCGTTAGTGCTGAGGCAGTATGGGATCACGTCACCATGGCCAACCGGGAGTTGGCATTTAAGGCTGGCGACGTCATCAAAGTCTTGGATGCTTCCAACAAGGATTGGTGGTGGGGCCAGATCGACGATGAGGAGGGATGGTTTCCTGCCAGCTTTGTGAGGGTGAGTGTCAACCTTCACTCTGCTCTTCTCTCCTTGGCTTTCCCTACATGCACTCTTGTTCTGCTCATTCCTCTCTTGGTGGGTTTTCTTTTGTCTTTTCATTTCTTTTTCTCCCTCTCTGTGTCTCTTTTGCTTCACTCCATCCCTTTCTTTAAAGCTCTGCTTTCAAACCTTTAGACCTTTCTTTTATCTCTTATTTTAGTTGCATTTATTTTGATAAGTCACTGCCTTTGTCAGAGCTTTTCTTTCTAGATTTAACTTAGATTTTTTGAGGTTCTTTTTTTCAACTCTGGCTATAAATAATTTTTTTGTTGCCTTTCTTTTCCTTTTCCCCATATCTTCTTTATTTTCTATATTCCCCCTTTGATCCTTCCTTCTAGATCCTTCTTATCTTTTCTACTCTTCATTTTGGCTCTCTTCTCTTTCTCCTTACGTCAACTATACTTCTTTCCTTTTCCTTTTTTTTCTCTCCTAGAAGAAAGTATGTACTATTATGTACTGTCATAGTCTTTAGCTATTGATGTCAGAATATGTACTCCCTGTTCTTCAGGGGCAAGAGATTACTCATCACAGGTCTTACTTCTTATAACAAAGTCGAGTGGCTGGGATCTAAAAAAATGTTGTGTATGGGAACAGGAAGCCTGTAAATGTTTGGAAGGCTTTGAATTGTTTGGTACCTTACAATAGAGAACCTGGACATTAATGAAGGTGTTCCTGTGTGGCCTCTGTTTCCAATAGGTCACCTTTTAGCAGGTTGCTGTGGGAAATTTTCAATGACCTTGCGTCTCAGCTCTTAGCTTTGCTTAAGGCTGTTATTTTGAATTTGTTCTTCAATTATTGGAAGGACCAGTTTTTCCCATCTGCAAACTGGTCCAGGCAATCTTTTTCGGGCCAGAGGCTATCACAGTGAATAAGAGACGACAATGAGAATTTCTTTGTGTCAAGACAAGTAGCCAAAGCTCATAAAGGGTGTGTTAATGACCACCCTTGCTATAGCCTATCACCTTTTGTTAGTTCCTTTTTTTCCCTTTTATACTTTTTAAAAGAAATTCATTGACAATTTCATACAGGTATATAATCGAAGATATTTAATTTTTTTCAGTACTGAGGAAGTCAGATCCTCATGCATGCTAGACAAGTGCTCTACCAACTAAACGATATCACCATCTTCATTGTTGGTTTCTTCTGAAACATAAGACTTAAGTATTCTGGGCCCCAAACAAAAGGTTAGAGGGGCATTGACTTTTGGAGAGCAAAGGACTTTTTATTTACATTCTAAACACTGTCCTCTCTCATAGCCCACCCTCTCCTTCTCCTCTGAGAGGGTGGGGCCCCTGGATGTAATTTGAAGGAAGGAGCAAAGCATTGGAGTTGAGAACTTCGATTGCAACTTAATTAGTTCCTACCAATGTGTTTTTAATTTTTATTTTTACTTTTTTTGGCAAGATTTACAACCAAAACATAGGGGTCCTACAGCAGACTTTTTTCTGAGGATATAATGAGCTAATAATACATGTTAAGAAAAGATTTAACACAGTTACACAAGCATAAAGTACTTGAAAAATGCCTACCTATGTTTTAGTTTTTACTATAAGTATAGTTGTAATCATTATTACCACCTTACTAGCTCTACCAAGGTCCACATATCAAGGCTGACCATATCAGTTGAAAGAGAAACCCATCCTTGTAGGGAATATCAACTTATAAAGCACAGTTATTGATTGATAGGATTTATGTGTTGACTTAAGCAAGGAAATAGAATTGCCTCTTGTCTCCTTCTATGCTGAGTGTTTTCTAATGAAATATCTAATCTTTTATTCTCTGCTTATGTGGTTTATTTCATTAATGCCTTGAAATGTTATCTGTGTCCCAATCCAGCTTTAATGGTTGATAAATCAGTCCCTAGGGTATTCAAAATGAACCCATCAATAACCACAAGACTTAAGAGCTGATATGAATTTTTATCCACATAGAGCGTGTGGCTTCTGTGCTGCCCAGCCTCTCTTTTTAAAAGGATGATTAAATGGTCACTTAAATATTAATGTATTTTGTTTTCAGAGAGATAGACCATGGGATAAGAAGGAATATTGAACAAGTCAAGATGACTTAATGAAATAAATGCCAAGGTCAATCTTTAGAGAATATCTATGAGAAAGCACTGATGGTTTTAAGTCAAAGGCTAAAAGGAGTCATATTTTAGGCATACATCTGCAGTAGCCACTTCATGTAGAATATCCAAGAAACAGACTATTAAAACTCAGAATCCAAATTAAACACTAAGTCCCTCCAAATTACTGAATCCACTTATAGTCTAATTATCTGAACAGTTTTCCAATGAAGACATGCAAATGTCAATATTCTTAACCAACATGAAAATATATGTCATTAATAAAACCACTTTGAAATAATATTTCACCCCATTCAGAATAACTAACCTCTCTCTCTCTCTCTCTCTCTCTCTCTCTCTCTCTCACACACACACACACACACACACACACACACAGTGGGGGAGGGAGAGAGAGCGGGGAGTACAGATTCATGCATGTGCACAAAAAGTTATACAAATGCTGGTGAGAACCGGGGGAAGAGGGACTGTCTGCTGATTGGGAGTGTAAACTATAGAAATGAGTATTAATGTTTCTTGAAAATGAATTACTACTTTCTCAATAACAGAAAACACAAGGTTAGAGTGAATAATGTAGTTACTGACCTGGACCATTAATGATAGAGCATGAATCATAACTTGGAAATCTAATATTTCTTACAATACCAATGTTTATTCTTTAAGTATTTAAAGTAGTATCCCATGCCTGCTTCATAATGTATTCAGCAATGAACATTTGTTACCTTTGTGATGTCTTTTGTTTTAAGAACAGAGTTAAGTCTCCATTTTAGTATCTTCTCATTCATTGGTCAGCTTAAGTGAATCAGATCATACTGAATATCAGTCCTCATATCTGGCTGTGGAAATCTTTTACCTACTTTGCTGGGCTTATTTCCCTGGGAGCTGAGAACAATCTGCTGAGACATGATTGTGTTTCTAAGGAGCCTGTGGTAGCATTTTTCCCCCTGCTAGGCACCAATTTCAAGTCATTCAGTCTATTTTCCTTTGATGCTGTGCAGAAAAGGAGCCTTTGTTCTGACACCAGGCTATGGCCTGTGGAGAGCATGTGTTCAAGCAGTTTTTATATAGGATGCATAACACATTATTATTAGTGAATGGTGAGGTCTGTGTCACGAGGCATGGATTTGTTCAAAAGGTAAATAATTGGCCAGCAAGATGACTCAGCTGGTAAAGGTGCTTACTGCCATGCCTGATGACCCAAATTTGACTGCTTGAACCCACATGGTGAAAGGAGATAAACAACTGGACTCTGGCAGTTTCTTCTCAATCCTCCATACGCAGAAATGTGTACTGTGCCCAATTCACTCCCCCCAAACACCTAATAAATGGAACTATTCTAGAGTTGTATGCATTTTCCTTGTTTGTTTTTTCTCCATTGGTCACGATTTTGTTTTTAGTTTTGAATTTCTTTGGAATCTTACTTTCCTGGGGGTTGTCACATAAAAGGATTACCTGCAGCTAAGAAGATGACTCACTAAAGTGCCGGCTGTACAAAGATGAGGACCCAAAGTTTGGATCCCTAGAAGTTCATATAAAATGCAGGGCATGGTGTCATGTGAAAAAAATTCCCAGGTTATTTATTTATTTTTGGTTTGGTTTTTTGAGACAGGGTTTCTCTGTGTAGCCATGGCTGTCCTGGAACTCATTCTGTAGACCAGGCTAGCCTCGAACTCTCGAACTCTCGAACTCAGAAATCTGCCTGCCTCTACCTCTCAAGTGCTGGGATTAAAGGCGTGTGCCACCACTGCCCAGCAAATCCCAAGTTATTAACCTCAGCCAGTGGTGGGGTCCAGGGAGATAAGCAGATTTGTAAAACTCACTGGCCAGCCAGTCTAGTTGAATCAATGAGCTTCAGGTTTAGTGAGAGAACTTTTCAGCAAAGAAAGTTCAGAACAACGGACGAAACACACCTAATGACTACCTCTGGCTTCTACATGTACTTGCACACATAAGCACACACTGATACTCAGGCATATTATATAATACCATATACCACATACACCACACACACACACACACACACACACACACACACACACATGATATATATGACGTGTGTTAGCCAGAAGTGGCTAACTTACATGCATATAAGGACCAGACAGGCAATTTTGCCAAATGGAGCAAGTTGATTCAAGAGCTAAGGTTCCTGCCTCGTCTAAAATCAGAGAAGTGTGATTTTGAGTAGTTCCTAAGTGATATGAAGTGGGATGGTGGGTGGGGAGCCCAATGGAACAAGATCATCCAATTTTTCAAGAAAAAAAATAATTAAAATTGTATGTAGATGGAGAAATGGCTCAGTGGTTAAAGAGTACAGCATTTTTTGAGACCTGAGTTTGATTCCCAGCACCCGGTTCATGTAGCTCACAACTTCCTGTAACTCCAGTTCTACAGGGATCTGATGCTTCTGGCCTCTTCAAGCATCTGAACTCACATGCACATACCACCACACAAATATACATGACTGAGGATAATAAAAATAAATATTAAAAAAGAATTTCAAGTTTTATGTAATAAGTATCTCATAGATCCACCTTGGGACGGGTCTGTGGTCACCGGGTCACTGAATGTGAACATGACTGCCTGGGCTGGCCTTGCTGAGGCTCTGGTTTGGCTGTAGGGTTACTACTGCATCTTGAGTTCATGCTAATGATCTGAGTCCCTGAAGTGGGTCTCACTAGGCTAAGAAAGGGAGGGGCCTGGAGGTTTGTTGCTTGGCAGACAGGTTGCATGGTGGGTAGGTCTCCTCAGCCTGATAGTTTGGAAACTCCCAGGAAGCCTGGGTTGCTTGGATTTGGGATGAGCTCCCAGGGAGAATACGGTGTTAATTCTTTGATTTGGGGTGCCTCCAGGTTGCACTGTTAGGCTTGTTTAGTTAAGTCCAAAGGTCTGAAGGTAGGGAGCAGCCTGTCCTTGAAGTGTTTGTTCCTTGTACACATAGGAGTGAGATGGAACTGAGTGTTGGTTCCTGGTAGTGTCTAGGGAAAGGAGGAGACTAGAGCCTGAAGCCCAGAGTCCTATGCTGTTGTGGGTGGGGATGTTTGGAAAAATCTCAGACCTGAAGTCATACCACAGTCTGGTCCTTGCCACAAGGAGAGCCTTCTGAGTCTGTAGATTGTCTCATCTCTCACAAGAACCCATTGGTGGGCATGAACCCAAAAGCTGGAGGAACTAGGATAGAACATAGCCAACCCATTATGGGTGGTTTTTCCCCCTGGGCTGGTGGTCCTGGGTTCTATAAGAAAGCAGGCTGAGCAAGCCATGGGGAGCAAGCCATAGCTTCTGCATTAGCTCCTGCTTCCAAGATCCTGCCCTGTTTGAGTTCCTGTCCTGACTTCTTTCAATAATGAGCAACAATGTGTAAGTGTAAACTGAATAAACCCTTTTTTTCCCAACTTGCTTTTAGGTCATCACAATTTTAACTACATAAAACAGACACCATCGCTTAAGTAAAGAGACAGCCTATTGAACTGAGAAAAAAATCTTTACTATGTTTGACCCACAAAAGATACAAGGGAATGTTGCTCAGTAATGGTCAGATTAAAAGTTTTTTATTTGCCAGTGGTCAAGAGCATGCCTATGCCAGAAAGAACTCTGGACCCCAAAGTGACCAGGAGTATGTCCTATGTAGATTATCTTTATATATCATACAATCAAAACCCACAATTACATCATATCAGGCAGGCCAGAGGGAAAATGTTTCAAAAGTTTCTGTTAACAAAGTTTTCGAAAGCATTAGTTGATTAAATATTAGTTCTATGTTGTAAAACATACATCTCCCCAAACTCAAACTAATTTATAATGAAAGAATTAGAATGTTCTGCTCATTGGAATATGGAGAGCAGAGTCTGGGAAGGAGTTGGGTGAGATACAAGCAGAAGTTAGCTAAAGCTAGGATAAATAGAGTCACTTTGGACAGTTACCTACACATTTAACAGAGGGTTAGTATCTAGAATGTACAAAAGACTAAACAAACAAATTCCCCCTACCAAAACCCAACAACAAACAACAACAAAACCCTAACAAACCCTAACCACCAAGAAAATAACCCAATTAAAAATTGGGGCATGGAATTAAACCGATGGGCCTCAAAGGGGGAAATACAAGTGGCTCAGAAATATTTTTGTTTAATGTTTAATAATCTTATGTATCGAGAAATCGCAAATTAAAACTACTTGGAGATTTTATCGTAGCCCAATGAGAATGGCTAAGTTCAACAACAACAAGGAGAACAAAATGACGACAGATGTTGGCATAAATATGAGGAAAAGAAACACTTATTCACTCATGGTGGGAGTGCAAACTGGTACAACTACTATGGAAATCAGTGTGGATGTTCTTCAAAACACTGAAAATAGATCTTCCACATGCTCCAGCTATACCACTCTTGAGCATAACTCAAAGGATTTTATATCCTACTACAGAGTTTATATCCATGTTTATTGCTGCTCTATTTACAATAACCAGGAAATGGAAACAGCCTTATATTTACACAATTATGAAATTCATAGGTAAATGGATGGAGCTGGAAATTTTCTGAGTGAGCCCAGACTCGAAAGGCAAACACTGAATGTTCTGTCTCTTATATGAGGATGCCAGCTTTAAATCTTGAAATACACGTGTTTAAATGAAATACCTATATAAATCAGGAAACCAGTAATGGCCTGATTGGGTAAGCTTTCAATAGAGGGGAGATAGGATGCAGGTGCTATAAAGGGGGAATGAGGAGTGGAGCAAGTACAGTGTGGTACTAAATGGGACAGAAGGGTAGAGGACTTAGTAAGGGGAGGGATAATTAACACTGAAATATGTTTAAACGTCATATGGAAAGCTGTCCATACACACACACACACACACACACACACACACACACACACACACACACATACATTATAACGGAGTAACAGTATCTTTTCTAGACACCATAAGATGTCACATACAAAGCCTAGTGCAAAGAAACTTGATCCATAGTCCTCCCTTCATTTTCAAAGAGAGGATCATGTAGATATATGTGGAGAAATCCCTCTCGATTGGTTTGATAGCTGCTGCAGACATTTTAGGGGATCTGGGTATTCCACATGCCTTCCACCACCATTACCTTGCCATTCCTTCTCCCTGTCACAGTGTATTACTTAACCTTTACTGCATTATGAAAAACGTTCATTTCTCCTTTTTTCCATCCCAGTTAGAGATATAAAATGAGGGAATGAAGGCTTCAAGATAGGATGTGACCCATCGAAGATCCTGTAGCTCATTAGAATTATGTTGAACCACTCTCCAGTTAGCACTTTGGGCTGATCATTCAGTGTTATTTATATGATATTACATTATCCTTTACAGATATTTTTGACCCTCTAAATATGTGTGGAGATTGAATGTTCTTATTTTCTTTTTCTTCTTCTCTATTTAAATGTGTATGTTATTTGAGAGATTTGAGTTATGTAACCAAGGCTGACCTTAAACTTATGATCCTCCTGTTTCAGTCTTAATATTGCTCGGATTATAGCTATGCATCAACATATTCTGATCAGAATTTTCTTTTGTAGCAAAAAAAAAAAAAAATTCTCAATATTACCTGTGAACCTTACTTTGGTTCCTACAGATTATCTAAGAGAAGCCACAAACATTGTTATCATATACTGTACTGATTCATTATTTGTGACTGCTCATATACCTAGTTTAGAAAAGTAGGTTCTGGCTTAACTTTCCATTTAGTTGGATTTGATTCAATTAGATAATGTAATAGGACTGAATTTGTTGACTCTTTCTGTAAGTATCTTTGAGCCAGAAAATTTCAACACTTGGGAGAAATCTGAAAGTCATGTAGTTTGGCCTTCGTGCTGATCGATGAATACCTTCATAATGCCCTTTGCTTTACAAGTGTTCATCTTGTCTCTAATCTTACACAACTACTGACAGTTAGCAACCTGCATCTTGAAGTCATTGCTTATGGCTTATGGCTTAGAGCAGATTTGGAAGATTTTTCTCTTTAGGCTAAATTGTCTTTCTGGAGTTTATACACATGGAATGGGCCTATGTGGCCAAAACCACTAAGTCTAGAGATTAATTTTCTTGGTTGGAATTAGACCTTTCTCATTTAATAATAATTGTCTTTGAGAGGGTAGCTTGTGTTTTCTGTGCTTCAGTGACCATTTATATGTAAACTAATGATATAACAGCACCTACTGAATCTTTTGTTATGAGAATGAAACAAAATTATGCAAAGGAGATACTGACCGGTTAATCTTATCAAAGAGGAAACTTTCAACAAATAGTACTGCTGATCTCCCAAACTTTGAAAGCTAATGTCAGAAATGTGTTTATTTTCCTTTGTTCACACCCTCCACTTAAGAATAACTTCTCTTTGTACTCAAGTGTCTAGAGTCTGAGACCAGATCTTCCAAGCCTCTCCTATCCTCTGGCTTCTGGGCTTTCAGCTTTTACTCATTATTTGAATAAGCTATTTCATCTGAATCATCTTGCTGCTTCTACATGTATGTTGCTAAGGTTACTTTGGCATACAGAACTTATATTCTATCTCATTTGACCACTTGCACAAGGACATGGTCTACCCAGAGGTCTGAACATGCTGATAATGCCAGGCTTTCAAGTTAATCATAGTAGTATTGTGACTAATGAGCCTGCTGCATCTGTAATTGGGTAGTGTGCTCTTTTTGGCAACTTGATTTTTACAAGGAAACATAATGTTACTGCAGTAGTACCTTAGCACTTAGCCTTCATTTGTAAGCATCTAAATTGTAGACAAGTGCAGTACATTGGAGTCTAAGAACAGATTAGATGTATCAGGGAACAGTGCTATAAATAGCAAACCTATAAATTCTTCCCATTAGTCCAGCCCTTCTATAGTTTTTGCACAAAGGCTAGCACATGAAATACAGTTGATAGTGTGGGAAGAGATGTGATTCAGCTCAAGTTGGGGTGAGGAAGGATCATATGACTTGGGTAGCCATTAGAGAATACCATAGCCTATATAAAGAACACCAAAGGGTAAAAATACAAGGAGAGTGTTGCAAGAGAACACTTGACATTAACAAGCCAGATTTGAGATATCTGTAGCATTCTGCAAGATGAGAGTGAGTAAGACCCTAGTGGACCTACCTATGCAAATAGATGGCATAGCCCAAAACACGCCTCACGAGGTTGTTATTATTATCCCTTAGGCTGGCACCATCTGCCTCTAGAATTATGAGGTAGCATCTGAGAAAAACTTGTTCTATATAGTCAGTGGAGGGTTTAAGGAAGTATTTTTGTAATTGCTTTCCTACTTTCCTTAAATCTATCATACTTTCAAAACTATCTTCATCACCACTGGTTTCTAAGCAATTCCTTATACCACTAGCAAGGGCAGATTTATAGCCCAGGCTAGAGATAATGATATCCTATCTCGTGACAAGGAACTAAGGTAAGAATTCAAGGGTTCAAAGCCAGTGCTTTACCAAGTCACCATCCAAAGTTGTCTTTTAAGAAAGTTTTCTCTGACTCTCGGTCAAAAATTGCCTATTTCCTAGAAGATGAGTAACTTGGATTAGATGGATTTTCAGCATTATTTAAAAATAGATTTCATCATAAAAAGCAGGCAGGGCAGGGCTTTGTATATTCAAGTTTGATAGCTTAAATAGAAATCTTTTATTTTTTTATGTATTTATAGTGTATCTTGGTCATATCCATCACTCCCTCCAGCCCGCACCACACCCTTCATGACATATCTTCTATTTCTCCTAAAGTAATGTTTTTTTATAACCTCCTAACTCCAGTTAATGGTGCCCAAGTGTGCATGTGTGTGTAGTAGTCCAGTGAGGCATAGACAACCTACAAATGACTCTTCCCACACCAAAGAATAGTGACTTTCCTGTTCTTAGCAGTTATCAACTGCCATTGATGGGGGCGTTGAAAAAAAGCCCCTCCCCCTCCATGCTTGAATTTTTAATTTTGTTGATCTTGTGGAGGTCTCGTGTGTATAAACAGAGCTGCTATGAGTTCATGTGTGTAACACCTATGTGGCATACACAGGTCAGCCTTTTGCAGTACTCTTCCCATCCTCCAGCTCTTATCTTCTCTGCAGCCGCTCTTCTGTGATATCTCCTGAGCCTTGGAGGTAGTGGTGGTAGTTGTAATGTAGATGCCCCATCTGTGGCTGAGCACACAGCATATTGAAGAGTCTGAGTCTCTTCATTAACCACTACACATTCCAATCAGAAGCTTCTTTGACCAAGGTTGAAAATAGCACAAATCTATGAATATAAAAAGAAATATTGTAGAAGATTTTTACAACATGACCGTCTAGAAAACTATTAATCAGTTCTGGTCTACAGCCTATACATTATCTAGCCATGAATTTTGACCATGTTTACAATACCGGGCACAAATGACTTCCTCTGGAGCATGTTCAAATCCAATCAAGAGGGCTGGAGAGATGGCTCAGTGGTTAAGAGCATTGGCTGCTTGCTCTTCCAGAGGTCCTGAGTTCAATTCCCAGCAACCACATGGTGGTTCACAACCATCTGCAATGGGATCTGGTGCCCTCTTCTGGTGTGTCTGAAGACAGCTACAGTGTACTCATGTAAATGAAATAAATAAATCTTTAAAAAAAAATCCAATCAAGAAAGTTAGTTGGTTACCCCATAAACTATCTCGCCACTATTGCCTCAGTGTGTGCATCTTGCCTGGAAGATCATTATTGTAGCATGCAATATGCAGCACTGGTCAAGACCACTGATCTCCTTTCTTCCCCAGCAGCCCTCATAGCACTTTCCACCATTATGAAATCTAGCTAGAAGGGAGAGAGTTTCTTGATAAGTTCAAGACTGATACCTTTATATCCTGCAACTGGAGTGTATGTTGTTTTCAGCAATAGGATGTTAGCCATCTATTTATGATAGGCAACCAAGGGCAATACAAATAGACTGCCTTAGTGTGGGCATCTTTGCGGCTTCCTTGACCAATAATTCATAGGGAGGTAACCTGTGCTTGGCACTGAAATTTTTACTTAATGATTTACATCTTCTGAGAGCAGCATTATTTTTCTATGTGGCACACTTATGTTCAGACCCATTTTCTTTCAAAAATTATGCTTTAGTTAGCTTATACTAGTGGGATTTCATAAGGCTTCCTTAGACATCCTTAATTTTGGTGAATTCCTACTTGCCCCTCATTTCCCTTACTCTCTGCCCCCAGCCCCATTTAAATCTTTAGTTCTTATGATTTCTACATATTGGAAATCACATGTGTTCTACAGACTGTTTCTATTGTGTTTTCTACTTAGATTACAAGATCATAGTTTTCCACAAAGACTATTCATTTTGGTTAATTCTTCCCTTGCCTTCTAGTTTCCCTGTTTCTCCACTACCTGTTTGAGTCTTTCTGCCCATCGTATGCCTATGCTCTACTTTCATTTCACCTATAATTCATACTCCCTTCCTAATATTTATCCCTTCATTCATTGCTAGTTTCATAACTACCACATGTACTTGAAGCTAAACATATAAAACACAAGATTTGAAGCTAGTACCCATATAGGACAGATAGCTGTACATTAGTCTTTTGGGGCCTGGGTGACCTCAGTAAGTAATCTTTCCAGTTTTATCCATTAAATTTTATGACTTAATTTTTCCTCATGACTGAGTAATGTTTGACTTTTTATAGGTATTACATGTTCATTATATGTTCAACAGTTGATATACATCTGTTTTTATTCCATTTCCTAGTTATTATGAATAAAATAACAATGAACATGGATGTGCAAGAAATTTTATAGTAAGATATAAAGTTCTTTGGTTACTTGCCTAGAAGTGGCTTGACTAGGTCATATTGCAGATCTAT
Source organism: Grammomys surdaster (assembly GCF_004785775.1). Lineage (NCBI taxonomy): Eukaryota > Metazoa > Chordata > Mammalia > Rodentia > Muridae > Grammomys > Grammomys surdaster. The sequence continues at coordinate 223,948 of NW_021604685.1, read as the reverse complement.
TTCTACTTATTAAATAGCTGGCAAACATATTTACCCATTTTGTGAGCTGCTCTTTACTTATCCCATGATGACCATGAAGCAGAGAGATTGGAGTGGGGACTGGCAATAGTTATAACCTTTAAAATCATAGCTTTCACTGACCTATTTCTTCTGTGAGGCATTACTTCTTAAAATTTCAACCACTTCTCAAAATAGTTTTGCCAACTGGGAACTAAACATTTAGCACACAAGGCTGTGAGAAACATTTCATATTCAAACTTATGCCATGGTGGATAGTTTTAAAGCCAGTGTAAGAGGGTTTTAAGAAGAGACTTAAATTCAGCTTAGGATCTAGGAGGAGATGGTAAGAAAAAGCATGATCGGAATATATTGAATACACTTTCAATGAAAAAGAAAAGCCAGGGGACAAAAAAGAATAACAGAAAAGAGTAGAAGATACAATGAAGTGATAGTGAAATAGGATGCATTGGAAAGATATGGTTATTGTCATGGGTGTATTGTACAGGAAAACTGAGCGGACAAGTTCTGTCTTTGTGTGTTGATGTGCAGTTATGAATGCAAATAAAAGTAATTGCCATAGGTCTTTTCTCTTCTCACCATCCCTCTCCCCTCTGAACTGTAACCAAAATTTTCATTGTTTTATTGGAGATTATTACTTCTAATTATGTGTATGTTAGAAAAGGAAAACAATTTGTTAACAGCTTTCTTATGATGCTTTTTATTTAATTAGCAAATTATCTTTCCCTTGGGAGACAAGGAGTAGCTTCTTTGCCTGACTGTTTATTGTGCTGATTGTCTTTGTGCTAGACAAGAATGCTAAGTATTATATTGATTGATATATTAACAATATATATTACTGTTTATATATATTACTGTTTGCACACACACATACACACCACACACATATTACTTTTCTGTTGCTGACCAAACACTACCTTAGGGAGAAAAAGGTGTTATTTCATGTTACAAGTTACCATATATCATCTAGGGAGACAGGGAAAGGAAGGCATTTCTTAATTATTTTAATGGGTAGGTAATAAGGGATCAATTACACACATTGAAAAAAAAAGCAAGAAGGAAAGACCCAAGTATGTTGTTCACACCTTTAGTCACAGAACTCAGGAAACCGAGGTAGGTATATCTTTTTGAGTTTGTAGCCACCATACTCGACATAATGAGATAGGACTATATTATGATATCCATGTCTCAAAGAAAATTAAAACACACACACACACACACACACACATTGATGTTTTGCTTAGAGATAGCACATTTGCAGATGGAACGTTCTAGATAATCAAGTTTTGATCATTTCTTCTTATATGCAAAATGCATTTAAGCAGTGATCTCTAGTTGTTTTGGCCTAGACCAAGTAAGTGGAATATATTTTGCTAATATCTTTAGGCATTCTGGATAATAATTATGCTCCCTATATCTCCTAGGACTGAAAGTAAGAAAGAGTACAGTTTAGAAGTACTATTACAGCTCTACCTCAAAGCCTTAGCTGTCATAAAACTACTCATGAATAGTGTTGAATTCTTCATGGCTTGGTCCTAGAAAACCTGACTGGGACAACAAAGGAATGAAGAAAGGACAGCCACACATACAGAAATGATGGGATCAGGTGGTCCATGCTTATTCTAATGGAGTGGCACCAATTATGCAACAATCCAGAACCTCATCAAGTTTTTTATATACAGCACAGCGGAGAAAGATTTAGCTAGTCTCCATAGGAGATCTCTCTGTAGGTGAGTTGTGCAGTCATCCTGGAAGAGGGAGTTGCAGTTGGTAGTTTTTGCACACACTGATCAATCATTCCTAAACACTTGTACTTTGTCCAGAGGAAGACTTTGTCATGCCTTACCTGGATTTTTACCTGGAGGAAGTCCTTGTCAATAATACACAGTAACTGTTGACTTTACTCCTTCCTTATACATTAACTCAAAGGGTCATCTGATCCTTAAAGACTAGACAGTGCTGATGTATCTAAATTGCCTTCTCTCGGGTTCTTGAGTTAGGAATGTCAAAAGTTGGAAAATAAAGGGGAAAATTATGGAATCTGTTAAAAATAATTACCAAGTTTCTTTGCTAATTATGCATTACAGATTTTGCTTCTCTTCCTGGTAACCCCACCCATATCTGGTAAACCCATCCATCTCTGCTTTGTTCTATACATAGATTTATCTCCCTCCTAGAACTGGAATGAAATGGGACTGAAATCATTTCTTAACTCAAACTAAATCATCCACAGTGTAAACATCTCATCCTGCTTCCTCAAAGGAGATTTTTTTCACCTTTGCTTTGAATGTTCCCTTTCTTCACACTTGAGGAGGTAGTCTTTTCAGGTCTAAGTCATTTTACAGTCAAAGTTTGACGATTGTTTGTATATCCTTTGGTGAAAATCAACATTAAAGCTCTGTTTCTGAGATACCTACTCCTATATCCCACTGTGCTTACCACTTAAATGCTTTCTTTGGCACTTAAATCTGTAGTTTCGGTTTTGTTTTCAGTTTTTTTTGAAACAGTGTACATACATATGTTTCAGCAGGAACAGTTTCTGTTTACTATTACTTTTCTCTCTTCTGAAGCCTCTTCAAAATGATCCAGTTATTCTTCACATGTTCCATTTTGCAGATAGTTTTCTAGAGACTTAGAGAGGACTAGAAGCATTTGTAGAGCCAGCAAGACGTCCTGCAGTCAGTCTTGATACTCTGTTTTGAAAAGCTTCTTGATTGAAGACTTCGTGAAAACGAAAGATACTCATTTATCTTTTTTTTTCTATTTAGTTGGACATTTCTCAAAGAACATTAACCTATTATCATTTTTTTCTTTGCCTAATTCCACAGCTCTGGGTGAACCAGGAGGATGGGGTGGAGGAAGGGCCCAGTGACGTGCAGAATGGGCACCTGGACCCCAACTCAGACTGCCTTTGTCTGGGCCGGCCACTACAGAACCGGGACCAGATGCGGGCCAATGTCATCAATGAGATCATGAGCACGGAGCGTCATTACATCAAGCACCTCAAGGACATTTGTGAGGTAGCCATGGCGGTGCATGTGGGAGCATGTGTGGTACAATGCAGGGCACTTCTAGGAAGAGCTGACAGTCTGCATGAGCCTGCCTGTGGCAGTCCCAGAATGACCAAAAAGGCAGCTGAACTCACCTCCCGAATTGTTTTCAGTGGGATGAAATCGCATCCTTTGCGTTTTCAATTTTTTTTCTCTCCTTTGTTTTATCTGTTTGTCATTAATTCATTAGTATTGACCTTCTGTCCTTCCACCTCTACTTCTCTGTCTGCCTCTTCTTTGTCTCTGTCCTTTCCTTTCCTGAATCTGTACCCTTAACCTCCTGGTTTCTGATCCAGCAAAGGTCTAACCTACCTCATTCATTAAAGGAAATTTTAGCAAGAGACAGGCTTAAATGTATAGAAGAGTCCCTAGGATTTTTTTAAAGGATGCAAACTGTAAGTTCTTCACTCCTGCCACCTAAGTTGTGAATTATTAGTGGCTATGGTGAAGCATGAGCATATTTAAGTTTTAAAAACATCGCTTATGATCCTGATGTGCTGGTATTCTTCCTTCACTTGAAGAACATTGTGGTTAATTTAAACATATAAGTACTTGTAGAAGAAATCAACAGAAGATGAAGGCTATATCAACAAGCCTTAGCTTCTTTAGTTTGTGTCTCCATATTCCCTAACTCCATGCTTTCTCTCTCTCTCTCTAGACTGGGAGCCTCTCTGCCCCACCCCATGTTCTCTTTATCTTAATGGAAGCTGGTTAACATTTTCAAAGGGTTTATTACTAAGCAGTAAGAGAAAAATCAATAGAAAATAGAGAAAAGAATGTTTTAAAGTCATTATTTTATGTATATGGGTGCTTTGCTTGCATGTATGTCTGTGTACCACATGTGTGCTTGGTACATGAGGAAACATTGAATCCACTGGAACTGGAGTTTTAGATGATTGTGATCCACTATGTAGGTTCTAACAATCCAACTCAGGTCCTATGGAAGAGTATCCAGTGCTCTTAACCACTGAGCTGTCTCTCTAGCCCTCTTTGAAAAGATTTACACACTCGCGTGCACACACACACACCCCAAAACCAAAATCACCCAGCTTTCTTTTGACCTTGGGAAAATGGTTCATTGACTCATCTTGTTTCCTTCCCTCTTAGGAGAACTCAGAGCCTAATTTCTTTACCTAACCTGGGGATTGCTTTGTGGTTGGAGAGGATAGTTGTAATATTTTAAGACCCAGTTACCCTAGAGCAGAGCTATCCAACAGAACTTTCTGCAGTGATGAAATGTTTTATCTTTTCTCTCTGGTAGAACTAGCCAAACTTTTGAAACATGGCTGGTGTTATTGAGAAAGAAAACCTAATTGTTTTATTTAAATAGAATTAGTTTAAATAAAGACTCACTACAATTTGAAATCACAGTGGACAGTACACCTGTGGAAAGATAATCAAGGGCATTAAATTTAACCTGAGCTCATTTTATTTCCTCAGTTAAGTAGATGAAGAATTATCCTCTTCTTGTCATGAAGCAGTGGGAGAGGGTAGAAAGAGCACAGGTTCCAGAAACATACTGTTCTGACTGTTATATCTCAACTTAGTTACAAATTAACCCCATAGACTTAAAGGGAACCCCACATCCAGTATCCACATATTCTGAGCTCAATTTTCTCCTCTGTCTTTTGCACTTCATGCTATACCTACTCCTTAAAATTGTTGAGGAAACTAAATAAATGTACTGTTGTTCTTTACATGTAAATTGTCCTGGGGTGTAAACTTGGGCCTTTGTACATGTTAGGCAAGTTTACTACCACTGATCTGTACCCCCAGATCATAGATGGAATACTGTAATTAAATATGCTCCAGATATTTTAGAAAATGTCTTTTTATTTCTCCCTTCAAAAAATTTTTTTTCTGTTCACTCATCTATCCATAGCTCTCCTTTTCTTCTCAGAGGTTTCTACTGTAGCCAGCAATATTGGCATCACCTGAGACCTTGTTACACATGTAAAATCTTAGACTCTATCTCAGACTTAGTGAGTAAAATTTTGCATTTTAGTAACTCACCCATTTGATTTGTAAATATAAAAGTTTGAGAAGAAGGGCATAGAAACATAAGAAACTTAGAAATCTTCAAATGAGAATTTGCAGATATTATGGTATCTATAATAAACTATGTAGAATCTGTTTGCCATTTGATAACTAGGGCAGGCTGTCATGACCTAAGGTAATTTTCCCTCTTTGCTCAAAACCTTCCAATGGCTCATAATTTCCCTTCAGGTAAAAATGGAAGCTGTTATTACTTACAAGGGCAGGTAGTGTCAACCCCCTCTCACTATTTTGGCTTCGTCTCTTGCTTCTTTTTCTATGTTCTTGCTAACCCATCCCTACAGGCTTTTTACTATTCATCTAAAGCCAGACATGCTCCCAAACACAGACTTTAAACTGTTTTTCCTTGCCCAGAGAAATCCTCCTCCAATTAGGTGCTTCAAATTTTTATTCAAATATTCTATTTAAAACTTCAAGCTTTCATTGCTTCTTTGTTTTCCTATTTTACCTTTCTCCATTATACTTTTGACTATTGGATAAACAGTATATTTATATATTCATTTACTTTTGGCTTATCTATCATACTAGAATGTAAATGTAATAAGAGGAAGGGGATCTCATTTGTTAATTACTGATGTTGAATCCATAACCCACAGTGTCTGACACTGCAAAATTAAAGTAAATATGCTTGTTTCCATTTACATACTTGTTGATTATCATATTGGGTGTCAAATTCAAATTCAATGAGGGCAAATATTATTATCTTCTCTACCAACAAATTATCCTTAATTAGAAAACAATATTTTTCTTATTTTTTTCCAGGCTCAAATGCTGTGAAAGCCTATTAGTTTTAGAAGTATGCCTTGTTTTCCCCAACTCTCAAACATCGTGGTCTGAAAACACTAGGTACAACAATGGATATGTTAATCTGTACAGAAGGAGGAGTGCAATGACTGCATTGAAGATTTGTCCAACCTAGTCAGAGCTTTTGTTAAAGACATTAGAAGCTATCTCTTTGTTCCACTCCACAGCAATAGATATCAAAGAGAATTAGAGAAATCTGTGTTTAGCTGGGCCATGGGCAGTATTCTAGCTTTAGACTGTATTACCTCTAAACCAAAGCCTTTGGCACCAAAATATTTTCAGAAAAAAGTACCAGAGTTAGAACTGAGAGTCCCAGGGTCAAGTCATATTTTGATGTCTGGTTAAAAAACCTCAGCAAAATCTTTGAAACCCTTGACCTTGTTCCCCACCTTTAAAATAAGTGGTTTGGGAAGCTTTCTCTTTAAGTAATATGTGGCTTTCAATCTCTCTGGTTTTGTGGACATATTTTCACTGTAGAAACCTATGGTAGTGATACAGCTCTCTTCTGCACTTTCTGCCTCTTCCTCCTTAGCACTCTAGGAAGCACATCTTATTTGAGTGTGAATGTGTTAATATGACAATCTACTGCACTCTCCCCAGATTTCTAAATCTAGCCAGGGGGATAAAAACTCAGAGCTTAGCTCAGGATCATTATGACTAATCATCTGTGACATTGCCATTTGTAACCATGGTACTAATTTTACAATAGAAGAAATTAAGTACTAAACAAACAGGGCTAAAGATGCTTCAAAATGATGTCTTTTCTGTCCCTGGGGCGAAATTAGCTCAGGCACAATATAAATGTGAAATCAGTTCTATTCTCAGATGCCTTCAGAAAATCTTGCCTATCTTTGCTTGGTCATTTGGATTGGTCTCAGTTGCTTTACCATCAAGAAATTCTTCCTTTATCTAATAAGTTTTACCATGTTATTTCTGTCTTTTATGTTTAAACCTTGGTTTTAAGCTGCAGACCTGTAACCTTATCACTCAGGAAACTGAAAATTGAGGATCATGAATTTGAGGCCTGTCTGGGCTACATAGTGGGATATAAGTTAAAACCCAAACCAAACAGCAGCAACAACAGCAAAAACCTTCGAGCTTTCAAAAGTATTAGGTTTCTCTCTCTCTTTTTTTTGTCATTATTTATACCCAGGTACTCACCAAGGGTCATTATATCTTGGTCGTTAATATCATCAATGATAATATGCTGTATATGTGGCAATTTTTATATAGTATATTAGAAAAAAAACAGATGAGACAGCTAATTAGCCTAAAATGATCAGCCCAGGATTTTATGTCTGCCCTAGTCAACCCAAACATCTTAGATAACCAATTAGGGGCTCATCCCAAGGGAAGACTGATTCTCTAAGAATGGGACTCTAGGAGATGTCCCCAGTCCATGTTGTCATGTCAGTGGGTATTGTCATTATTCAAGTCTTCTTTAGGATACTGTACTGTTGAGATTTTATGGGTGCAGTTTCTCCATCCTATATAGAAGACATAGTATCACAGCAGACCTTCTGGTCCTGTGGCTTTTATACTCATCCCATCCCATCTTCTGTGATCTTCCCTGAGCTTTATATGTATATGTTTTGTTACAAATATATCAAGTGGGGCTGGGAACCCTGCTGTTTGTTCTCTGCGTTTTGACCAGTTGTGGCTTTCTGTAATGATCTCCCTCTGCTGCAAAAAAGAAGTTTCTTTGACAAGAATTGAGAGCTACACTAATCTATAGGTATAAGGATAAATGTAAGAATGTAGTTAGAAAACATATTGGTTTGAGAAAGTAGCAGCAATCAGTTCTTTTCTAAAATTCATGATCTCAGTAGCCACTGGTATTTGGCTAGAAGAGTCAGTACCAGGCATGAATTCTTTTCTATTCACAAGGTCTTAAGTCCAAGTAGATGCCTGTTGGTTACTCCCAGTTTATAAGTGACACTATTACACCTTTGGAGATATCTTGGTGTGATGGACATGGTTTTGTGTGTGTGTGCGTGTGCGTGTGTGTATGTGTGTGTTTTGTAGGCATCACAGCTAGGTAGGACTATTTGCTTGCTTTTCTCCCTTTGCAGCTTGCATTGCATCTTCCAGTACTATGTGAGCTCATTCTCATGGAGGAGGCTTCCAATTCAGTTACACTTAGATTCTTCCAAGTACTATGTCTGAAGTGTGTGGTGTCTTCAGCAATAAGGACTTATCTTCAGTCTCTGAGAGGCCACCAGTGACACCACCAATAGTTCAATATTATTTTGGGAGTCTTTTAAGATGCTCACAACCAGCAATTAGAAAGGAGGGGATATTTTGTTTGTTCATTTGTGCCTGGTACTGGGATTTTTGTTGGATAGACTATGACTCTTGGGGAATATTATTATCTCTGGTGGGATAACGTCATTTAAAGTACATAACATATATGTAATTTTAGGTAAACAAAAATAAAATGATTACTTATGGATATTTCAAACATCCTTAGTGATTTTTATTCCTCTGTCCCTCGTCTTCTGCATTGTGATGTATCTCACATCCACAGCTAAGGTACTGCCACAATGTTTCCATCCATATCATCTGTCTCTTGCTATTCTTCTCTCTACAGCCTCCCTATATGATCCCTTTCTATGATCTTATTTTTGTAGTTAATCCAGTTTAATGTAACCTAGGATCCAGAAATAAGAAAGGATATGTGACACTTGTCTTTCTGGCTCTGGGTTACCTCACTTAGTATAATAGTTTCTAGTTCTATCCATTTATCTGAAATTTTCATAATTTTATTTTCATTTATCTTTAGAGCTGAATAGAATCCCAGTGTATATATGTACCACATTCATTATCTGTTCATCACTTGAAGGACATTTAGGCTGATTTTCTAGGTTTTGTGAATAGAACAGCAATGACTATGGCTGAGCAAGTATTTTTGAAGTAGGATGTCAGTCTTTTGGACATATGCAAAGGAATGTTATAGGTTAGCATATAGTAGATCTATTTTTAGCTTTTGAGAATTCTTCATACTGATTTCCAGAGTTGCTGAACCAATATGCAATCCCACCAACAGTGAATATGGGTTATCCTTTCCACTCATTCTTGCAAGCATTTGTTGTCAATTGCTATCTTGATCTTAGCAATTCTGACTGTGGTAAGTTGAAATCTCAAAGAGGGGGCTTTGTATTCATACTATATGACGGACTAAAAAACAGAGTCAAGAAAACAAATAACCCAACTAAACAATGAGCTGTTGATCTGAGCAAAATGTTGCTTGTGTATAATTTATTGTAATTTTATCTACTTAAGGTAAAAATTAAGGTGTATCCCAAACACTAAGTTCAACAACTAATAAATGTGAACTCATTAAATGAAAAATCTTCTGCACAGCAAAGGACACCAACTTTCTCACAAACCAGCAGCCTGCATGGAAAAGATTTTTACCAACTACACATCCAATAGAGGGCTAACATCCAATGTACATGCCACTCAAAAAACTTGTTACCAATAAAACAAATAACCAAATTTAAAAATGGGGTACAAATCTAACAGAATTATCGTCAGAGGAATCTCATGAGAAGCACTTGAAGAAATGTTCACCATCCTTTGATATCAGGGAAATGCAAATCAAAACTACTTTGAGATTCCATCTTACACCTGTCAGAATGGCTAAGCTCAATAACAGGTAACAGCTCATGCTAGCAAGGATGTGGAGGAAGGGAAGCCCTCCCCCACTGCTGGTGGAAATGTAAACTTGTACAGCTATAGAATTCAGTGTGGCAGTTCCTTAGAAAAATGGGAATTGTTCTACCTCAAGATCCAACCATACTATTCTTAGGCATATACCCAAAGGAGGGTCATTCTATGACAGGGATACTTGCTCAAATATGTTCATTCCTGCTCTGTTCATAAGAGCCAGGAACTGGGAACAACCTAGATTCCCCTCAACAGAAGAATGAGTAAAGAAAATGTGGTACATTTACACAATGGAATATTACTCCGCAATAAAAATGACATCACAAAATTCACAGGTAAATAGAACTACAAAAAAAATCATCCTGAGTGAGGTATCTGAGACCCAGAAAGACAAATATGGTATGAATTCACTTCAATGTGAGTACTAAGTGTAAGGTCAATGATAATCAAGCTATGAGTCATAGAACCACAGAGGTTACATAAGGGTTAAACACAGGGCCTGTACGGCTCTGTACAAGATGGGGTCCTAGAGCTGAAAGGAGTAGTCATATGACCCCATTCCTATCTCAGAAGCTATCACTGATTGATAGCAAGTGATTACTTGCAAATCAAAATTAGTTTTCTCCAAAGGAATATCACTGGGGAAACAAACTACTCACAAGGGTAGGCCACATGCCCAGCAGTAGATGGCCAACAGAAAACAAATTCAACAGCATCTTTGGTTTCTTATCTCATAATGTAATGTCAGGGCTTCTTTTTAAAATTATCTTTTATTTTATATATATTATATAACATACTTACATATATTTTACACACACACACACACATATATATATAATAATTTGGTACTACAAATTGAGAATATATAGTATATGTATATAATATACACCTGTTTTTTTTTTACCCTATAGATTCTTTCTGTATGGATATGACTCTGGTTTTGTAGTTTTCTGGGATTCCTGATAGTGTTAATAAGTGGGCCCGCCATCTGTATCTGTTTCTTATGCCTTTTCTTGAGCTCTTTTTCTTCTGTTTGTTTGTATTGTCCTATTCTAGTTTGTCAGTTTTCGTTTCATCTTGTACTTTATTTTATTATTATCCCTTAGGATTGTTTTCTAATGAGAGACACACTGGGTGGGAGTGGAGGTAGGAAGGAACTAGGAGGAATAGAGTGAGGGAAACCATAATCATGGATCTATTATATAAGGAAAAATCTATTTCAACAGAAGGAAAAAATTAGGTGTGTGCATTATAATGTATATCATATTGATCCATCATTCATATTCTAAATTTAACATTATTTCATAAACCTTTTCCATGTTTCTTCAGTATGTTTCAATCACTTTAAAGGCTGTATAATATCCCATTAAATTGAATGTGTATTTCTTTTCTACCATTAACTTTGAGAAAGCAAGCTACATTCTTCTTAATATACACACATAATTTCCATATATACATAATAGAAAGAATACAAATTCCTTCACAGTGATAATGAATCTGTTGGGACAATTGGGAGCCTTCACTGGCATTTCCTTTCATTCTTTTTTATAGACATTACTTTCCATACTGGCTTTGAACTCTACATCCTTGCTGCGTTTTGGATATTGTATGATGTTTGGATCATTCCTTATCCTTTCAAATGGGAAGAATGGACATAGCCATTAATTCTTTTCTGAATTGATATCTTAGGGAGTGTGCTAACTGGGCTGAGTATTTTTGTCATCATTGTGTTAAGGGTTTCTCATCAGGCAATGAATTTCTTTTGTCAACTCCCCTTTTATCATTGAATTCTGTAAGAATTTGCCTGTATATGTTTCAGATATATCCGATTATTCTTGGGTTTGATAGCTAAGATCATCTATATTCCTTCCTGGCCTTAGATAGCAATGGCTCAGAGCCAGATATAGTGGCATATTGTGACATTTGAGGCCTTGTGAATCAGAAACAGAATTATGAGTTCAAGGCCAGCTTGGGCTACATAGCTCTTTTTTCAAAATATTAAGAAAAGAATGGTTTCATTTTCTCAATTCCTGTTTCTTTATCGGTGCTTTTTTGTGCTTTGACTTCAGTTACTAGATTCCTGTACAAACATTTTTATTTTAGTAATTGTTTCTATAGCTGGAGCCATTCACATCTTTGGTATTCTATTCCTTATCAACAACAACAACAAAGACACCTTTTGGTACTAGAAATTGAACCCAGGTCTTCGGTATTCTAGGCAAATGTTCTACCACTGAACTATATCTTCATTTCCTCCTAAAATTCTTAATACAATTAATGTTGAGTACAATCTACGCTCTGGGAAATTACCCTTAGCTGTTTGGGTTATTTTTCTCATTCAGTGGGAAAATGTAAGTGTTCTGGAGTAAGCATTCTCTGAAGACTTACTATTGTAGTAACTTCCTTCACTAGATCTCCATATCCCCTTATGAAAACTGAAAATAAGAATTACCTGCCTACTACATATGTGCTGGTAGGCCTAGGCCTAGCCCATGTATGTAGTTTGGTTGGTGGTTCAGTCTCTGAGAACCCCAAGAGTCTAGGTTAGTTGACTCTGTTGGTCTTCCTGTGGAGTTCCTATCCACTTAAGGGCTGTAATCCTTCCTCCTCTTCTTCCAAGATGTGTAGCTTGGTTTTCATGTGAGTCCTGACCAATTGAAATGGGGGCTATCCTTAAAACTGTTTCCTGTAGGTGGGATATGTTCTTCTAGCTGGACTGCCTTGTCCGGCCTCAGTGAGAGAAGTGTGTAGCCTTGAAGAGTTGATGTGCCAGGGTGGAAGAGATACCCAGGGGGTCCCCAACCTGCTCAGAGGGGAGGGGGAGGGGGAGGGGAAGGAGGAAGGATTGTGGGAGGGGGTGACTGGGAGGGGGCAGTGAGAGGGATATAGAGTAAATAAGTTTAAAAAAAAGGAATTATCCGCCTACTTAATGGAACTGAAACGATGCGTGTATAGGAAGCAATAGGAGGGACATCTTCATCCTGAGCTTTTCCTTTGTCTGCAGGGATACCTGAAGCAGTGCCGAAAGAGAAGGGACATGTTCAGTGATGAGCAGCTGAAGATCATCTTTGGAAACATTGAAGACATCTACAGATTTCAGATGGGCTTTGTGAGAGACCTGGAGAAGCAGTACAACAATGATGACCCCCACCTCAGTGAGATAGGACCCTGCTTCTTAGAGCATGTGAGCATCCCGGTTTGTTCAGTTTTAACGAAATATTAGGAAACCATAGAGTGGTGTGTGAGCTGGTTCTAGTCAGCTGTGAAGGACTGGAATGGGGGATGAGTTCTTACATGATTCTGATTTTAATCCTTCATCTTTACGTTAGGAAGATTTATAACTCACCCAGGATTACTTTTCTTTGCTGTTATACTCTTTTCTCCCCAACCTTTTGGGAAGTTATCAAAAGAATTTTTTAAACTTATTTTTCCCTTTCCTGTTGGGTTCAGCTTCTATGAGACCCAGTATTTGGGAAGGAATTCAACATATCCACTGCATAATTGGAGAAATAAGAGAGAGAGCGTATAGTTCTCAAGAAAGTAGTTCATGAAAGGTAATGCAGGATCAGAACTAGAGTATGAGAAGTGGCAAGTTTAATGAAAGGAGCCATGGGCTTAAAATAAACAAACTAGTGAAAATTTGGGACCTGAGCCTGAAGTTACTGGCTAACTCCAGCTCTGTCCATTACCCTATTTGAAGTTCAGTACCTTCATAGGAGATTGATTATATGGTACTCTTTGTATAGCATTCACCAAAATTTCAGATTTTCAGAAGGAAAGCAAATATTTCATATAAACCACATTGTTTCTGCTGACTGGACATGATGAGCAATTGTAACCATGGCATCATAGAGATCCCTCTTGATATTAAAGTTCTCCAGTGCTTGTGAAGGGCAAACTTTTCAAGTAAACCCTTCGAAGTATGGCATTCTCATGTCTTACGTGATAACTCTTTCTGAACTGCCATTTCAGGGAGTATTTGAGTCATTTAATAAATATCAAACATGTTCATGACATAGTAGTTTTAATGCCAAAATTATAGGCAAGAAACACTCTGAGAGATCTACAGTGATCACGCACAAAACTCTTGTGCTGTGTGTGATGGAGTTACGTCAGAGTAAAAACGATGCTATGAGGCGTTTTGCTTTTAGATATCATGTAAGAGCAGGCTACATAGGTTGGCACATGTTGGCAAAACAGAACACAGACCAGTGTCCTCAACTACAGGTTTCCCTTTATATTGTCATGTGTTATTAGCATTCTTTGTTGCTACCCACTAGATGTCAAGTAGCTTTTTCCTGTCTACTAGTTAAAACAACCTAAACATGTCTTCAGGAGTTGTCCTGTATCTCCTAGAGGAGAAGAATCATTTGCTTTAATGGTTTACTCTATTAATGTGGCTAATTTGAATTGAACAGTTTTCATATGATAAATTAATGTTGTAAAACTGGAATAAATACTTGATAATAATATACTATCCATATTAAATATTATTTTGCCTTTTAAAAATTACATTGTTTATTAGTTCTAGAATGTCATTTATCAGCTTTACTTGGCCATAGGTTACATATAGGATTCCCCAATGTGAATTATATATTGCAAAGGATTTTTTTTATTAATTGCTTGTAGTTATGTAACTGCCATTATAATCAAGAAATAGAATATTTTATTTCTATCACTGCACTGAAGATCTTATCCTTCTTTTAAATTTTTACCCCTGGTTCCTTCAAACAACTGATCTGCTTTTCATTATCATACCATTGCTTATTTTTTAGAATTTCATATAAATCCAGGTTTTCCACTGGCAGCTTGCATGGAATCCTTCCAAAGCTATGAGTATTAGTCTTTAGTGATGCGGTTTCTGTGTCAGATCTAGATCCATTCCTGCAAATCCTGTGTTCAATGTTTGTGGTATTTTCTGCAACATTTTTCTGAATGACACTAAGGGCAATGGCAATAGACTGTATTGTTTTGGAAGTCTCTTTGACTTCCCCAATCAACAACTCAATAGGAGGTTTACCATGCCTAGCACTGGAGTTTGTTAGATAGTATATATTTTGGGGAGCACATTATCACCCTGATTGGCATAACTTAATTAAAATATGTATTATAGGTTATATATAGTATATACACATACAGATAAACATGTATATATCACAGCAATTTTGAGTAGCTATAAATTAATATAATGCCCTTTGTTGTTTTTTTCAAATATACTTAGTGTTATTCATCCTTTCTCTTTCCCTCTCCCTCTGTGAAAGTTAACTCTAACCCTGGGCAAGTTTTCACTAGACATTTTGCCCACCTCACCCTTTATAGCAACTGTGTCCTATTATTCTGTTTAGTGTTCTCTGCTCCCATGGTCCCTTTTTATACTCCTAGTGTTGGAAGTTACTCCAGGTTATATACTCACATCTACATTTTACTCATCTTCTGATGGATACCTAGGATGGCTCCATAATATAGATTGTGGTACTCTGCACAGATCCTGATATTGACCTTACTGGGGTGACAAGGAATGAGGAAAAGACAGACACATAGATACATAGACACAGAAAAGCTAGGATCTGGTGGTCTGGGCTCTCTGATGAAGAAGCCACAACACCCAGAAGCTCAGCTTGTTTGTTGAACAGTTACAGTTATTACATAGAGTTGAACAGGGAGGTAGGACATAGATATACAATTGGACAAAGAGGAAGATTTAGCCAATCTCAGTAGAAGCAATCTCTGTAGGAGAGCAATATTCAGGCTGCAAACATTCAGGCAGGGAAAACTATACTGGACATTTTCTCCACCCACTGTCAACATTCACACTTGGACCAGAGGAAGCCCTTGCCATCCCTCTAAGCCTCATCTGGGGAAGACTTTACCACTCCCATAGGTATGAGGCATTGGAGATCTTGACATGGTCATGCTCATATCAAACAATACATACATTCACTCAGGACTTCACTGGCTTCTCATATCACCCCAATTTTTATATGTCCAGTATCAATCTTTATGATTAGTCCAGAGGCAGCTTGCTGCAATTCTTGACACTAGACTTTAAGGACAATGAAAAAGGAAGAACATAACAGCTTTTCCCAACAAAAACAAAAGGAATCTTTTCCCAGGTTAAAGAGATTGAAACCTCAAATTATGTCAAGATTAGCAGAGAAAACCAATCTGATCAAAAGCATTTTGCTTTTCTAGGATGTGCTGACATAATTGGGCCACATCCATGCTATTATTATTGTGGGTACAAGCTCACAGGAGGTGGATCCTAATTAATTCCTAATTATCTTGTCAAAAAAAATCTCAAGGCTGTAACCCACCTTGAATAGTTGAACAGAGCCCTTTGGGACTCCAGGTGGTTATAGAAATAACCACCCAAATGGAAGAACTCATTAGTATAGGCTATGGCTTCTCCCTTGACTGGACATATCTTCATGGACATATCAGAAATGATAACTGTTGGGTTATTTGGGTTAGGCTGTTCAAAAAGCTGGGTAGCATTGTTTATTTATTTATTTATTTATTTATATTTTTGTTTATAATATAATTACTTCATTTGTTTATAGTATTATTACCACATTACCCCATTTTCTTTCCTCCTTCCAAACCCTCCCGTATCTCCTTGCTCTCATCTATGGTCTCTTTTTTATTAATTGTTACATATACAATTAATATACAAGGAATGTATGTATATATACATTCCTAAGTACATAAAGGCAACCTGCTAGTCTATATATTACTTTATATTACTTGTATGTGTATGTATTCAGGATTAGCCATTTGGCATTAGATAACCAATTGATGTGCTCTTCACTAGGAAAGACTGTGTCTCCAGGCCTCCACTTTCCTTAGTTTCTTCTAGTTCTTTGTATAGTGTTGAGGCCTCATCAGCTTTCTACATTACCATGTTTACTGGTGTTGTCTTTGTTCAGCTCATGTTTAAGCTGCCATGTTGGCAAGACTTTATGGGTATAGCTTCTGGTATTCCTAGGAAACAAAAATCTCACAGCAAGTTCCAGATCCTCCATCTTTTACACTACTTATACTATTTATAGTCCTGGTTCTGCAATGATATCTGAGCCTTAGGTACAGAAGTTGTATTGTAGATGTATGTGCTAAGAACAAAGTCCACAACTCCACATTTTATTGCTTTTAGTTTTCTCTCCTGGTCTCCATTTATTGCAAAGAGAAGTTTCCTTGAAGTTTTCGTTTAAACTATTTATGTATATTTATACACACATGTGTATGTATTACAGGTTATAAGCTATACAGTAGATTGAGGATTAATATTCACAATATATAAAGAACTCAAAATAGAATCAAAACAAAACAAAAGATGACCCATTCCATAAATGGTTCTGGGACCTGAATAGAGAATTCTTGAAAGAAGGTGAAAAAAATGTGTAATAGGTCTCCCAAAATGTTCATTTCCCCTAGCAGTTAAGGAAATGCAAATCAAAACAGCTGTGAGATTTTATCTTACTCCAGTCAGAATGATAAAGGTCAACAGAACTGATGACAAATGCTGCAAGAAATGTAGGGAAAAGAGAACCCTGAGTCATTGTTGATGAGATTGAAAACTGGTCCATCTACTTCGGTAATCAGCATTCCTTCCTAGTTTCTGCCTCAGTGCTTCTTGTCCCCAGGTTCCTGTCTGGAGTTCCAGTCCTTACTTCCCCAGTATTGGAGGAATGTTGTAAGATGAGTTCGAAGATGAAATAAATCCTTTTCTCCCCAGGTTGCTTTTGGTCATGCTGTTTATGACATCAATAGAAACCATAACAGAGTGTGTGTATGTTTAAAATTTTTAAAACATTTAAAAATGTTTAAGATATATGCCCTCTTCTTGGACCACTATGAACATACAGTAATAGTCAAATAGCAGTCAAGCACTATTTAAATGCCATCAATTTTAGGAGGTAAGGGAACTGAAGATATTGATTACTGTGTTTATGAGTAGATAGGGAAAATGAGAGTGAGACTAGTGAATGTTATTGGGTTGATAGATCACATGTGAGGAAGGAGAGGAATGGAAAAGAAGGGGTCATCAGTAGGGACAAAAGTGATGAGGTAATTCTGGTTAAAGGTAGACTGAAAAGATAGGAGTAAAGGAATGCAGTCAGATGGTTTAAAACATTCCCAGCTCTCAAGAACCAGAGACAGAAACCTCACAGACTAGGCTACTCTGTATTTTGTGAAAGCCTAGTAAAAGGATAAAATGGAGGGAATAAAAAGAGGAAGAAAACCAAGAGAATGCCACAAAACTGTGACAGTGGAAGGGAAGGAGGAAGAAAGGGAAACACAGAGGGGAAGAGGAGAGATTGGGAAAGAGGAAGAGATAAGGAGAGGGAGAGATAAGGAGAAGGAAAGGGAAAGGTGAAGAGGGGAGAAATGGGGAAAGGGTGAGGGAGATGGGAGAACAGAGCTGACCTGCTAAATTGGCATTAGGTACTCACTAAAGGAGGAATAAATTTGATGGAGACAGACTGGATGGGAATATACAGTCTGACTAGCCTCTCTTCCCTGTTTCCTTTCTCCAGTCTCAACTCACAGTGTGCATTCTTGGATTCCAGATTCCTCTTATACCCCTGGGTAGTCATTGTGAGCTGAGCTCAAATTACAGATGTTGGTCTTGTTAGTGAACATTCCTTCGTGGGTTGGGTCATAATAGACAGTGGTCACTTTTCTGAGGTTTTTCAGTAGTCCATTTGACAGTAGTGGCCCTCTGAGCAGTTGTTACTGATGTCTGGTCATAGTTTGGATTCTGTATCTGTACTCTCCTGCAGACTCTACCTTGATTAGGAGAGGAAGGAGAATCATGAATTCAAGTCCATATGAGGCTAAATATTAAGACCCGACTGTTAATGTATTGTATAATCCAATTGGACTGATTTAAATACTCAGAGTGCAACCCAAGAGACTAACTAGTTTTAAATACTAGAGTATTAAGAGTCCAATTGTTTTAAATACTCAGAGTCCAACACTAAGTACAGCAAGCTATGAACATATTTTCAGACTTCTTTTGAATATTTTCTAGACTCTAAGAACCATTAACTCTAACCAAGCCAAGGAAAAGGGAACAGACAATAAAATTTACTGCATTCTGACTTTTTATTCTCCAAATAAAATACAGCAGTGTCAATTTCAACTCCCCTCAGTGAATGTCAGTATAGAATGAATCCTGTATTATGTGTCACGATACATAGAGAAAAACTTATTTGATGTTTCCGTCTAAACCTCAAAGATGTTTTGCCTCAATTCTATGTTCATCTGCCTTATCCAGGCTTTAAGACATGGTATCTGAGAAATCTTTTTATCTTTATCAAAGCTCCCTTCTGTGGAATGTGCTTCTTTTGTTTTTCTGCTTTTAGAATTCTTTGAGTTCTGTGTAATCTTTTGGCAAACTCTACTTTAGTTTTATTTTGTTAGAGATCACTAAGCTTCTTGAACCTAAATATTTGTATTTTATCCCCAGATATGGGAAGTTTTCAACTACCATTTCTTTAAATGAGTTTCTTTTTCTTTCTTTTTGTCTGTTTCTTCTTCTGAAACTTGAATTTTCAAAATATTTATTCTTTTTCCCTTTCTTGTCCTTTGTAGCAGCAAATGATCAATTGAATTCACCTACTCATTTTCCACTTGATCTTGTCTTCCCTTTAAGCTTTGTCTAGATGTTCACTAAATGTAGTCTGTGGCTCCAAATATTTTATTTGCTTCTCTTTTGTGTCTGTTAATGTCTTCGACTTCTGTTCTGTGCTATTTTCTCATTTTGTTAATTGTTTATACTTGTCCTCTTAATTCACTTGACTTCTTTCAAAGAATTATTTTGGATTCTTTCTTCATTAATTAATTAATATATTTACTTTACATCCCAATCACAGCTTCCTCTCCCTCCTCTCCTCCCAGTCCCTCCCTCTTACCTTCTTTCCTCACCCCCTGAATCCTTTTCTCCTCATTTAAGAGTAACCAGGTAGAATGCATTTGGGCAGTAGATGCAGTGTCTCAATGAATCCTGTCTGAGATTATGCAGTGGCTCCATGGCTGAGTGAAAAGACTATATTGTTAGTTCAGTATACTATATTGACTAGAGCTGGGGAAGATGCACAGAGGCTTTGAGAACTTTGGGTCCTTATCTATACAAGTGTGTCTGTCTATTGGCTAGATATCACTGGTGGAAGACAATGCTAGTGGTTTGCCTGAAACATCGTTTTTAGACAGGCACATGGTGGCAGAGACGAACTGTTTTAGTTTTCAAAGTCACAAGACCTTGAATGGATAGCAACAATAAGTTGTGTCAGTGGGGTTTGCATTTGTTTTGAGAACTTGGTTGCACATGGCAGTAAGTCTAGAACAGAGGCCATGTTG
Source organism: Grammomys surdaster (assembly GCF_004785775.1). Classification (NCBI taxonomy): domain Eukaryota; kingdom Metazoa; phylum Chordata; class Mammalia; order Rodentia; family Muridae; genus Grammomys; species Grammomys surdaster. Next base: position 203,993 of record NW_021604685.1, on the reverse strand, counting down.
GGTTATCATGGAGCCATGCTTGGTAGTTATTTGGAGTTACTGAGACAGAGCATTCAAGGAAGATGTAGCTAAAATAACTATAGGAAATAAAGGTAGTATCTTAGGAAACTATCAAATGTGTAAGCTTGGTGGCTAGGCTGGGCTGGGATGTCTCAAGTAGGAGCAGTTCAGACAGTACAGATACCTGGAAGGGAGAAATTTGGTAAACCAAGGACTTGGATATTATTAAAGCTACAGGACTCAGTCCTTTGGTTAGGATAACTGTACCAGGAATTCCTTACCTCTATTTAAGAGATTTAATCTCTTAAATAGAGGTAAGGAATTCCTGGTACAGTTCTAAGAGAACAAGAAGAGGTAGAGTGTATCATATACCCAGAGAATGCAAAGGCAAAAAAATGCCTTATGCAAACAAACTAAAACCTCTGGAATCTTCATTGATAAAGGCTGCAGTCAGGCTGCTCTTATATTAACAGTAAGTTATCAGTAGAAGCTGCTAGGACTGACAGTCTCTTCTGAAGAACTAATCACTGGGGTCTGTGACCTTGAACATTTAAGCATCTTTAGTGGTGAAAGCTGTGCTTGGTGCCTTGAGTCCATGGAGACTACTGATGTCCAAATGAAGAAACCTGTTAGATCAGGTTCTCAACCTGGAGGTCAAACAGGCTCGCCTAAAGACCTCCAGAAAACACAGATATTTTACACTATAACTCATAACTGTAGCAACATTAGTTATAAAATAGCAGTAAAACTAATTTTATGATTGGGGGTCACCACAATATGAGAAACTGTATTAAAGTTTAGAGCATTAGAAAGATTGAGAACCGCTGTGTTTGATTCTAGTGTCAAGCATGTCATGCAAGACTATAGGAATGGAGTATGTAGGGAGATGATAGTGATCTTCCTACCCCTTTGTGGGGTGATTTTTTTCTTCTACTATATTATACTTTCTTAAGTAAATTCTTAAACTCTCCTATAGTTATATTTGTTCAAGAGGTTGCCAATTTGGTGAGTTTTGTTAGGAAAAGAGGAGAGACTGGCATCTCTGACTGTACCATTTTGCTGATGTCCTCGAACCAAAAATTGGGTTCAAGCTATTTAATGATTATTTAATGATTCTTGCTATTGTTGCAAATGGTATTTTATTAAAAACTAAATTTTCTGAAGTTAGTGGCTATATAAGTATATAATTTATTTGTGTTTCCTTTTTTCCTTTTCATTTCTTTTTTAGTTCTTTATAGTCGAGTCTTCATCCCACTCCAGGTCTGCCCCACAACTGCTCCCCATCCCATACCTTCTCCCCATCTCCCAACCCCACTTCACCAGACCTCCCCACTCCCTGGGGCCTCCAGTCTCTTGAGGGTTAGGTGTATCTTCCCTCACTGAGCCCAGACCCAGCAGTCCTCTGCTGTATATGTGTCAGGAGCCTTGGACCAGCTGGTGTGTGCTGCCTGGTTGGTGGCTCAGTGTCTGAGAGATCTCAAGGATCCAGGTTAGAGACTGCTGGTCTTCCAATGGGGTCATCCTCCTCCTAAGCTTCTTCCAGCCTTTCCATAATTCAACTTCAGGAGTCCCCAACTTAAATGCATTGGTTGAGTGTAAATATCTGTGTCTGTCTTGTTCAGCGGCTTGTTGGGCCTCTCGTAGGGCAGTCATACTAGGCTCCTGTCTGTAAGCACACCATAGCATCAGTAATAGTGTCAGGCCTTGGAACCTCCCCATGACCTGAATCCCAATTTGGGCCTGTCACTGAATCTCCTCTCCCCAAGGCTCTTCTCCGTTTTTGTCCCTGCAGTTCTTTTAGACAAGTACAATTCTAGGTCAGAGTTATTGACTGTGGGATGGCAACCCCGTCTCTCCACTTGATGCCTTGTTTTTCTGCTGGAGGCGAACTCTACAAGTTCCCTCTCCCCACTGTAGGGCATTTCCCTTTGAGAAGGGGTTCCTTCCTTTGAGTCCTGAGAGTCTCTCACCTCCCAGGTCTCTAGTACATTCTAGAGAGTCCCTCCACCTCCTACCTCCAGATGTTTCCTGTTTCCGTTCTTTCTGCTGGACCTCAGGGCTTTAGTCCTGTTCCCCCCTACACACACACTAAGTACCTGATCATGTTCTCCCTTCCCCGCCCTGTCCCCTCTCCCACTCAGGTTCCCCCCCACCCCGTGATTGCTTTCTTCTCCCTCCCAAGTGGTATTGAGTCATCCTCACTTGGGCTCTTCAGCTTGTTAGCCTTCTTGAGTTCTGTGGATTGCGTCCTGAATATTCTGTAGGTTTTTTTTACTAGTATTCACTTATTAGTGAGTACATGTCATGTATGTCCTTTTGGGTCTGAGTTACCTCAGTCAGAATGATATTTTCTATTTCAATCCATTTGCCTGCAAAACTCATGATGTAATAGTCCATGTGGATCAAAGACTTCAACATAAAACCAAATAAACTGAATCAAATAGAGAAAGTGGGAAAGAGCCTCGAACTCATTGGCATAGGGGGAAATTTCCTAAACAGAACTTCAGTGGCTCACACTCTAAGATCAAGAATTGATAAATGTGACCTCATCACACTGGAAATCTTCTTTAGTAAGGCAAAGGACATAGCCAATAGGACAAATTGGCAAATTACAAATTGGGAAAAGTCTTTACCAACCCCACATCTGATAGAGGACTAATATCCAAAATATATAAAGAATTCAAGAAGCTAACCATAAAAAAAACCAGACAACTCAATCAAAAAATGGGGTATAGAACTAAACAGAGAATTCCCCATAGAGGAATTTCGAATGGCTGAGAATCACTTAAAGAAATGTTCAGAGTCCTTAGTCAACAGAGAAATGCAAGTCAAAATGATCCTGAGATTCCAGCTTACACCAATCAGAATGGGTAAGATCAAAACCTCAGGTGACAGCACATGCTGTCAAGGATGTGGAGAAAGAGGAACACTCCTCCATTGCTGGTGGGATTGCAAACTGGTACAACCACTCTGGAATTCAATCTAGAGGTTCCTCAGAAAATTGGCAATAGATCATCCTGAAGACACAGCTACACCACTCTTGGGCATATACCCAAAAGATGCGCTACCATGCCACAGAGGCACATGTTCCATTATGTTTATAGCGGCCTTATTTGTGATAGCCAGAAGCTGGAAACAATCTTTTTCATTTCTTTAATATATTTTTTTGTTCTGGATACAGTGTCTCACAATGTAGCTCTAGTTAGTTTGGAACTCACTATATAGACTACCCTGGACTGGAAGTCACAAAGATCTACCTGCTTCTGTCTCCTTAGTGCTGGAATTAAAGATTTGTGCCACCACACCAAGCTGATATATTTTTACTTCAATTTTTAATTAAAATATAATTGCATCATTTGCTCCCTCCCCTGTCCTCTCTCCAAGTTCTCCCATGTCCCTTCTCTCCAACACCACCTTTGATTAACAATAAAGTCTTGTATTCCACAACTGGAAAGTAACCAAGGACCTCAAAAACAACCTATAATGTTTTGGCAGTATCTTGGATAATCCTGACTTTTAGTCTGTTTGTAAGTTAACATTTTTAAATTAAAAAAAAATCTTCAAAAGATGGTAACAATCTAGAATTCATTTTCCTACCTGAACAACCCAAAAGAGGGCTTCTCATGCATGGTATTGAGGGGTTTGTTAGATGGTCTATGGAGGGAGTATTGCCAGCCAGGATAGGGAATTTTCATTTAAATTGTGTATGTATATGTATTCATAGATTTACATGTATTGGGGGTAGTCTAGGTAGATAGATAACAGTTTGGTTCCTTATGACTTTTTCAGGCATCCTTACTGTTAACTCTTCTCATTCTTCTGTAATTATATACTGTCCTCCTCTCTAATTAAAGCTACCTGTTTTCCCATCTCCCACTTCAGATCACTTGTACACTACTATTCTACTTTCTCTTGTTCCTTCCTGCCTCTACAGTGTTCCATTTTTACTTTCCTGGACTTTGTGTTTACTCAAAGTTCTGTACTCATATCTGAAGATATGGAACTAGGATCCACATCTGAAAGGACCATGCAGTGTTTGTTTTTCTGTATCTAGATTACCTTATTCCACATTATCTTTTCTAGTTTCATCTATTTACCTGAAATTTTTATGATTTAATTTTTCCTTATAGTTGAATAATATATATATATCACTTTTATATTATCCATTCATCAGTGAAGAACATTAAGGTTATTTCCAGTTCCTAACTATCATAATCAGAGCACCAGTGAGCATGGCTGAGCAAGTATCTGTGAAGTAGGATGTCACGTCCTTTAGGTCTGAGTCATAAGGCAGATGTAATTTTAGCTTTTTGAGGACTTTCCACACAGATTCCCAGAGATGGCTGGACAGGTTTATGATAGCATCAACAGTCACTTGGGCTCCCTTTAGCCACATCCCCTCCATCCCCTCAAGCATTTCCTCTTGGTTGTTTTGTTTGTCTTTTCCATTCTTACTGGGCAAAGGTGAAATCTCCAAATGGCTTAGATTGTATTTCCTCAGTTGCTAGGGACAATGAACATTTAAAAAAAATATTTCTATTCGTTTTTTTGGTTCCTTCTTTTGAGAACTGTGTTCATTTTTGAATGGGTCATTTTTTTTCAAACCTTTGTGTTTTTTTTAGCTCTTTATATATCCTAGGTACTAACCCATTATCAGAGATATAAACAGGCAATGATTCCCATTCTGTGGGCTTCCTTTTCAGTCAGATTGTTTCCTTTTTAATTTAAATTGATTGTTTTGTTTTCAGTTGCACAGAAGTTTTTTAGTTTTATGAGGTCAATTAGAGCCTTAATTCCCTGGCAAATGGAGTCCTATTCCTACACTTAGATATCATTTAGGATATTGTTTAGGTTTTCTTCTAGCTGTTTTAGTGTTTTGAGTTTCAGTGTTTGGAAGTTTTTGTACTGGGTCATAGATGTGGCTCTAATTTCATCCTTTTATACACAGATAAACCAGTTTTCATAGCAGCATTTGTTGACGATTTTTTTCTCTAGCTTCTGTTTTTGATAGTTTTGTCCAATATTAAATGGCTGTATTCATGTATTTATCTTTTGGGTCTTCAATTTTGTTCCATTGGTCTCTATACATCTGCTTTAGTGCCTGTACTATACTGGTATGTTTTGTTGTTGTTTGTTTGTTTTTACTATGACTGTATGATACATTTGAACTCTGGAATGGTAATCACATCAGCACCGTTCTTTTAACAAAGAATTGTTTGACTATCTGGGACCCTTTGTGGTTCCATATGAATATCAAGCTATTTGTTTTCCCTATTCCTGTGAGGAATTCGATAAGAATTCTGATTGGGATTGCATGGAATATGTAAATGGCTTTTGGTAGAATAGTCATTTTCACAGTATTAATTCTATCAATCCATGGGCATGGAGTATCTTTCCATTTTCTAGTATCTTTCTCTGCCTCTTTCTTCAGAGGTTTAGAGTTTCTATCATAGAGGTCATTCACCTCCTTGGTTTAGTTTACTCCTAGACGCTTTATTTTCTATGAGGCTGTTGTAAATGGTATCTCTTTTTCTGTGTTTGTTGTTGGAGTATAGAAAATCTATGGATTTGTACAAGATGATTTTGTATCCTGTCATTTTGGTGAAATTGTTTTTATTTTGAGAAGTTTTCTGATAAATTTTTGGGGTCCCTCATGTATAATATCATGCCACCTACAAAAAAGGATTGTTTGATTTCTTCTTTTCCTATTTATATTCTTTTAATTTCCTTCTCTTATTGCTGGTTCTTTGATCACAGTATTAAAAAGGAGTGGGAATAGTGGTCATCTCTGTCTCATTCCTGACTTCAATTGGATTTTTTTATGCATTTCTGACATAGGATTATGTTGACTATGCGTTTATAATATATAAGTTAGATTATATTGAAGTTGTTCCCTCTTCTTGTTTTACTGTCCCTGAGACTTTTATCATGAAGTAATATTAGATTTAGTCAAAGGCCTCTTTGTGATGCATTTATTGTGATGATCACAGGATTTTTCTTTTCAACTCCACTTGTGTAGTTTATTATAATTATTGACTTGGATATGTTGAACCATTATTGCATCTCCAGGATAAAGCTAACTTGGCCATATTATATAATCTTTTTGATATATGTTTATATTCATTTTTAAGTATTTTATTGAGTATTTTAAGTCTATGTTTATCAGGGATATTGTACTAAAGCTTTCTTCTTGTGTCTTTATCTGGTTTGGGCTTTAGAGTGACACTGGCTTTGTAGAAGTTTGGGAGTGCTCTGGATATTTCTTGTCTTCTTAAAAAACAGTAATTTATAGTGTCAGGCCTTGGAGCCTCCCCTTGAGTTGGATCCCAATTTGGGCCTCCTTTTGCTCAGTCTCTTCTCTATTTTTGTCCCTGTAGTTCTTTTAGACAGGGGCAATTCTGGGTCAGAGTTTTGACTGTGGGATGGCAACCCCATCCCTCCACTTGATTCCATCTTTCTACTGGAGGTGGACTCTATGAGTTTCCTCTCCCCACTGTTGGGCATTTCATCTAAGGTCCTTCTGACACTATTACTGATGCTATGGTGTGCTTACAGACCTAGCATAGCTGCCCTCCAAAAGGCCCAACAAGCAGCTGACTGAGTCAGATGAAGATACTTACACCCAACCAATGGACAGAAGCTGGAGACCCCTGTGGTTGAATTAGGGAAACGCTGGAAGAAGCTGAGGAGGAAGACTACCCCATAGGAAGGCCAGCAGTCTCAACTAACCTGGACACCAGAGATCTCTCAGACACTGAGCCACCAACCAGGCAGTATACATTACCTGGTACTCAAGGCCCTGGACACAAATACAGCGGAGGACTGCCTGGTCTGGCCTCAGTGAGAGAAGATGTACCTAACCATTGAGAGACTTGAGGCCCCAGGGAGTAGGAAGGTCTGGTGGGGGTGGGGTGGGGAGTGGGATGGGGAGCTGTCTGAGGGTGGGTCAGGTTGGGGATAACAACTGAACTGTAAAAAAAAAAAGATTAAAGAATAAAAGCAAAAAAGAACAACAACAAAAAAAAACCAGAATAGTTTAAGAAGGACTGGCTGTAGATTTTTGAATGTCTGGTCTAATTCCCCTGTAAATCCATCTGGCTCTAGGACTGTTTGTAGCTGGAAGGCTTCTATTTCTGTTTCAGTCTTCTCCCTTGTTACACATCTGTTTAGGTTGTCGATCCCTCGGTTTCATTTCGGTGGATTGGCTTAATCTAGAAAGTCATGTCTTTCTTTTAGATTTTCCAACCTAATGGAATACAGGGTGTTTGGCTTTTTTGTTTTTTGATATTGCCCTACATATAATATTCTGATTTTTTTGGTGTCTGTTGTAATGTTTCCCTGTTCCGTTCTCATTTTGTTAATTTGGGTCATTGTTTTTTTTTTTTTTTCATTTGGTTAGTTGGGCCAAGGATTTATTAATTTTATTTTCTCAAAGAACCTTAATTTTGTTGATTCTTTGTATTTTTCCTAGCTTATTAATTTGTGCTGTGACTTTTATTATTTTGTGCAATCAATCAAATTTGGATTTGCTTTATACTTGTTTTTCCAAATTTTTTGTTGGGCCCTTAAGTCGTTTATTTGTGCTTTTTCTGATATTTTAGTGTAGACATTTGAAGTATAAATTTTTCCTGTAGTACTACATTTATTTGCACATCAGAGGTTTTGTTATGTTGTGTTTTCATTTTAATTTAGTTCCAGGAAATATTTTCTCCTCTTTGACCCATCCATCAATGTTGCTTAACCTGCATGTGTCTATATTTACTAAGATTTGTTTGCTATTGATTTTAAGTTTTATGGCATTATTGTCAGATAGGATACATGAAGTTATTTGAATCTTTCTGAATTTGTGAAGTTTTTTTTTGTTTTGTTTTTTGTTTTTGTCCCAGGGTGTGGTATATTTTAGAAAAAGCTCCCATGTGCTGCTGAGTAAAATGTGTATTCTTTGGTGTATGGTTGGAATATTTTGTATATTTTCATTAGTACATTTGATATAGATCATTTAATTCTGATGCTTCTATGGGGTTTTCATCTAGATGACCCTTCTATTGGATAAAGTACTCTTAATATGTAGATGTTAATCTATGTCTTTAATTCCAGTAATACACTTTTTAATGAAATTGGGTGCACCAGAGTTTGGTGAATATATATTTAGGATAGTAATGTCTTCTTGGTTAACTATTTATTTATTAGAAAGAAGTTTCCCTCTTTCTATCTTGCCATATATTAGGGTCTAGAGATTCCTGTTTGCTTCTTGGTCCTTTTTGAGTAGAATGATTTTGTCTGTTCTCTTACTCTTCTTTAAAGCTAATGTGTTTCTTATAGACAATAGATAGCTTTTGTTTTTTGATCCAGCCTATGTCTTTTGATTGGAGAATTGATGCCATTGCTATTTAGAGTTATTATTGTGCTGTGTATGTTAATTGTGGTCATTGTGTTGTTAATTTTTGGTAGGTTTTGTGTGTTTCCACACACACATGCACATGATTTTTAGTAGTGCTTTGGGTTTTAACATTTATGGTTTATATTTCTTTTAACAATCTCTTGGTTGTGTTCATTTCTTTTTTTCAGCCCAAAATATTGCTATGTGTATTTTCCTTACATTGGGTCTAATAGATTTATTTTTTCTCCTTTAAAATAATTATTTTTATTTTGTACGTATTAATGTTTTGTTCACATGTAAACATGGAGGTCAAGAGAGTGTTGGGGTCCCTGGAACTGGAGTCAGGAAGGGATGGGGCAAAGAGTGGGATTGGGGTGCATGATGTTAAGTATAATATTTAAAGCTGTTCATGTCATGACAAGTTTTTCTTTCTGTTTCAATGATGGCAGAAAGCTTTGCTGGATAAGTCTAGGTTTGTTACTGTATTCTTTTTGTACTTGAAATATTGTATTCCACGCTTTTCTGGCCTTTAAAGTTTCCCTTAAACCCTGAGCTGTTATTCTGATGTGCTTTCCTTTTTATATGGCTACTGTTTTGAATATTTTTTCTTTATTCTGTACACTTAGGTTTTAGCTATTGCAGACCATGGGGATTTTTTCTCTTATGTTTTTGTCTATCTGATGTTTTGTGTACTTCTTAGATCTGTAAGAGTATGATTTTCCTTAATACAGGGAAGCTTTCTTCTATGGCATCTATTCTTCTTTCTCATCTTATAATTGATTGAGAGGTGTCTGTAGGTTAGTGGTAGGAATGAGAAGTCCTGTCTTAACACTTACAGGTTGAGGAAGTTTCAGTCATTGGTGGTCTAACTAGCCCAGAGCATTGGATGTAGGACCAAACTACACTAGGGCCTTGGAGAGGGTGTGTGGTGGGGACATCAGGCAGACTAACCCATCTAGGCTCTGGAGAGGCTAATTCTTACAGTTTTAAAGATATACAAAAAGTATTCTTTTGTAGAATGTTGATTTAGTTGTTTGTTTTATGTTTTGAACAAATTCTACTAACATGTGGTTTTCTCTTGATCACAGGCCCTTGTTACAATAGATACCTTACTTGTAATCATTCAGCTTCAATTCTGATTCTTGACATTTAGCTTTACAAACAGGAATCAGATATACCTGACAAAAATATATTTTAGGAGAAAGATAATCCCATGCCATTAGTTATTTATTAAATGTCTTGGCCATTTTTAGTTTCTTCTTTTGGTACTCAGATCAAATCTATCAGAAAGTCTACTGAGTTCCTTCTCAGCTTGTATTCCTAATGCAAATATTCCTTGCTGTTTGCCCTTGGCCATTGTTATCCACAGTATCTTTTAATATTTTTTTTTATTTTCTGTACTTTTATTTATTCATTTATTTATTTATTCAAAATTTTATAAACTTGGCCAAAATAGTTTAAAGAATTTTAAGCAACAGCAATATACTACTTGCAAGTAAGAAAGTGTTCAAATAACAACAAAAACTTACTATTCTTCCATTATACAAAATCGTGATTCTGATTTCCTCATTAAGAAAATATTTTTCTACTCATTCTTCATGTGATATATATATATATATGTATGATGTTTTATTTACATTTCATGTTATCCCCTGTCTGCTCCCCCCCTCCCCTCCCCCCCCTATCCCCTCACCCCTTCTCCTGCTTCTCTGCAGATGTACCCCTACCTACCCCTCCACTCCCACCTCCCCACCCTCAAATTCCCACCCCCTGGGGCGTCCAGCCTTCATGAGACCAAGGATCTCTTCTCCCACCTATGCCCGACAGGGCCCTCCACCTTTATATATACAGCTGAAGCCCTGGATCCCTCCCTAAGTGCTCCCAGGCTGGTGGTTAGAACCCTGGGAGCTGTGGTTGGTTGGTATTGTTGCTCTCCTCATGGGGCCACAAACCCTTTCAGCTCCAATGGTCTTCACTCTAACTCCTCCATTGGGAACCCCATGATCAGTTCAATGGCTAGTTGTGAGCATCTGCCTCTGAATATGTCAGACTCTTGCAGACCTCTGAGGAGACATCCATATCAGGCTCTTATCAGCATGCACTTCCTGACTTCCACATCAGCATCTACCTTTGGTGACTGCAGATGGGATGGATACTCAGGTGGAATGGTCTTCAGACGGCCCCTCTTTCAGTTTCTGTTCCTCACTTTGTCTCCATATTTGCTCCCTTGAGTATTTTGTTGCTCCCTCTAAGAAGGACCGAAGCACCCCCACTTGGTCTTCCTTCGACTCAAAAACTGTCATTGCCTTAGTATCTTTACATATGACGATTTGTCTTTCTATTATTTTAAGGCTTCTTTTGGGATCTCAGAGCCTTTATTTTTCATCTTCTTTCTTCCACAGCAAGACGGATTCTGGATATACTCTGAATATTGTAACAACCACCTGGATGCCTGCATGGAACTCTCCAAGCTGATGAAGGACAGCCGCTATCAGCACTTCTTTGAGGCCTGCCGCCTCTTGCAACAGATGATTGACATTGCTATCGATGGTTTTCTTTTGACACCAGTACAGAAGATCTGCAAATACCCCTTACAATTGGCCGAGCTCCTAAAGTATACTGCCCAAGACCACAGGTAAGGTGTTTTAAGGACACAGAAGGAAATAGCTTTTAAATATTGCCACCATTTATATAGTTTTAGTATTGCCATCAATATATAGTTTTTTTTTTCTGTTCCTGAGCTATGGTTACTTTATCTGTAAAGTAGGATATATTCCTGCTTACTTCACAAGCCCTAAAAAGTTGCTTATAAAGTTGTGAGCTAGTCTGCACACAGAGTCACATACATGATCTTATATGTAACTTATACCCCACCTCCATGGACTACAGCTTACAGCTTGGCTTTTAATACTAAAATTAGCCTCATGAAACAACCTTGACAGAGTAAGTGCTTAACCATTTTTCCATTATGTTTGGAAGACTCAGATGTCCTTCTAATATCCTTCCTAACTAGTACCAATCCTACATTCTTTCAATAAAGCTAACTCCCTTGTTTGCTTACTTAGCTCTTCTATGATTTCTTTACCCCCCTCACTGTACATTGTATATAGATTTACAATATAATTGAGGGAAAACAGATTGAGACTTTCCTTGAAGGTTTTTGTTTCTTTAATTTTTAAGTATTTTTCTTTCTTTTGTCTTCCTCCTCCTCTTCTTCTTCCTCCTCCTCCTTCATTGAGACTGGGCCAAACTATGTATTTCTGCTTAAACTGTAACTCATTACGTAGCTAGACCAAGCTGGTCTCTAGCTATTACATACCTGTCTCCTGAGTGCTAGGACTAAAGGCATGTGCCCTTACACTCCACAGTTCTTAAATATTTTCAAGGGAAATAACCCAACAAGGGCTATGAAGGCTATGTCTTTGAGTGGAAGTGATGTATTTCATCTCTTGGCAGTATGGTATGTGCTAAAAGTCATCCCCATTGATGGTGATGGCTTACAGTTAGTTAATCAACCTCAGTGTTTCACATATCTTATCTTGCAACTTAAGAGACTCAGGATATTTCTAGCTTGTCTTTATTTGGTATGAAATTTCTGACTTTGGACTTGTTGGTTTAACTCTTAGCACTCATTCTTATAAGAAGAAATAAATCCCTTGCTCAGGTTCCCTAGCTTTCATCCTGATATATTTTTAAATAAAATATAATCACGTAATTGTCCTACTCTATCTCCTCCCCCTTACCCTTCTTACGTCTTTTCCCATGCTCCGACATGGCCCCTTCTTCATTTACAATTCTTGTTATATATGCATATAAATGAATACAACCTACTGAATCCATTCTGTGTTTGTTGCCTGAATATGTGTTTCTAGGGATGACCATTTGGTGTTGGATAACCAATCTGGAGGCTTATCCCTTCATCATCTATTTGCAATATTGAAGGCTCATGGTCACTGATTATTTAGCAACTTCTACATCAACTTCCAATATTTCCTTATTAGACATTTACCACTTAACTGAAGGATACTTGGTCTCTTGACTGTGGGCTAAAGACAGACAGGAGTAGCAATATGTCCAAGGAAGAAGAGGATAAAGACAAAAGACAAAGCCATAGAAAACCTGTTTTTCAGGTCTCAGGAAGCTATATTAAGATGCCTCAAACAAGTTGTAGGCAAATGGAAGATAGAAATGTCTGAAATGAGATAGCCAGAGTGGTCTCTAAGGTAGAAGACTGGATGAAAAAATTATAGACTGTAAATGAAATTCTGTTTGCTTATGAAAGTATGGCATAATTGCTCCTTACCTAAATTAAAACGAAGAAAGGAAATATTTAACAGGATGGTTAGTTGATATGTTTAAGACTAGAAAATCTTGGTTCCATTGCTCCCAGTAATGAGTGGTAGCCAACCATCATAGCCATTTTCTTCTTGTTGTATTCACTTTTAAAGCTAGTGGTACAGGTCAGATATGAAAGCATCCATTCTTGAACCACTGTAAGAAAAGACAGCCAGCTAAAATGGCAAGACTAACAGTTATAGGACAGTCACGATTGCCTAATACTTGTGGTCAGGAAGAGGACTTTCTTATCACCAATGTCCAATTGAATGTCATGTTTGTGATGGCCTTGGAGGATTAAGATAATAACAATACAACTGAGGAACTAAATTTTTTTTAGTTTATTGAAGTTTAATTAAATGTGACTATAGTACCATTCTGGATGGGATAATTCTATGATTACCTCTCAGAAAGTGGATTAAAATACTGGTACCCTCAAATCAATAAAAGGAAAGACACAGGGGTTAGGGAACTGGGCCAGAAGAACTGCAGTACTTATTTCTGTCATTACTGCCGTTACTGTCATTACAGTTCTGTCTAACTAGCTCAGTCAGTCTTGTCAGGGAGAAACACTGACAATGTTAGCGAGCTAACAGATCATCCATAGAGAGGAACAAACAATGTGACAGGATGCACAATGTGGCAAGATACATAATGTGACAGTGGGAACAAACATGAAGTTTTACAGGTGAATCTGAGCAATCAACAGCTCAAGAATCGGTTGAGAAATACAGCTTCTAGAAAGCAGGTTTTGAAGAGACTTAGAAAGTGTAATTAGTCCGTAATGCACTCAATATGGTTGATTCATCATAATACCAGAAAACATTTTAAGGTTCAAAATACGAATACTTCTAGCTTTCTTGATAAAGAGTAAATTGGTTAAGAGATTAAGTCTGTTACTACAGTGGATCAAATGCAATAGTGTTTGAGGTCTACAGTTCTGGAATATGTGCAAGGTACTGACTAGAGTCATGGATGGTACCTAAGAGGAGGTATTGCATGGTATCTGTCCTGTCCTCCTCTCCTTTGGCTTGTTTCATTACCCCATTCTCTAATACATTAACAACAAGGAAACGACATTTTTGCATCCTTTTCTCACAGCTATTTTTCCAGTCAGTGCTGGGAGAGTAAAAAGGCTACAAACACAAGGTAGTTTAGCTTTGCTGAGATACTAATACTAAGCTGTAATGAATCTTACTGCCTTCTCGGGTCATCCTGTCTGTGTCAAATGGCTGGACTCTCACTTTCAGTCTGCCTTTCATAATAGCTAATCAATTGGAAATCAGGTCAGACAAGCAGACAAAATTGGGTAGAATGATATGACTCTCAACACAGAAATTATCAAATGTTTTCAGAAGCTGGGATGTAGGTTGTACTTTTCAGAACAGGAGTTCTGTGGGAGGCATCCTGTATTATATCTACCACAAGAGAAATGCTTAATACTTATGTACTTAATCTTATGGATTAAGAGTAAAACAATATGTATGGGTGATTCTGTTTATTTATTAAACCCATCAATAAATTCTGCTAAAATTCTCCCCATTGTCTTCATGAGAAAATTGAACCAGGTGCGAGTGACACTTGCTAAAGACAACACTGCTAGTTAGTGATGAAACTGGATGTGAACTCAGAGTCTGGCTTCAAATTCTGTGTTCTCGTGCATTATGCTATACTGATCTCATTGTACCAGAGGAAAACTAGCACTATTATTCCTTGGTGACCATGCTGATGGTGACTCCTTAGAAATACAGATAGACGAGATGACTAGGATGGCTGGACTATACCATGTATAATGCTTCTGTCTTGTTCCTTGTCTGGTTTTACCAGAAAAGACACAAATAGAGAGATATAAAATTTAAAGAGGTCTATTCCCCTGTGAAGAGTTTACATGTAAGATAGCAATAAGGCTGGTATGATTTCTATATGAACGTAAGTCACATAGTCATCCAAAAAAAGGACTGGGAATGTTGGTATTCTCTAGATGATGTGAATTACTATCTGATAATCCAGACTCTTACTAAGGAGGAAGAATAGAATGGATTTAGGAGTGACGTATTACACATTGGTTCATCCACATTTCACTCTTATTTCTTCACAGTGATTACAGATATGTCGCAGCTGCTTTAGCTGTCATGAGAAATGTGACTCAGCAGATCAATGAACGCAAGCGACGCCTGGAGAATATTGACAAGATCGCTCAATGGCAGGCCTCTGTCCTAGACTGGGAGGTAGGCCCTTTATCAACAAGGGTTTGGGGAGGCCCCACTTGCTTGTTGAACAAGCTATAACTAGCATCCTGGCCAAGCTATGTTTTCATCATTATTCTAAAAATATTCTGTCAGCTAGTCATCCCAGTGTGGACACCCACAGTTTCTTTGAACTTAGAGAGGAAGTGACTGAAATCATGAAGCTTTCCTTGCCAAATGCCACAAACTAGGAGTGATAACTCTTCTTACTCATCTCTCAGGCCCAGGTTGTGTGACCTGATAGCATGTAGGCTGACATAACCAAGATGCAAAATGCCAGCAGGAAGGAAATGGCATTTAAAAACTTTGTGATGAGAGTAGAGAAGTAGATCCAATACCTTTCTGTATAGGCCTCAACTCAGGTAGAAGTTTCTGTGTTTAAATAACAATATTTCTTTTAACATCTTAAATTGTTTGGTCTATCCCAAGGTGACTGTTGTGAATGTTAACAAAGAGTTGGTCAATGTTCAGACAGTTTTTTTCTTCTATTCTTCCTAACGTGGATGATTTAAAAACACCATACTAATCATCAGTTGACACAGTTTTATTATTTGATAGATAATGTCTTCTAAGGGTAGAATACCAGTGATACCTTAAGATATAAAAAAAATGCAATATATATGTAAACAAAGAGGGGAAGAGGGCATATTTACATATTTTTACATATTTACATATATTTAAACCCTCTTGCTTATAAGGAGAAGCTATCACTGGCCCAAACGTACAAGAAAGTAATGGTTTTTCCTTTCTTTGTGTGTTTTTTTTCCTTTGTTCGTGCCTATCAACAGAGACACCCTGAAACATTTTTTGGCAAGACTCTTTCTGTACTGTTTGCAGGCTTCCTAGTAAAGAAAGGTGCCTAGAAGCAACTGAATTCCTATTTTTTACAACATTTTTTTCTTTCCCTGAAATTTTTCCCCTTTTAAGTTTTTATGTGTGGTCTGAGTCTCCAGTCATTGGAGAGGTGAAAAGTTTGAAACTGTTTGGCCTACCCAAAGAGCTTTAAAAAAAATAAAACAACCTCCATAGCTTTAAGCTGTGGTTTAAGAAATCAGCACCTGAGAAGTCACTTACTGTCCCATCTGAAGTTATTTCCTGTTCTATTTCTTGCATGGAGGAAGGGACTCGTTGAATGGACACATAAAGTTCATTCTGATAGTGTTTCTGGAGTTGAGGATGAAGAACAAAGAGAGGATGGAAGAGGCAGGAGATCTCAGTCAGAGACTACCTTAGGGAAGCCTGGTAAATAAGGAAGCCAGCAGTGCTTCCCCATCTGGGCCACTCCTCTACGCCTCAGATGTGTGAACAAATAAGGGAGCTGTCAAAAAACATCCTTGTGATGATTTCAGCTTTATTCCTCGTATTGAAAACTAGCAGTCACAGGAGAAACCTTCAGAACCTATTTTCCCTTGAACAGGGAAAGGTAGGATGGGTGACATGTAGACAGATATTGTCTTGGTAAGTTAGACTATTGGACTAGAGAATAAAAACTCTTGCCTTAAATCAGTGTCTGTCTTTTTTCTCCTCATTTTTTCCTCATGAATATTCAGATTTCTTTACCTAACTCTAGTTACCATTCCAGTCACCTGCCATGTCCTATGGAGACTACTTTACCCCTCATAAATCCTAAAAAGTATGGAGATAAGTCAAATTGTCATGTAGTCCTTAACGAGATTATAGCTTACAGCAGTTTAGATTAGAAGGGAAGGGAGCCTGTTTCCAAGGACTGTAGTTTCTGGAAATTTTCCATTTCTGAGTTCTGTGGTCCAGAGATTTGGATGAGCTGTCACTTCACTCTCTTTCACCTTAAATCATTTTAAATAAAGAGAAATGGAACATATCCCCGATAGCTTCTCTTCAGCTTTTTTTCCTCCTGAAGATTTTCAGAAAGTGCTCGTGTTTGTACCTCATGTTTGGGAACTAAATCATGTCGTCATAATTTTCTCTTTATGGTATCCCTCCCTTTCTTGCCTGCTTGTTTAATATGTAATATTCTATTCTGGCTTACCATTGGATGGTATAGTCCAAAGAAACTGGAAGAAAAATAAAAATCAACAAAACAGTATGATGGATACAGAAAAGGTATCCATTTAAAAGTGAAGATGAATAAATAAAGTATACTCCTTGGTCCAGAAGATTAAACATAGGTGCAGGTAGATTTGTTACTTCTTTACACTTACTGACGTAAGTTGACTCAGATACCATTGAAGATTAAACTGGTTAAAAAGGATGACATTTT
This sequence comes from Grammomys surdaster, assembly GCF_004785775.1. NCBI lineage: Eukaryota > Metazoa > Chordata > Mammalia > Rodentia > Muridae > Grammomys > Grammomys surdaster. The sequence goes on along the minus strand of NW_021604685.1, from coordinate 186,793 downwards.
TTTTTTTTGGCCATTCTTTCAGGACTGCTCAACCTTTTTGACATTAAAACCTGACATTTTTCATCAACAAATATATTGGGTCTCATTGATAGCTATCCTTGGAAGCCTGCAGCTTATGGGCCACAGGTTAGATTAGCTATGCCTGTCAGGCCATTCAGGCCACAGCTCCAATACCAATTATCCTGTAATCAGGTAAATGAAGCTGAAAAAATGGGTTAAGTTATAATTAATTAGAATGAAATGAAGTCTGTTCCTTGAGACTTTGGCTTCACAAAAGAAATATGAAAAACTGGCAGGAAAGCTCTGGGTAGGGTTTAATGGTCATTATTTCTATATTAACCATTCATGTATTCACTAACAGGTTGTTTGTTGAATACTTACTCAGTATCAGGCTTCATTCTGAGTTCTAGAGATGTGTTAAGTGATGGAACTAGGTTTCCATACTTTATGTTTCAGTAGGGAAGAAAAAGAACACATAAGAATTTTATCATCAGCTATGGATAGGGAATATGGAGAAAAGAAAGTATTATATTAGGCTAAAGTAATATAAGAATTACCAAAGGGAAAAAAGACCTGAAGGTGATGAAGGAGAAAACTCATGTGGCTTTTTTTGTGGCAGAGCATTTAAGGTGGAAGGAAGCCCCTGAAATACCAGATTTAATGTTCTAAGCAAAAGGAAGAAGCCAATGTCACTGGGGAAAAAGCAGAAGATTGTATGTGAAAAATGGGAGGTCAGATTATATATCCTTACAGAGCTTTGGTTTTAAGTTTGGGTGGAAGGCACTGGAGGATTTTGAGCAAATATATGACATTAGGAGACTTGCTTTTTGAACGGCCCCTCTTTGTCTGGCCCTTGTCAGCCATTACAGAATCTGAGATGAATCAGACATAGCCTTATTCATCCAGAGCAGGCACATAGGAAAGTGAGAAGTTTGCAATAAATGCTGGAAGAATGTAGAAATCCATAAAGGGAGTGGAAATGGATTGCATTTTGTGGGGCAAGATAAAGAGATGTATGGTGCAAGTGAGGCAGAGAAGACAAGAATGCAAGCTCTAAACAGTGAGAGCATCCTTTCCCTTATGTAAACTTACTATTTCCCTCACACAAACATATTTGGTACTTTCAAGTAGTCATGTAGAGTAGATCAAACAGGACCTGCGTAAACCCCTTCCGAGGGACACAGAGTAAGTTAACACAGTCATTTTAACAGACTCATCTCACTAACTTTCCAGTATAGCAAATTGTTCTGATAGACAAGGTACTATCATTCGATTACAGTCTTGTAGTTAGCCACATGGGATTCTGAGCTTGGTTGTAACTTTATTTTTTTTTTCAACGTCTACTTTAATGGTGGTTCTTAAACACTTTAACCTCACTTCTAGTCTACCACCCACAGCGGTGGTGGAAAAGAAAGGATATGGGGGATGTGGGCCTGTTTAGAAAGTGATCTTTGGAGCAAATCTTATCTGTGTTGTCAGGAAATCAGCAGTTCAGGTCACAGGAGTCAGCAGTGGCAGCTCGATCCACTTGTAAACACTTCACGGATACATCAGCAGTTTAGTTCACTAGAGTCCAGATAGGAAACAGGAATCAGCAGCGCTGTCACAACCTCACAGAGACAGCCAGGCTTTAGCCTCAGCACAATTCAGCAGGAGGAACCAGGGCCAACAGGAACACCAGGAGTAGTTCTCCATTGTGCTTCTCTCACTGAAGGGAAGATCACCAAAGAGGCAAGACAAACAAGCTTTACACAGCTAGCTCTACCAACGAGCCTAACTCAGTCTCTGTCACTGTCCCTTGAGTCCTGAAATCTGAACATTTTGCCTCATACCTATAGCCCCAGTGCTTGGGAAGCTTCAGGGGGAGAATCTTATGTTCCAGATCAGCCTGAGCTATATAGCAAGTTTCAGGCTTATCTGCGTTACATAGTCAGACTGTGCCTCAAAAATAATCATGTTTACCAGGCAGTGGTGGTGCACGCCTTTAATCCCAGGACTTGGGAGGCAGAGGCAGGCGGATTTCTGAGTTCGAGGCCAGCCTGGTCTAAGGAGTGAGTTCCAAGACAGCCAGGACTACACAGAGAAACCCTGTCTTGAAAAAAACAAAAACAAAGAAAATCAAAAATAATCATGTTTGGCATCAACTTGTGTTGTTAACCAACTTTTATGCATTCTTTCCCTTTTTACATATTCAAAGTGGATTGTAGCACATTTTCCTCTTATGTCAGGAAAGGCTAACTCTCAGAAGTCTTTTCCAGCCCTATGAATCCAAAGGCTCAGTGCTAGTTTGTAAACTCAAGAAAGACTGTTTTACACTGGTCTTGTATACTCTTGTAGCTAAGTTTGGATACTAGAGTCAAAACAGTATTTCTTGAATGACTTTCAAGTTCTGTGATTAGAAAATAATCCACTGGGATCTCCTTTTCTTTCCAATCTCTCGGACTACAGGAAATGGTATGATTAAGAATACCATTTCCTGATGTCACTCATTTTAGCATATTATTCTGCCAGAACTATATGCTTCTGATTATTTCTGAAGAAATATAGAACTTCTACCTTTAATCTAGTCTTGAACCTTGGGTATAAACCTAGTATTTTGCTGTAAAGGTATCAGAGCTGGTACTAAACTTACCAATTTTCTTATATTTCATTTGACAGCTGGCAAACAGACTGAGGGAGAGGAAGGGACTGGACATCTGGACACTTTTGAGTCTAGAAGCAATATAATTTATGATAAAGAGTAAAGGTGCTCTCTGGAGATAGATGAGGATCAGGTTGAACATCTGTAGCCAATAAGCTTCGTAATCTTGCCCTATCACTTGACCTCTTGGTCCTTGATGTAAAGTGGGAGATTTTTGTGAGGTGCAAAAGACATAGAGTGAAGAAAAGTACCTAGCCCAATATTGGAGCCATGTATGGCCCTGGAGTGATGATGAATTCTCTTTCCTGAGCCATTCCTCGTTACTTCCACCTTCACACAGGCTGAAGCATGTGTTGGAAAGTTTCTAATTTTACTGTAAAATATTTTCTCCCCTATTTCATTTTTATATGGAAAGCAGAACATTTTCCATTACCTTTTCAGGCTTACTCTTCAAGTAAGTGAGAGACCAGGTTGGAACTGAGGGACCGCAGCATAAAAGATAACAAGGAAGAGAAAAGAGAATGCCTGCTTGCCTGACTAAGGGTCTCATTTAGGCTCAGAGTAAATAAGAATACAGGAGGAATGGAAGGAAGTAGAGAGGAGAAGGAAGACTGACTGACTAAGGGATATTCTTATTTAACCTCACAGTAAATACAAATATGAGTCTTCTCATTTACAGAACTGGAAACCTTTTAAGGGAGACCAGAAGTCTCTCTCATTTCCTCCATCTGTCCAGTCTTTTTGGCTGCCTCTCATCCCAGTCTATGCTCACATTTCAGTATCTCTGTGTAGGGAATTGTACCAGCTCTACCCCTGTCTCACTGTCCAATGTCCTTCCTAGGGAGAAGACATCTTAGACAGGAGCTCAGAGCTGATCTACACTGGAGAGATGGCCTGGATCTACCAGCCCTATGGCCGCAACCAGCAGAGAGTCTTCTTTCTGTTTGATCACCAGATGGTCCTCTGCAAGAAGGTAAACTTAAACTCTTCTTTTCTACGAGAGGTGAGGACTTCAGGGAACATTACAAGCTCCTCCCCTTTCATTATCCCCTGGTGTTTAAAGAAATGGGCAAAAAGTGCCAGAGGAAATTGGCAGCAGTTCCGTATTAGAACTGGTATGGCATGAAGCTCATAAGCAACAGTGAAATGCTGAAGTTAACACATTTTATACTGGTATCATTTATATGTTTTCCCTAATAATTCTTGTGATATTCCTTCTGAGATCCTTAACCAGCACATTTAAACAATCATTGAAAGAATATTGTGGTATTTGTATCACACTTAACAAAGAATACCTTCCCAGAGTACTTTCCCCCATTCCCACTTGAATGGGGCTACCTGCGTACTTCCAAACCAAGGAACCAACAAAGGGGACTACTTATTGTTCAAACAAGTAGGGACCTCTATGGTAAGATTTTCCTTCATACCTCTATCCATTTCCTATACAAAGTACGTCATCAATACTCACCCCCCCAAAAAAAAAAAAACCTTCAACCATGCTGTTGCTGAATATCCTATCTAAGTAATCATTTTGAGGAGACACACTTGTCACTGATCCTTGGATACCTCTGCAAATGTTAGTTTCTTAGCCACTTCTCTTTGGCAAAGAGAGATAGCATATGTTTCCCCACATAAAGTCTCTCCTGTAGGATCCTAATGGGATAGTGTTCCTCCTTTGATGATAGAGGGCTCAAACCAGTGTTATCAGTAAAACTTGCCAGACAAGAATTTGGAATCAGAGAAAAAGAGAAAATGAGGGAGAATTTAGGGTACTCAGAGTGACTTTCAAAATTAATTTTCTTTCTTTCTTTTTTTCTATTCTTGGCCGTCTCTCTGCTATATAGCTACTTTGCTGTCTCCATTACCCAGGAGCAAATGCCCCCAAAGAGTCATGATACACTAAGTGAAACACTAAGCACATATATGTTTTATGTCCCTTGCCGACTCTGTATGTGCATGTGTGTGGTGTATCTTACATTAAATCTTTATGTGTTTGACTTTCACAGTCAATTGAGAGTAAATTGAGCTTAGATTCAAACTGCCTTGGTGTTTGCAGATAAACTCTGAATGCCAGATCTGGAATCGATAACCTGCTAATAATTAGGGTAGCTATTTCAGTCAGGATCTGAACCTGGAAGAGAAAACTTGTGAATCTGAGACTCAGCAAAACACCAGTGTCTCCTTTAGCTCCTACATTTCTAATCAGATCTTTTATATAATTACAAGGCAGAATTTCTGAAGATTAGTAAAGGCAACAAGGAAGTCCTGAGCTTATCAGTCATGTTACCAACAAGCGTCTGTCCTTTGTTCCCACTAAGCTTTGTTCATGCTTAGAACAATTAGTCAGAGAGAGGAAGAGAGGAGCAAAGGAAAGGGGAGGAGAGAGGGGGAGAAGGAGAAATGGAAGGAGAGGAAGAGGGGATGGGAGAGGAAAGAAGCGGGGATAGGAATCTGGTTTGTTTCAGGGTTCCACACTACCTGCCTATACTTCTTGATTTTGATACCTGTCCACAAAGGATGCAGTTGCTTCAAGTAAAATGTGAAGCTGAGCTCTGAAAAACAGTGGCTATATAGGAGGCAGTGCTAGGAGCCCAGATACGAGTAAAGCAGAGCCTAGGGATAAAGGAAACGAGAAAGGATGGAACAGTAAGCTCTATTTAGGAGCAACAGGGCAGGGGAAAAAACCAAGGGGTGACATGTGAACACTAACAACTAATGAGAAAGGCAGTGATTAGGAAGACACTGGTAGTTAAGGGAGGGATTCCAGGTTCAGAGCAGTCAAGTTGGCAGCATGAAAAAAGCAAGCAATGGGATGTCAATGACATCAGAAACAAAAGACATAGCTTCTTACAGATGAGAGTTTTATTTTTTTACTGAGGTCATAGGCTTTCTTTCCAGAACAGAGCCAGCCTAGAGTTCAAGGCTATTAACACATCCACATACTTGGATATTCTTTACACTGGCTTCCCAAAGTTAAAAAAAAAACAAACCTGCAGCCTTGTTATATAAAGGCCACTAAAAGTATCTGATTTGTACTGAGTCCATGGCTGAGAATCTCTACATTATCTACAATAAGTCTTTCTGTTTATCAAATGGGAGGTAGACCCAAAAACTAATAATGGGCTGGAAAGAAGGTATGCAAAAGAGCGAGGTATTTTGTCTGCTAAATTGTTCTTACCATTACTGGAAAAAGAAACTGACTCTTGGTAGCAAGGGAGAGGCTGGGGGAGGGGAAGGCACAGATTCCTCCAGTTGAAGATAACCTTTGATAAAAGAAAAGCTGGGCAAAGGCTAAAAGACTGACCTTATTCACCTCTAGGACACCATTTAAATGGATGTCCAAGAGCTCAGGGGTTTTTTGGTTTTGTTTTTGGTTTTTTTTTAACGTAAAGAAAGAATGAGCTAGTCACTACCTGCAGCAGTCAGGAGAGCTGGGACAGTCCCCTCACCTAGGCAGTATGGGAGAACTGGCTCTGCCTCTCACTTAGAAGAAACGGTCCTACAACTGACATTGGCAGTGTAGGAGAACTTGCCCTGGTGGGGTGGGCATGGGGGAGCTGGTCCAAGGGTGTAGGAATGGAAGAGGTGGAGAGCTAGCCCTGGTAGCATGGGTGCCAGAGAGCCAATCCTGCCTCTTGCAGGCTGCCACAAGCAGGAGTGCTGGCCCTGTCTTTCACCTGGACAAAGCAGAACTGTCATGTTAAACAACACAACCGTCATCCAGGCTCAGATCCAGGGCCTTTAGTTGGCCCACCCCAGCATTTATCCCATCTATGAGCAGCTAGAATGCTTGAATGGACTGGTCCTACAGAACCAAAGCTGTAGGACTTCCATGACACAGGGTAATAACAGAATATCCAAGAGGAGTCCTGGTGAGAATCCAATATTGATAGTTTAGCAGAAACCAGAGGCCTCAAACCAGGTCAATGACTCACTGCAATGGATCCTTATAAGTAAAGCTGGACAAAAGGATATACTCTTGTGATACACAGTGACACACCACAGCTTCCACAGTGAGATTTTTTTAGGTTATTTTTTCTCTATTTTGTTGTTTTTATTTTTATTTTTTTTCCCTTTGGGGGTTGCAGTGGTGGATGGTGGATATGGAGGGATGGTCAGATGAGTAGGGTTAGAGTGCATGATGGGACATTCACAAAGAGTCAATAAAAAGTTGAAAAAAGAAAGAATGGGCTAATCAACAAAATAATTGAATATGGCTACACTCATCTTTTCTAATAAGCTCATATTTTAAAAGGGCCCTTCATAAATGTGACATTTAACAGGAATAACACAGTAATTTCATAAATACAGAAAGGTTAGTTTTTAGATCTTCAAGACAAAATTAAATATTTCTAAATACATGAATGTTATTAACAATAAAGGAAGAAAAAATAAGTGATAGTCTGGTAAGCCCTTACATGACATAGAAGGTTTAATGATAACAAAGGAAAGTCAAGTCCTTTACCAAGAGGAACTGAAACCCTAAGGATCCGAGGTTGCAATAAAGTATCTCACTGCTTGGAATTTTTATTTTGACAGCATGTTCCATGACAGTCACATCTGCCTTCACGGGACCTGTAATCTAATAAAATTTAAGTGTAACATAATAGAAAAATGTACACTGTTACTCACTGAAATAACTCTCAGATGTCTCTGGTGGAATTGCTTTAGGTAATCCTGGCGATATTGAGAATCCTAATGAAATCTGTGGCAAAACTATAGATAGGAAAATACACCAGTTTTCAAAACAGAAAAGTATATTATGAAAAATATAAGGAATATAAACTAATGATGAATTAGCATTATTTGACTCTCTGATTCTATTTTTAAACTTTATAGTCATTAAGTTAATTCAATATTCACCACAAATTTACCAGGGAAATACTGTTATTATTCCTATTTTAATGATATATGAAGTTAACTTTCATATTTTCACTCCTCGGGATAGAGACTGACCTAAGAATTGCACGTGTAAGGTGAGTAGTCTACCAATGAGCTACATTCCCCAGTCATGGAGCCAAACTGTTCCTAGGTTCTACACTAGTGACTTCTATGTTACTATTCCCCGTATGCTTGTCCAAATTTTGTAATCAATTATTTAAACAATCTAAATATTTAGGCAGAGATTAGTTGACTACGAGAGCTCAGCACTTGCATCTAAGAACAAATGATGTTTCATTAAGAACTCTGTATTTTATCTTTAAATTCAAGTACTAGATTATAAGACTGAAATTCACAGAGAGAGTCTGTATTCAGGGTGGAAATAAGGTGATTTATTTTGAGACAGGGTGTTTTGCCCCTCAACATATCCTAGTGCTTACTATGTATAAGAATATAAGTTCAAACTTCTGATCTCTCTTGCTTCTACATCCCAAGTGCTGACACTACAGGCATAAATAACCATGCCTAGTTTATGCAATGCCAGGAATCAAACCAATGGCTTCAACTGAGCCACATCCCCAGCCCCAAAAATCTATTTTTCCCCCCTGTGGTCACTTTAGATTCTCCCATTTTCTTATAGAGAGAAAAAAACGTGGAGTGATAGATAAAGTTAAATGATTCTGGTCTTAAATTCTGGTTTTTAGCATCATTATTATGTCAATCAAGCAAGTAACTGTTTATTTCATGCACCTCCATTATATCATGTATAATGCAGGGAGATTAATCAACAGGATTATTGTGAAGAATAAATGAGACCTATCCCTATGAAGTGGCAGTTGAGAGGCAGGACTGTTGTAGATGCACATGAAGCTTGTTTAGCCCCCTATGTAGTAACAAAAGATATACTATTATAAATTGGTTAAGTCCCCATCACTCATTTTACATAACTGTTGACAGAATAATTATCTGCTACAGGTAATATAGGAACCATTTAAATATTCAATCTGTTCTTTAATGTTCAACTAGTAATGTCCACCTGCTGAATTTCTGTCGGACTCTTCTGATTCCTTTAGCTTGTAGCCAGGTAAACACAATCTCACTGGTTTTGTACACTAAGAGTTGGGATTGAATAAGACACTCAGAAAAACTTGAACAGCTCAGGCAACTTGTAGTTTGTCTTGCAGAGGGAAGGATAAAAGAGGGTACTTTTGAAATAGCAGTTACCATACACATGAAAGACATCAGCAGTTCCTTTAATTTCTGTTCCTTTTCTTTCCTTGTCATTTCTAAGACCCTTTTGTTGTCTTTCTTCTTAGCCTCTGTTCCTCTATTAGTTTAGTTTTGTAGATGTTTTCTGTTTTCTCCCTGATATCATTATTTTGAAATTATTTTGATATTTTGGAAATAATTTTCCATATTTTGGCTTTTGTTCTCCTTTTTCACTATTTACCGTGGAACAGAATAGACCTCTTTTTCCCATTATCCACCAATTTTTCTACACTCCTGTTATTGTCCTAAGCAACCTTTTCTCTGCATTCACTATTCTTACCTGTGCCTATTTCGATGTGTCCTGTTGTCCCCTATCATCATTGTACTATTATTTCTGTTGCTTTCACAAGATTCTGAGGGATAAGAACTAAATTACATGTAATGATACTGGACAGAAGACTTTTGTTCGGAGAAGTCTGTACAGGCAAATGGATGGAACTAGAGCCATTCATTTTAAACAACTCACATACCACAGTATGATATGAGGTAGGGCTAGGGAAATGGAAGGATGGCTTAGTGGTGATTAAGAGCACTCATTGCTCCATGGAGGAACTGGCATTCATTTCCAAAACTGCCATAGTGGCTCACAACTGCCTATAACTCTAGTTCCAGGGGATTCAATGTTCTTCTAGCCTCTCCATTCACATGCACTCACGTGTTTCCAATACATATATATTCATGTGCACATACATACACAAATAAATAATTTTCTTTAAAGAAAGAGACCTGAATAAAATAGAAATAAGATAGACAAGGGAGTTAAAACTGGAAAAGTGGATACCAGAGTCTTATTAATCATCTCTTATTAATCAGTCTAATGTTGACCCAGTATTTTTTAAATCTATTTTTCCTTTTATTGATCTGTTCTTTTTATCCATCTAATTTTACCTATTTTCTTTACTGTCTAACTGAACTAGCAATAAAACACATTTCAGAAAGGCTGTACAGGGGAACCACGATAACTACTGGGAAGTAGTGGAGTAATAAGCCAGATTAGAGGGTACCCATTACTTTTCTCTAATGAGCTGTCTGAATTTAAACAAGTTTTCTCTGCTTATAATTATTCCTCATTTGAAAAAATAGAAATCTAAAGAGAATCATGAACTTTAAATGAGACTATACAGCTATAATCGTTGGTACATTGTATTTACTAAATGTTAGGAGTTTATACAATTACAGTATATATCATGTTGCTAATCATTCACTTAGCAATTTTTATTCTAAAGCAATATATAGCATATTTTTAAATAAAAGCTACAGATTTTAGAGCCAGATGTTCTAGACCCAAAGCCTGGCTCCACCGTTTAATCCTAAATTCAGTACACTCTGTCTACAGTTCATCATTAGATGCAGTTACCTACCTCGTAGTACTTTCATCAGCAGTAATTAAGTTGACAAATGCAAAGTTGTTAGGATAGTAGTTGGCAGATAGTATATGCTGTTTACGTCCTCCTTGCTACTGTTGTCATTGTTATTTTTATTTTGACTATTCAGCATGTACTGTGTATGTTGGAATATAATCGTGACTAAAACAAGCCTGCCTTTGTCCATGTACATTCCCCAAATTTTGGATAGAAAACTGGGGTGTTCTGGGCTGGGAAAGAGTAGCCAGGACCCCTTCTAAAGTAGTAGAGGTAAATGAATAAGGCAGGCTGTAATCCTGAACTGCTTTATACTCCAGATTGTAGCATCTGTCATTTGTACAAAATGTCCTGTGAAGTCTTGCTAAATCCTAGGATTACCTAGTGGGATCAAGTTGAAATATCTGTGAGCTGTTTGAATTATGTAATGTCAGGGATTAGGGTAGTTCCTTGCTGGAGTCACAGGCTATGGCCAGAAGCTTGGTATTTATAGGCTGTACAATCCTGGAGAAGTACTAAACTCTTTTTTGTTCAGAGACTTGAACAAACAAAAAAAGAAATGGAGAAAGGCTGGTATCCTGTTAGAAACAGTAAATTCTAGTAGACAGGGAAATTGTGATCCAAATATTATCTGTTTGGGCCATATTATCAATATGCTCCTGTGAAGACACTCAGACAGGTCAGAAGCTTGATACCAACAGTACCACAAGCACCCAGGACTCAGGAAGGCTTTGTTTTCTTAATGTGTTCAGAAGACCCCATAAACTTTCTATGGACAATCCCTGAATGTTGCAAGTTCAAAGAAGACAAAGTTCTTAGCACAATCTCAATAAGCAAACAAAACTAAGAGCTATAATTGGCATGATAGTTAAGTGTTAGATGAATAGTGTTTAAGAGCTGTCACAGGGACAATGACAGGGGGACTGGAGCCATTACAAGGTCCCCTTCAAATACTGGAGGTCAGGCCTCTATCCCCGCCTTCGCAAGTTTAGAATTGCCACAGCCCTTCTATACTTAGAGAAGGGAGGAGATGTCAGGGGCAGCCCTGCTTACCCACTGAAGGCCTAAAATCAGCCATAGGCCTAAATTCAGCAATAGGCCTGTCATACATGTATACTAACACCAAGTCTTGGGTCTCAGTGGAAAAACATCGAAACAGATGGCTATAAGCTAATGTAAACAGGCAGCTTTTGTGGAAATTTACAAGCCTGAGTAGTCATAGACCTTGTAAATAGGTAGCCTGGGCAGACAATACCAACAAGGACAAGCGAGTCATAGGCAGAGTCATAGTGACTTGTCCCCTGAACCTTCACCCAGCAGATACCCGGTTCTGATGATATCTGTATTCCTCCTGATCACCCACACTCCAGTGTCATTCCCTTCCCCACATCCCGCCTTTCTGTGTTTATAACCCTTGTGTGAATGAATTACGATTTGAGAAAAAATAAATTATATATATAAAAAAAAGAGCTGTCACAGTGTTAGAACTTAGACAAGATGAGGGCACAACAGCTAGAATATATATAATCAGAGAACGTTTCTTTGGGGGAAGACGATGTGACTTTGACCATGTAGATTAAACATATTGAAATAAGAGAGTTGTTTCAAGAGAAAAGGATACATTATTGCAAGCCCAAGATGATGTTTGATTTGTTTGAATGAGTTAGAGTACTATTCCTACCCTGAATTTGTGTCAAATTTCTAAAGTCAGTGGCCATGTAAATAGAAAATATTGGAATTTGTCTTTTCTTTGACTCGTACTTAACTCTTCATATTTAGTTTGCTTGGCTAGTTTAAGTTATAAGAAGCAGTAGACTTTTGAGGTTTATCAAAGGTTGAGGTTTGTCAAAAGGATTTTAAAGGATCACAAAAGCTCAAGGCTACATTTACTGGATAAGGCTGGCTTTGTAGCATGGAACCTTTGTATTTAAGTGGGAGCTTTGCAGTTATTTAATGTGATAAAGTCAACTTTTATCATTTTAAAGTTGCAATAATTAGGCTGAGAGAAGCTAGGTTGCTTGCCCAAGCCATACACTTAATGTGTTACATACCTAGAACTCACACTTAAATATTTGTCTTATTCATATTCTTTCCCTGTCCTCTGTTGTTCATAGCCTTTGCTACCTATGATTGGACTTCCTGAACCTGTAGATCATTCCAGATCATTTATCTTATCACCAATCATATTAAACCCTTTATTAGCTACAAATAGAAAAATTTAATAACACAAGAGTTAACAACACATCACTCTAATTTCCAATCTTCTTCTAAAGAAATAGGATATTTCTTTGTTCCTTTGTCATATATAAATATTCAAATAGACAATAGAATATTCAGATTCTTACTGGCAATGGATTCCTATGATCATACACATATTTCCAATTTTAGGAAATGCCAAAGACTTTTAAGACTTAAAATGACTGTGAAGCACTAGTTTGATAGAGGAGAGAAGGAAATTTTAGACTAAAGTTAGGAACCAGGAAACTGAGGTTGTTAATATTTTAGATTGGTAGGTAGCCACTCTTGCGGTATGCTGCCCATATCTGCCTTTCCCAGTCTGTATATGTCATTATATCAACTGTAATGAAGAATTCAAGCATTACATCCACGTTTTCCTATATTGTCCCCCTTTTGTCTAGTTACATTATCCTGACACTGCTCAGTTTTTTAGCATGTATCTCAAAAAAACATTCCTGAAATCTTGAAATCAGTTAATGGAAGCCCTCTGTGCTTTGGGCCAGGACTGAGCTTGTGCATTTTGGATATGGTCAAAAGAAATAGGCCTAAAAAGTATTAGCCTTCTCTGTTCAACCCATATCTTCCTCTCCTGTGGGACTGGTGTTGCAAATACCCAACAGAACTGTTTGAGCTTAATGGCAGGTGTCCCGAGTGAATTAGAACTCCTATGTATTCTTGGTTTATTTGTATGCATAATAATTACAGCAGCAAAAAGAACTATATAGTGGTTATCAGTTTTAAAACAGTTAAACAACACGTGTATTTCCACACCTGAGGATTTGAGATTGACAGAAATATGTTGAGAATCATTCAAAACCAGGTTTACAATACCTAGCATATGCTTCCTCTCATGTGGCTTTCCTCATATCTAACCAGAATGCAGTTAGTTAGCCCCTCCATCATTATACCCCTGTGCAAGTGCACATTTTGCCAAATAGATTGGTATTGTAGCATGCAGAGTTTGTAGCTGGGTAAGACTATTAACTAATTTATTACAGTGCTGTTTAGATTTTTCAAATGACACAGCCAGAATCATCAGAGAAGAGGAAACTTCAGTGGGCAATGCAATGGGCAGTACAGTCCCTGGGTAGGTGGGCCTGGGTTGTACAAGAAAAGTAGGTGGGAAAGCCATGAGGAGCAAGCCAGTAATCAGCATTCCATCATGGTCTCTGCATCAGTCTCTGCCTCTAGGTCCCTGCCTTGAGCTCCTGCCTTGGCTTCCCTTGATGACAGACTGAAACCTGGAAGGCAAATAGGCCCTTTCCTCCCCAAGCTACTCTTGGTTATAGTGTTCATCACATCAATAGAAAACAAAGTAGGACATATTCCTTACCATTTCTGACTCACTTCTAGTTTTCTCATCCACTCTTGAATTTGCTACATCTGATCATTTTATATTTCCTTATAACTTTGTTACTTGTACATGTCTCTAGAAATATACGGCATTGTTTTATATGGTGATTGTGGAAAATACAAGTCAGGTTAAAATATACAGAAAGGAAATAAAATCAACGATGACTATGAGATTTAAGATGAGAGTATTTGGGGTAATAAAGCTTTAGATATGGTAGCAAGTTCACCAATACTTAATATGTCATTTAAAATGTGAGTAAGTACAGAAATAAGAGACTATGCATGGACTTAGGATGAGTGTCTCATTGAACAGAATTGATCTAATTCTGTGTTCATGAGTAAACCAACAAAAGATAGAGAACATTGTATTCATACATGTACAATATTTGCTTTTGTCATAATAAGATTGTGAGATTCATCTGTATTGATATATGTACCTTCTTTGTTTTCTTTTATCCACACTTTTCCTGTCAGGCTAGCTGTTATCCAAAATTCCCAAGTACTAAAAGCATTGGATCCATTACAGTTAACTCTTCATGCCCAATAGTGTATGACCTTCTAGTAGCTCTCACCAATAAACTTTCATCTACAATTTTATTCTCCGTATCCTGCCTGAGGTTTTTTTTTTTTTTCCAAGCACATTTTAGCAAGCTCATCTTCTGCCTCTGGTAAGTATGCCAAGTTTTTGGAAGATGAAAGTTCACTTGCTGGTAGTGCTTTTATTGTATACTGCTTTCTACTGCTTATAAGCAGTTTACATTCTAGTGATTGATACTGGGTTTGAAACAATCTTTGGATATAGGAAATCTCTTTTTACTATTAATTGACTTATTTATTCACTTTATATCCTAATCATACCCCCATCCTTTCATCCCAGTCCAGCCCTTAAAAATCCTTTCCTCCATTACCCCTTTCCCTTCTCTTCAGGGAAGGAGAAGCCCCTCTTGCATACCGCTCCATCCTGGAACATCCAAGTCATAGTATGACTAAGCACATCCTCTCCCACTGAGGCCCAACCAGTTAATCCAATTAAGGGAACGGGATCCAATGCAAGCAACAGAGTCAGAAACAGCCTCTGCTCTACTTGTTAGGGAACCCATATGAAGACCGAGCTGCACATCTACTATAAATGTGTAGGGTTTCTAGGTTCAGCTACTGCATGCTCTGTAGTTGGTGGCCCATGTCCTGTAATCCCCCTGGACCCAGGTTAGTTGACTCTGTGGTTGTTCCTGTGGTGTCCTTGGCCCCTCTACCTTACTCAGTTCTATTCTTCACTCTTCCACAAAGACTCCTTGAGCTCTGCCTGATGTGTGCTATGAGTCTCTGCATCTGTTTCCATAGGAAATTTCTTAGAGTGCCTACTTAGCCAACTTGTCAGTGTCCATCTGGTCATCTCAGTGCATATACTGAGACAATAAAATCTTCATTTATATCCCAGAACAAGAATAGTGTTTCTATCCTTTTGTGACCATGTGCCACCTCTCCTGGCATCCACTCTGTCTGGACTTCTGACAAATAATCTGTTTCTTCCCACCTAGGACCTAATCCGGAGAGACATCCTATACTACAAGGGGCGCATTGACATGGATAAATATGAGGTAATTGACATTGAAGATGGCAGAGATGATGACTTTAATGTCAGCATGAAAAATGCTTTCAAGCTTCATAACAAGGAAACCGAAGAAGTGCATCTGTTCTTTGCCAAGAAACTGGAGGAGAAAATACGTTGGCTTAGAGCTTTCAGAGAAGAGAGGAAAATGGTACAAGAAGATGAAAAAATTGGTAAGTGACATGAGAACAGAAAAATATATATATAATTGTGAAGACCTTTCCATAGAGCAATACAGTTGATTTTATCTTTCTAGAGTCAAAGGAAAGATTTTTGTTACAAACTGATCTAAGTCACTATGGTGGTTCCTTATGGGTCTTTGAAAATACCCACCCATAGGTGTGAGTTACAGATTGTTCATGCCTAATACTGATTATCAGATAGGAATATTGTACCAAAAGCCAATTCCAAACTTGATTCTCCTACCTCTATACTCATATGCATTAGCAAACAAACACAAAAGAGTTTACATTCTATTCTGTAATCTCCATATATTCACAGAGCTCTCTGTCTCTAGGTATATGAGAATGTTTTATGAAATGGTTTGTTAATGCAGATTTGCTCCAATTATACTGATGAGATGGATACCTTTGCTTGTGATGCTGGAAATAAAAACCAGGGCCTTGCAACTCAGAAGGCAAAAAGTATCAATATAATTCTGATGAGGACCAAGGCAATGGATCTGCTTTTATTAACAAACTTCAGGTCCCTTTCAGATTATGGGTTCACGTCATTCTTATATTGAGTTCTGAGAAGACCAAATTACATGTGCACATTTAGTTACATTCACTTTACTGGTGAAAACAGATAACTATCAGAGTTGGGCTTTGTAGGCCTCCTCCATTCAGGTGGCAGTATTAGTCCCTGAGGCAAAGGTTTCTGAAAATTGAATTCTTGATAAATCACTTCAGATATTAACTTATAATTAAAATTATATGTACTTAGTCATCATATTCTAAAACTATTTAAAAATAAATCACAGAAAATATAATAATGTCAAAAAACATAACCACTCATTTCATTTAGATTCAGAATAAAACATCAGTTTGGGATTCAAACAGTTTATGTAGCTATGGTCTTGTGGCTAAAGATTTGCAGTTTATTAAACATTACCTAGTATCCTCCTCAAGGTCCTATTTCTATAATAAAAAATATCAGATAGTCAGGTATCATTCTTCATATCTCTAATTGTAGCACTCAGAAGATGGAGACGGGATGATTACAAGTTCAAGGCCAGTCTGGGCAGCATTATGAGTTCAAGCAATATGAACTATAGCAGGAGTCTATTTGTTTAAAATGAAGGGGAAGGGATGTAGTTCAAAGATAGAGTACTTGCCTAGCATGCATATGGTCCCATTCAATCCCCAGCACTAAGGAGGCAGCAAATAAATCAACCTTTCTAGTGTCTAGAAAAGTTTCTTGTTTTGCTCCATGTTTCATACAAATGGAATACTACTTTTAAATGTTAAATGTTCAAACTTTCAAAAATTGTCTCTAAAAATTATGCTTACCTGTTAGAGTTTCTGATACAAAAGGTTCTTATGCCATAACATGCTAGGGAATGAAATGGCCCAGAGCAAAAGATGGATGGCCAGTAAGATGTAGTAACCCTTGTCCTAAAGTCCATATTGAAAATGCACTTAGAGTATTATTTTTTCCCATTAATTTATTTATTTATTCATTTTACATCCCAATATCGGCCCTCCTCTCCTCCCAGTCCACTTATCACACAGCTCTCCCCCCACTCCCTCTTCCTCTTCTCCTCTGAGAAGGGGGTATGCCCGTGGATATCCTCCCACCCCCCGCACCCTGGCACATCAAGTCACTGCAGGACTAGGTGCATCCTCTCCCACTGAGGCCAGACAAGGCAGCCCAGTTAGGGGAATGGGATCCACAGGCAGGCAACAGATTCAGGGACAGCCCCTGCTCCAGTTGTTGAGGGACCTATAAGAAGATCTAGCTGCACATCTACTACATATGTTCTGGGAGGAGGGGTTTGGTCCAGCTCACCTGTGGTTTGTGGTTCAGTCTCTGAGAGTCCCAGGGGTCCAGGTTAGTAGACTCTTCATCTTCCTGTGGAGTCCCTATCCTCTTTGGGTGCCTCAATCTTTTCCCCAACTTTTCTGCAAGACTTCCCAAGCTCCATATAAAGTTTGGCTGTGGTTCTCACTGTATCCGTTTCCATTGGTTCCTGGATGAAGCCTCTCAGGACAGTTATGCTAGGCTCCTGTCTGCAAGCATAATAGAGTCTTAAAGCAAGTCAGGTTTCTTTTAAAGTACGAGTGCTTCATTGAGACGTGCTGTAGAATGATATGGCAATATTGACTTTTAGAACTACCTGTGGCTAGTCTGAGTTCACAGATCCTGCATTACTTAAAAGATCCCTACCATTCATTCCGTCTGCCTCTCACACCGTATCTCCCATATGATGCCCTAATAACTTTTGACTTCAAAGATCTGCTACTAATGAAAAGCTTCCACAAACTATTTCTGACAGGCTTATGTTATCTTTGTTTTGTTTTTAAATGTGGATTTATGTTACTTTCCCCGGTCTGATTAAATTAAATTAGAAAATTGCAGAAAATACCAAGGGAACAAAACAAAACCACATACAAAATAAAAAAATGAAAATCACAATAACATACATTGTAATAAGAACTTTTGTAAATGTTTTGATATATTTCTTTCTAGACTTTCTGTGAGAGTTCCTATTACCCCTGTAACCTGTTTTCTTCCACTTTTTTTTTTACCCCATCCCCTCTCTTAATCCACTTTGTATTATACTTGCTTTCTTTTACTTGTCTGTTTGTTTGCTCGATTGTTTAGGGGGTGTCCTTCTTGTTTTGCTTGTTTGATTTTTTTGTTTGTTTTTAGATTCCCCAGTTTCATAGCACCAGTATTTGGGTTTGTCTCAATTAATTAAATGAAAAAAATTCTTTCTGAGTAAATGTTCTTTGAGTCAAACCCTACATTTTATAAGTTTCTATATAAAATGCCCAGGTCTTTGGGGGAGTTGTTTATAATTTGATCTCACCTATGGATTCTGTGCTACCACTAATGATGTTTTATGTAAAATTTCTTTTTGCTGGAGTTAGAACACAGAGTATCTCCTACTTGGTTGGCCAGTGATTCTAAAGCCGAGACATTTGCCACTTACAGTATGAAAGCTTTTTGGTTTTGATCCTGTAAGTTTAGTAATTTCAGTCATTACTCAACGACTTCATGTTTGTCTATGTATTCTAATCCTGCCTTGGTCTTGAAAGACCTTTTACTGTTTCAACAAGTGTGTGTTCTCTCACTTAGAAAAGTTTTCTATTGTTTTCTTTTTTACCTCTATTTAATTATTTTCTTCCTTCTGAAACCTTCATTTTCTAAATATATATTTTCTATTCTAATTCTCTTATCATTTGTCATTATTTCCTTTTTTTATATTTTCAATTAATACAAAGTGGTTCTTCCACTTTACATAGTACTTTAAATATTCTCCACAGTTTCTGTTCAGGTTCCTCTTCTAGTCATAATTTTGGCTGCTGTATTTTGTAATATGCAATATGGAATGTTTATAACCAAGTCTTAGTTTTAATTAATTACATCTAAATTTAATTACATAAAATGCTTATATACATTTACAAAATAAAAGCACTCATATAATCATTGAGTGATTAGCAACTCAGGGTAATTAGTACATTTCTCACTTTAAAATTTTGTTTTTAGAATGATTATGTTGAAAATTATATCCGTTAACTATTTAATATGTACAGTACTTTATTAACTATATTCATGCTACTAATCCACAGAACAAAGAATTTATTCCTCCTATCTAACTATATCAGTGAGCTTACTGAATGACCTCTCTGCATTCTCTCTACTCCCTCTTCTCTCCAATTTCATTCTGCTCTCCACATACATGATGCTAGTTTTTTAAGATATAAGATCATACAGTGTCTTTTCCGCATCTTACTTATCTTACTTAATGTAATGTCCTCCGAATCCTACTATTTTATTTTTTAAAATGACAGAATTTCATGTTTTTATACAGCTAAATAGTATCTTCTCATTGTCTGTATCTGTTCATTGATGGATAATTAGGTTGACCATATATTCTTGATATTGTGAATAGTGTTTCCAATAAACCTGGGAATGCAAGTATCTTCTTGACATACAACCTCAAAAAATACTTTATAGAAAAAGAAAGAAGAAAAGAAATAACACCAAACACGAGATAGCTACAATTTAGGAGAAAACTCTTACTAACATATAGTGTGACATTTGTTGTAAGAATTCTGTCCATACTGGAAAGTTGGTAATATATATTCCATTCCACCTAAGTTCCTAATGACAAACTAAAGTTTAATTCTATAGAATATTCACCCAGAAGAACCAATAAGTGTATTAGGCTTACTTACAGAGCAAGCATGAGGGTTTACAGACAGATGTACAGGTGACCCTAAAGCAGCCAACTGGAAGGTCTGGTCCCACCATGGGTGCATAAATAGATCCTTTTTTCTAGTCTTCCAGCCTGTGACACCTCCTGGAAACAATGAGACCACATATAATTAGGGCAGAATTACATCCACCTGGTTATGAAGGCAATCTGAATTCCTTTGTGATAATATTTTGCAAGCAGACACAGCTGGGCTTATAAAGATGACAGATGTTTAGCTCAGAGGATAGTGCTGTATAACTATTTATTTCTAGAATTTATAAGAAAATGAAACAACTCAATACAAGACAGCAAGTAACCCAATTAAAATATGAATTAAAGACATGACTAGATGTTTTTCAAAAGAAGACTTTCAAATGGCCCCCTAGATACATGAAAACATGATCAGTGTCACTAATCAATGGAAATGAATAATTCAAAATCACAATGATTCATTCATCCATTTTGGATAATCTATTAGCAAAAAGAAAATAGCAAATGATCAGATTGCCATTAACAAAAACACCATGGAGATTCCTAAGAAAATTAAAATAAATCTTACTATCCAGTAGTACAACTCCTGGGAATATACCCCAAAGAAATGTGGCTAGTTCTCCAAATTTCTAACAAATTACTTTAGTAAATTTTTCTAGAAAAGAATGACTAGGTAGTGACCTTTTGTATTTAAACTTTTGAACTTATTTCTTGAGATTATACTATAATTACGCCATTGCTCCTTTTCCTCCACCAAACCCTGTTCTATACTCCTCCCTTATCTCTGTCAAATTCAAGGCCTCCAGTTTTCGTTATTTCTTGTCATATACATATATTTACATACATATTTTTTTCTCTTGTAGGCTTTGAGATTTCTGAAAATCAGAAGAGACAGGCTGCAATGACTGTGAGAAAAGCGTCTAAACAGAAAGGTACTTCTGTCTTTACTCCTTCAGACCCACTCACTGTCTGTGTGGGACTAGGAAACCATGGGGGATGTGTTTTCACATTCCTTGGCTCCTTTCTATACTGAGGTTCACTTGGAATAGTTTCCAGCTACCCAGGTATTCTTGATAACAAGTAACAAATGTTCTTAGTGTTTTCATTCTTGAGAGTAAGGGATGTGGGTTAGTCATACCTATGTTATTGGCTACATAAACAAAACAAAATAAAAAAATTATTTTTGTGTTTACTTCAAAATAAGAAAAACTCCTTGAATAATCCAGAGACAGGCAATAGTGCATGTATATAATTTATTTAATAAATATATAGGGATATGTTCAGCATTCTTTAAGTGGTCTAAAAATGCTTACCTAATCAGTAGCCCCAAACCAAAGTGAAGAACCTCAAATTGAAGCAAGATAGTCTTTCTCCGAGGCATACATGGAAATACCTTTGAAAAATTCAAATTCAAATAGAATCAGCTTAAATTTGAAATAGTTTTTCTTTTCTTTTTCATGAACCAGAACAAAACTAAAGTGCTCAATTGAGCAAAAAGAAGGATCTACCTTCCGCTTTCTAGAGTGTCTACATAGTACCAAGTTTCTTAATTTCTTTCATTTCATCTTTATAGTAACCCAAAGAAAATGGCACTATTAGCCCCTGTTCCAGGTTAAGAAACTGAAACCATTCAAGGTAAAGTGATTTTTAACCTAAGTCATCTTGATTCTGAGAGCACTGCTCTCCCCTCTTCATCTCAGGGTCCTGATGATGGTGATATCTCATTTGATCCTCTCATCTCAATTACTGGCAGCCATTTTTTACTGACAGTATTTTCACTGTTGCGAGGAATAGATAATCTTAATAAGACATCACTTTCCCCAGTCCTTTCCTTCTGCTCTCTCATTAGCTCTAGGATTCAGAATGAATTCTAGAAATAATGAAGGGAAAACTGATAGAATAGCTCTCATGCAAATGTCATTAGTTAAGTAATTGTTCTAGTGTCCCCTTCACATGTTCTTTGTAATACCATGGGACATTATCAACCATCTGTTTTTCTGAGGGAAGAGTTATCTGGCTGATAAAAAGGCCTTTTCACTTTACTTTGTTTACTTTCTGCTGTCTTGGTTTTCAGAATTTATATGTAACTTCCTGGGGTTAAATGCTAATTCCTGATGCATCAGCCCAATTGAATTTGACAATACAAAAAAAATGTCAGAATAATAAACATAGCCTTCATCTCCATAGACTTTAAGGCCAGTTGAAAGTCAAATTATTACTCTAGAATAAATAAAACAATCTTGAAAAAATAAGAATGAAAAGGAAGTACCTAGTTTACCTAATTTCAACACTCATTATATAGGTACATTAACTGAGGCAATACTGATAGTTTAATAGAAAGAATTCAGAAATAGACCTACATGCATATGTGTGACTTATTTTGACAAAGACAGAACAACAATTCAGCAAAGAAAATGCAATATTTTCAACAAATAGTCTGAATTAGATTTCTATAGACAAATTAGGACCTTGATTATAAGCCGTAATAATTAAGTAGAAATTCATTGTGAAATTAAATATGAAACTATAGATCCCTAAGAAAAAGTATTTTAAAAATCTTTGGTTTGTATATTTGATATCAAAAGCTTGAAAGAGAAAATGAAAAATAGAGCTTTATAAAGCAAGACTTCCTCCTTGACATCCCTGTATTATTTGTTAGCATCTAATACCCTCATATTTTTAGCATTTGCCAAATGATATTTCAAAAGTGACTACAGAACTGAATGATTCTTCCTATGGAAGTACCAATGGCTGATGATGGCTTAGCATTAGAACTACTGTCAGGGTAGTTGGATTCCTTGAATCCTCCATTAATATAAAAAGGTCTATAATCTCAGTATCATTGAAAGGTCATAGATTCCATTTTCCTTTTTTCTATGAATCATGTCTTATGGTGATGAATTTCCTTTCTGTTTCAACTACTAATGTCAATTTTCTATTGAATACAGGTTTGTCACTGTCAACCCAAAGCAAAATACTAAATTACTTGGGCCTTAACCGTTATGGAAAGTCCTGAAGTCAGTAGTTCTTAACCAGATTATTTTGACGCTTTCAGGTAGGGTTGGAGAGGAAGAGAACCAAAGTCTAGAACTGAAAAGAGTTTGTGAGGTTCTTCAGGGATTATGGTCTCCTGGAAAGAAATCCTAACCAGGAACTCTGCACATGTGAGCTCTAGTTCCCACTTTTTTGCGAGCTGAGTATAAGATCTTAGGTATAAGATTTCTTCTGGTCCTTGATTTTCTTGTCTGTCAAACAAGTGATGGTAAAACTCCAGATTTGATTTATTTTATCTTTTTATTTTATTTTATCTTATCTTATTTTATTGGTGATACCTGATAAGATGGTGAAAGAAATAGAATAGAAATAAGATGCCAAATAAAAATAGAGATGCTGGTGCAAATCTGACAGGGAAAGAAACTATTTGCAGCACGTGTTGATTATCATTTACCTGAAATGCTTGAGACACAATGTACCTCAGATTCCAAATTAGATATATTTTTTAAATTTTGGAATATTTGTATAGACTTTCTTGATTGAACAACTTTAATATGGAAATCTTAAAAGGTCCAAAATTTGAAACTTTCTATTAGATTTCAGAGTATTTCAGAGTTTGGAATTAGGGTTATTCAATTTGTTACCAGGTAAAACTCATAAAACTAGTGTACTGTGAGTAATCACTGTTAATTTGAGAATTCACTTGGTACTTAATTTATACTCTTTCCTTTGGTCTCCTATTTGCTCTAGGTGTCAACTCTGCCCGCTCAGTTCCTCCTTCCTACCCACCACCACAGGACCCGTTAAACCAGGGCCAGTACCTGGTCCCCGATGGCATCACTCCGTCTCAAGTGTTTGAGTTCACTGAACCGAAACGCAGCCAGTCACCATTCTGGCAAAACTTCAGTAGGTTAACCCCCTTCAAAAAATAATACCTATAGGAAGGCAGATAATTTTAAAATAAATAAAATTATATTTATAGATGGACCTTTTTTTCGGAGAAGCACTGTTGAAAATTTATATATATATATATATATAAAATGTGTGTGTGTGTGAGAGTGAGTGTGTGTGCGTGCGTGTGTGTGCATACATACATCCACGCACACACACATAGACATTTACGTATACACGTGTGTGTGTGTGGGCATGTGTGCACATATGCATGCACATGCATGCACACATACATACATATACACACACAGAGAAGGACCAAAACCATTTTCTGTTGTTTTGGGCAATTGGAATCTATAGTTGGTAAGAAATACCACTGATTTCCAAACATGTAATCACTTCTTAAAATTTTTAGTTCTTAACCTTGTTCCCTTACTCATTGTTCTTTTTCCTGTTAAGATAACTTATTCGCTCCTCTAGTTCACTGACCTGTCATTATTACCATAGAGTATTTGCATTGTTTTATTTCCCTTTCCTTATGATACTGATGCTAATAACTTTTGAATTTAATTTATGTAGTGGGTTTGGGATTTCATTTCTCTCCCTGTCACTTTTCACTGAGAAGGGGAGGATTCCCATCTCCTGTTCCTCATGCAACCATCTGCAAATGTTCCTGTAGCCCTGCAATTATACCAACAGCCTTTTCCCAGCATCCTGTGTCCACAATTGTGCCAGTCTAGACATGCTCTGTTGTGCCCTTGTGACTTATCTGCTTGGTATTTCTATTGCTTTCACTGTTTTAGGTATTGTGGAAGGATATAAAACCAAACAGAAACAAAGAAGTGAAAGAATGTAATGAGGGTAGAGAAGACTTCTGTTAGGGAGATAGTTTTTATTTAGGTGATTTCTTCTAGCACTGAGAATTCCCATGTAACAGCAATGCTAAGACATAGAAGGTTTTCACCTAAGAGTTAGTTTGGGTCCATTAGTCTCTTTTTTCAAGCCTCTTTTATTATGGATCTCCTTTTCAGCCTAGCTCTTCCCTAGGCGAAAAGGATTATCTAAACTAGTAGCAAAGAAATTGAGACTTTGCCTCCTGAGGAAGAGATTTATCTCTATCCCATAACCCATAGATAGTAGATAGGTGTCAGGTAGGGCTCTCTATATAGTGTTCTGATCATTCCTGCTTCCATTTTTGGATTCATAAGGCATTACTGTTAGAAGTTTATGGAGGAGTTCAAGAGAAAAACTTGCTTGGTCAAGATCATTAGCCACCTTCAGATTAACCTGAAAAGAGTTCAAAGTTCACAGCAACATCATATAGGGAAACATAGGGACCATCAGGAAAAGAGAAAGGCTTTATCTAAGATAATATACCAGTAATTTGCATCACTAAAAGTATAAAAAACATCCCCAATTGTTAGCAGATTGCATGGATAATCTTCTCTGTCTCCTCCTTTGCCCTTACTGTCTTCCTGGTAGAGGATTTGTGAGTATTGGCATAGTTAGAGCCATTCTGGCATTCAAAGTATGCTTTGTTCCTGACAGACTCCCATCCCAGGACAACTGAGGCAAGTGATAGAGAAGCCTAGGGCTACTTTTACATCTGGCAGCAAAAGATCTGAGGCATAACACTGAAGTTCATTCTTGGCAGGCTTTCCATTTGACCAGAATGTTTCCCACAAAAATCAGAATCCCCATGAGTACAAGCGTGCTTATTCTTTAGCCCTTTGTATGGCTAGAGTGAGAAAAATAGAATATATATAGAAGTGTGAAAACCCACCCTATTCAGGAATCTGAAGATTGAGTCTGTCCTGGACCTCACAAGAAAAGACTTCATTATAAAAAAAAAAATATCTAAGCTTACCTAGCAGCAACCATAGCTGTATGAGGTCTTCAATAAAGCTGAATTTGTGCTTCCTGACCTAGACTAAGCCCTACCCCTGAAACAAATTACAAGTTGTTATCAGACTTTGTAGTTATCAAGGCTAGCTAGCAGAACACCAGGGCTCGGGACTGGCTATCACTGCTCAGCACATGATAGAGCTACATTAAGCCCTTATGGCAAGAAATCTGGTATTTAGCACATAGACTACAATGTTCTCCCTTAGCAAACTGAAATGTGTTTCACTTCCTATGCAGGCCTCCCTTATTGTACCTCCTTTTCCTACTTTCTACCCATCCTCACTAGTCTTGGCCTTGGCAACTTTCTCCAGGGGTTAGGAGCACACCAAGGGGGGGGGCTTGTTTTGAAAGGTTTCTAGATCTATGGTATCTTTTGGCCAGACCCTCTCATTCTCCTCCCCTTTGTGAGTCCAACATTCAAGGCTCCCAGATCAGGGATATTACCTCTCATCTTCCTGTGTCTCCATCCAGTCCACTGGCCTTACAAGTAATAGTAATTTGTGAAGGCACTACCAATTCAGCTCTCCTTTGATTGGAATTCCCTACTCCACCCCCACACCTATGGCTCAACGTAGAGCAGTGGCCAGTATCCCAAAGGAAAACTTGTCAGTTCCCTGGACTCAGTAGCTAAACCTGTTTCGTCCCCACAGCCTGTTATCCTCCCAAACTCTAGAATTCTCCTGTTTCTGCATGGCCCTTTATTCCCCTTTCCTCAACTCAATGAGGCCCGAATTTTCTTCTAAAAGGGTTTTGCAAGTTTGTTCTATGAGTTCTACTGTAGGGAGGTCCTAAATACAGAAATACAATTTTTCTCTCATTCTCTTATCCTCTTCTATGTGTATATCTTTAATCGATCTATTAAGGACAGCAACAAGAGAGTTCTAACAATTCTAGTATGAAGCCAAATAGTGATATTTTAGTGCTTTGGGGGTGGGGCGGGCTGGGTGAATAGATGGGCAACAGTGATTTTGACTACCCCTGCTGCTCTGCATTTGCCGGTTTATTCTTTTGTTTCTATTATCTGACTGTTTGACCCTGTCAAACAAGTGTCAAAATTGTGTATTTGGAAATGTTTAACAACAACAAAAAAAAGATGTTGTAATGACATAAAGCCTTATGAAAATATTTATGGAGTTCAATAAAAGAAGTAAAAAGAATTTCAGGCACAGTTGTGCCATTTGTGTATGTGTGTGAGTGTGTGCATGTGTGTGTGTGCACATGAGTCTGTGTGTGTGCGAGTTCATGACTGTGTGCACATGCGTATGTGTGGGTGTGTATGCGAGCATGTGTGTGCATGTATGCGCACGTGTGCCCAATTGCAAAATAAAGACAATTTGTGTGCTGTGAGACTACTTGCTCCAACTATCTTGAGTTTCTTATCCTACTGTTTCATTTCCAAAGTATTCCAAGGGATCTTGGGAAACATTTTTCTATCATTTGTGGAAGAGTAAAAGCCAAGAACAGTGTTTGGACCTGTAGCCATGAGTACTTAAACTATTTTTTGTAGATAGGACTGTCTTTCATTTTACCTGGTACCTTGCTAAAACCTAATGGCCCATTCCTAATCATGTTCATTTCTCTTGTGTCTACAGGTCCAAAATACAACCTGGGCCTTTGTGACAGTTTTAACATTGCATTCTTAATGTAGTCATAGGCTATAACACTTAGGAATCTCCCACTCCAGCTTCCCTTTAAAACCTGTGAGCTTGACTCCTTACACACACACACACACACATACACACACACACACACACACACACACACATATGTATACATTCACACACACATTTGGTGGGTGGCCCAAATTCCAACACACTGACCTACTCCAAGAAACTGTAAGTCAGCTTATATATCCCAGCAAAATCTTTCAAACAGTATACAATTGTACTGTGACTACATACTGTTTGTCTTTTAGTGAATGATTATGAAAAACAGTATATTCCCAAATATCTTTACATAAAAAACACTTTACATATCATAGGTGAAGAAGACAAATTATTCCCAAGAACTCACATTGGTAACTAAGTGACCTGTTATAGATTAACAAAGTGTGAGCAAGCAAGGAAAGGTATTTTCTCAGTCAGTTTCTCTTACTTGCAGACTGCAATTTGCAGTTACAAAGAAAGGATCAATTATTTTTATTATTTATCTTAAAAAGTAATCTTAGTAAAATCTTAAAAGAATCGCAAATCTAAACTTTCATATAAAACACAATGTCATTTCTACTTCAAATCCTCAGGTTGCACATTTACTCAGATAGAATTTTTTTTTTTATTAAATTGTATCAGGAAGCTGAGAGCAAAAAATGGGTACAAGAAATTCATCACCTCATCAGCAGCTCAGCCAGTGCTATTTGGGCTGCCTTTGTTCTTGTTCCCTGACCTCAAAAAATCTCAAGCTCCACTATTAAGAGTGTGTTTTTCTGAACTTTAAATTGTTCCCTAAGATTTTCTACATCAAAGCCACTAACAAAAACATCCTAACCTTAATTCACTAACAATCTATTTTTCCGAATGTTTTCTAAGGGTAGTAGTTACAGCTGACAATCTACAGTTCTTTTCTAGGGTGGTGATTGAATCATTAATCTGCTCCAGCAGCAATGCCTGAAAAAGATCAAGCACTATTGTTGTAAGTGCCAGAGATACTGCCCAATGAGTTGTTGGAAGCCACCAAGAGTTTTCATACAATTCTTAGATTAAGAGGGATATGAAGGCAAGGAACAGAGCCAAACTCTGTAACAGCATGAAGTCCTCAGAACAAGTAGTCCTCCAAGGCACACCCGTTGTGGCATGCTAAACAGTGGGCTGCATTCCATGAGATCTAAAGCCATTTGTTGTTCCTCCTGCATGGCCCTAGACACCAAATAAAGCCACACCAACAAAATGGATCTTGTCAAAAACAGGATGGAAGACAAAGTAGAGGAATTAGATCACTTAGTAAAGGTTAATGATAAACTGAAAAAAGAAAATATGAGCAGAACAAATAAAAGTTTTAAAACACCTCCTATAAGCATAAAAGAATATCACAGTGAATACATAGAAAATATCTTTAGTAAAACCATAAAAAGTAACATTATCAAACGTAGAAAAAAGAAATAACCACCCAAGTACATGAGGCTTGTGAAATAGACAAGACCAAAAACTAAATTCTTCATTAAAACATTTAAATTCATTAAAACATTAAAGACACTATTAATTATTTAAAAGCTGCAAGAGAAAAAGGTCAAATCGCTTAGAAAAGTAGGCTCATTGAATAATATTTGATTATTTGATAGAAACTTTTAAAGGTAGAAGGGCCTGAAACATTTTAAAGATCACAACTCTCAAACTAAACTATTATACCAAGCAAAACTATCAATTAAAATTGAAGAAGAATGTAAACAAAAAGAAAAGAGAAAACTTCCATGATAAAAACCGATTAAAGGAATTTATAACTACAAGACTAGCTCTACAGATGAGATCAGAAACAATTCATAAGTATAAAGAGAATGACAAACATACCCACAGGTTAATAAGATCAAGTAAGCAATCCCAAGACAAGTAATCAAAAGAGAGCCAAGAAAATACTGCAAAATTAATAAAATGACAGGAAAGAATACACATTTTCAATAAGTGTTAATATTAATGATCTACATTCCCACAACAAAAAAGACGCCCACTAGCAAACTGTATTAGAAAGTAGGATCTCCCTTTTTGTTGCCTCCAAGGAACACGGTAAACCATCAAGCATAGACATTACTGGAAAATGGAATGAAAATGGTATTCCAAAGGTGACAAAATTAAAAAACAAGCAGGTATACCTAATTTGATATCTGGTAAAATAGTCTTCAATCTAAAATTAGTCCCAAGAGATAAGCTCATTAAATTTCATTAAACAAAAAAACAAAAACAAAAAATACCTATAGGATATTACATTTCTAAACATAGGTAAACACAGGAACGCTAAGTGTCACAAAATAAACTATAACATCTAAGATGGCAAATTGACATCAACACAGTGATGATGGGTGATTTCAATTTCTCACTATCCCCAAAAGACAGGTCATCCAGAAAAATATCCGAATAGAGAAACTCTAGAGTTAAATGACATCATAAATCAGATGGACCTAGCAGATATATACAGAATGTTCTATCTACCCAGACAGTACAGAATGCAATTCTTTTTAGCCATTTTTTCAGTAATTCATCTCTGATAAGAATATATGCAAAAATTCTCAAAATATTTGCAAACCAAATTCAGGAACACATAAAGGTTATCCACCAACATCAAGATGGCTTCATTCTAGTAATGTAAGGATGGAGTCAGGGGACCCATGGCTCTAACTGGATATGTAGCAGATGTTGGTATCAGTCTCCGTACCCAGTGATATCACATCTAGGCAACCCCACATCATTGCCAAGGCAACCGCCATACATTTCCAGAATCCACCTGACTACCTACCACTTTTACCTGTGAAAGGCTATGTCACTGCCCATATAAAACAGGCAGAACCCCCTGACCTTGCTCTCTTCTTCCACCACCACCCCCATCTTTGCCCTGTCTCCTGAATAAACCCCACTTGGAACCATTTGGTCTGGTGTGGTCTGTTCTAAGCAGTGTGCAGAGGTATATCAACAGAGGATTGCCTTCGATCACTGGGAGGGGAGCCCCTTAGTCCTGTGGAGGTTCATTGACCCAGAGTAGGGGAATGCTAGGGCACTGAGGCAGGAGTGAGTGAGCAGGTGGGAGAGCACCCTCATAGAGGCAGGGGGAGGAGGGATGGGATAAGGGTTTTGTGGAGGGGAACTGGGAAGGGGGATAACATTTGAAATGTCAATAAATAAAATAACCAATAAAAATTAAAAAATTAATCCATCACATAAATAAAGTCAAAGATAGAAATCACATGATTGTCACCTTAGGTTCAGAAAAAGCTTTTTATAAAATCCAACATCAAGCTGGGCAGTGGTGGTGCATGCCTTTAATCCCAGCACTTGGGAGGCAGAGGAGGCAGATTTGAGTTCGAGGACAGCCTGGTTTATAGAGTGAGTTCCAGGACAGCCAGGACTACACAAAGAAACCCTGTCTCGAAAAAACAAACAAACAAAAAAAATCCAACATCACTTTATTATAAAAGCCCTTGAGAAATTTAAGAATAGGGGTAAGATATTTCAACATACTAAAGGAAATATACAACAAGCCCTGCATCTCGCTAATCTGAGAAAAATTCAAAGAATTTCCATTAACATTTGGAACAAGGATGCCTATTCTCCCCATTTATTTGATATAGTACTTGAAATATTTATTAGGTAGAGCAATAAGACAAACTGGATGAAAATGGGAAAGGAAGAAGGCAAACTATCCTGATTTGCAGATAATACTGTCTATATAAAATGTGCTAAAAACTTCACCAGAAATATCCTACAACTGTTAAACACTTTCAGCAAAGTAGCAAACTATAACATTCAGAAAAAAAAAGTACCAGCCTTTTTATGTAGAAATGAAAAACACAACAAGAAAAAAAAATCAAAGAAACAGCACCATTCAAAACACCCTCAAAAAAAAAAAAGAAAAGAAACCAAAAGAAAGAAAAGCCGGGCAGTGGTGGCACACGCCTTTAATCCCAGAACTTGGGAGGCAGAGGCAGGAGGATTTCTGAGTTTGAGGCCAGCCTGATCTACAGAATGAGTTCCAGGACAGCCAGGACTACACAGAGAAACCCTGTCTTGAAAACAACAACAACAACAAAAAAAAAAAACCACCCTCAAAAATGATTTGATGTAAAACTAGCAAGGACATGATTGAGTGGTACAGTTAAAATATTAAGAGGAGACTGGAAGGAGAACAAGGTGGGGGATCACTGTAGAAAGAGCCAGGGAGAGAGAGCAGGGAGAGTTAATGGAAACTGGAGGTAGGTGTATGTGTGGGGGATGGGACTGGGACATCTCTAGGACACGCCAGAGACCTGGAATGAGGAAGGCTCCAGGGAGTTTAAAGGTGACTCTAGCTGAGACTCCTAGCAGTGGGAGATCTGGAACCTGAAGTAGACACTTCCTGCAGCCAGCCAGGACTCCCAGTGGAAGGATAAGGACACCAACCTACCCACAAAATCTTCAATCAAACTTTGTCCTGCCTATAAGAAGTGCAGGGACACAGATGGAGCAGAGTCTGAGGGAATGACCAACTGACTGGCCCAACTTGAGACCCATCCCGTGGGTAAGCACCAATCCCTGACGTTATTTAATGACACTCTGTTATGCTTGCAGACAGGAGCCTAGCCTGGCTGTCCTCTGAGAGGCTCCACCCAGCAGCTGACTGAAACAGATGCAGAGGCCCACAGCCAAACATTAAACAGAGCTCAGGAAGTCTTGTGGAAGAGTTGGGGGGTTGGGGATTGAGGAACCTGGAGGGGATAAGGAATACCATAGGAATACCAATAGAGTCCTGGACACTTGGGGGCTTCCAGAGAAATAATTATATTTTAATTTCAGAAATACTTAAAAGAAACGTAGCTTTTCACTGAATTTTACTAACAACAAAGGTATAAGAAAACAGAATGCTGACAATTTAGCTCTGCCACACTCTGCTTTTCAGTTCCATTGTATCCAGGGTCTTATGGGGGAGGAAAGAGCTGTTGCATACTCATTATTAGGAACTATCTCATCGCACCTAAATGAATGTGGGGGGAGGGGAAACTTACCATTAGATCTCAGTGGCACTACTTTAGCATAGATCAGAGAAACACTTGATTCTGCCTGATGTGGAATAGAAGATATTTCTCTGCTCAGTGTTGCTAATGCTAATCTTTGTAAATTCAGCACAGTACAGAATCTGTTCTTTCGATGAAAAACTACTTCTGAGATCCCTTGTGCTCCAAGATGTTCTCCTTTGCATTATCAGACTACTGAATGAGCAAAGATATTCGCGAGACTAAAGATAGGTGGTTTTAAGCTGTAAAGCTCTTGTGGGAGGTTTTAAGTCACCAGGGCTGCACATTTCAGTTAGCAGTAAGATAACTATTTCATTGAGGAATATTTACAGCATTGCATATGGAATTATTTTATTCATTTAAAAAGACCTATTGAACATCAACTCTGTGTAATAAGTACTTGGGATACAAAATAAAAAGTCTGTTTTGAAGTAATTCTTTTGCCTATGAGTAATACAAAAGGTAACCATTTATCTAAGTCAGTTTAAGGCTTCTAACTCCACAAAGGGTGTCATCTAAATATCTGAATCATAATTCTAGAGAAGAAAAGGTATTAGAATTTAATTTAATCATCTCAGTGTGTGAAGTTATGAATAAGAATTCTTTTAAGGACTTCAGGGGACTGAAGCAATAACTTTCTTTGAAATTTTTTCTTTGAATTTTCATGTGCAATTAATAGACTTCTTTTTTTTTCACCTGTCAACTACTTTTCTAAGCAAAAAGAGCTTGATATAGCTTGGTTTGTAATTATTTTTTCAGATACATTATTTATGGAATATAATGGTATCTCATTTATACATATTCACCTTCTAGCTTAAAGTGTGCATATAGGCTCTTCTCTCTCTCTCTCTCTCTCTCTCTCTCTCTCTCTCTCTCTCTCTCTCTCTCTCTTGATCTATCTCTCCCTCCCTCCCCCCTCCCTCCCTCTCTTCCTCCCTCCCTCCCTCCACCCCTCCCTTTTTATTGTAAAATTGGAGACTGGAGACACAACTTTGTTTCAACATGTGTTTTTAAACACTGTTATTTCATAAATATTCCTTAAAAACACAGTTTAGTAAAGATCAATCAGCCTCCTTCCAGCCCACCTCCATTCTCTTGGGACTTAGCCTTTTGATAAAGATCAAGGGTTTCTCCAGTTCTTCTCTGCTGCCTATTTCAGCATTCCTTCAAGTCTATCTCTATACCTTTGTGACTCCTACCTTCCACAGAGTATCTCTATCAGGGACCCATAGTGGTCACAGTAGGCTGAGACTCAGGCAGGCAATGTTTATCCTGTTTACTGTCCTCCATTCTGGTCTCTAGAGACTTACTTTTAGTCCTGCTGCAGTCCGCCCACCAAAGCACCTCCTTCTAGCCCACCTTAATCCATATTGGAAGGAACTAGGCTTCTTGGAGGGGATACAGGCTCCACTCAGCTCTTCCCATCTGCCGCTTACAGCCTTTGCTACTTTCTCATTTCCATTCTTCTGTGATCCAACCCACCTCCACCCCTTGATAGTAACTAGCAGGACAATTGACAATCAGGGGCCTCAAAACAACCACACTTGGCTAGAACTCAGAGTAGGCATATCAACCAAAGAATGGGGCACCCACCCAACAAAGATGAGACCAAATATCTACACTTCAAATGTCATAACTCCAGATACCTAGATCTCAGCAGGAAAACACCAACATGAACAACCAAAATAAAATATCTCTTCCAGAAGCTAACAACTTTATTGTAATGGGCCCAGGGAGAAACGATTTAGCACAAATCAAGGACTTCAAAAATAGCAATTATGAATATGTTCAAGAACCTCAAAGAGCATAGGAATAAATGTCTTAATAAAGACTGTGAGGACACAAACATTTGAATGAAATAATCAAAATAATTCAAGTCATGAAAGTAGAATTTAACAAAGAAATAGAGTCACTAAAAGAAATGCAAACTGAAATAAAACTCAAAATGAAAACTTTAGAATGTCAAACAAGAGGTAAGCCTCACCAGCAGTTAAAATACATGGAAGAGAAAATTCTAAGTCTTGCAGACAGGTTAGAAAGAATGGATAGTTCAGTCAAGAAAACAAAGCAAGTCACCAGAAATAAAACTGTACATCCTATCTGACCACCATGGATTAAAGCTTGATATCAACAACAATAAAACCAGGAGAAAGTTTAAAAATTCATGGAAGCCAAAATTCAGTTTTATTTCTGAATAAAAACTGAGTCAGGACAGAAATCAAGGAAGAATTTAAGAAGGTTTTTAGAAACTAATGAAAATGAAAATACAATACACCTAAACCTTTGAGACTCAATAATGGAGATTTTAAGAGGCAAGTTGATAGCACTAAGTGCCTTCATAAAAGAAAAGAATACTGGAGAAATCCTATACTAATAATTTAATTACTCACTTGAAAAACAAGAAGAAATAATATCACCCCATTATGATAGAAGGTTTTTTAGTCAGGGTTCTCTGAAAGATCAGAACTTGCAGAAGTTCATATATATATATATAGTGTGTGTGTTTTGCTATAATGGCTTACAGGCTGTGGTCCAGCTAATCCAATAATGCCTAGCTACCCATAGAAGGAACAAGAATCCAGTAGTTGTTCAGTCTAGAAGGCTAGATGTCTCAGCTGATGTCCAGTATATGCTGGAATCCCAAAGAACTAGTAGGCTATAATGCCAGTGAAGAAATGAACTTGCTAGCAAGAGTGAAAGCAAGAAGGTAAAGAGAGAAAGATTCCTTCTTCCATAACCTTTACATAGGCTGCAAGCAGAAGGTATGGCCCAAATTAAAGATATTTTTCCCCCTCAGAAGATCTAGATTGAAAATGTATGTTCCTATCTCAAAGATCTGGATTAGAAATGTGTCTTCCCTTCAGATTCCATATCCCCACTACTCAGAATCTCAGTCAAGGTCACTCCCATTGACTCTTGGGACCCTTCATTCCAGGTCTCTGGAAAGCCTTCAAGATGCCTCCCATACCCCCACCTCCACCAGCTGCAGATTTCCATTCATTCTCATGGCCATCTGGCCATCTCTCCTGCCCCTCTCCACACCTGATCCTGAATGCCCACCCCATTCCCTTCCCCATGCCCTCTCCCACTCAGTTCTCTCTCTCTCCATCTGCCTCCTATGACTATTTAATTCCCCCTTCTAAGTGAGATTCAAGCAACATCACTTGGGCATTCCTTATTGTTTAGCTTCTTTGAGTCTGTGGAGTGTGTTGTGGATATCCCGCACTTTATGGTTAATATCCACTCCTGTAACCAGGCAGAAACCCCAGTGGAGGAATAAGAACACCAACCTACCCACAAAACTTTGGACCCAAAATTTATCCTGTCTACAATAAATTCGGGGACAAAGATGGAGCAGAGACTGAGAGAATGGCCAAGTAATAATCGGCCCACCTTGAGACCCAACCCATTGGCAAGTATTAGGCTTCCTTTGAGCAGCTTATTCACTTTTTATCCCCATATATAGTGGGGACCTAGCCCCTTCCTCAGCCTTCATGTGGGCACCCCAACAACTGGAGCAGGGGCTGACCCTAAAGCTCTATTAAAAGTATCCCTGATACTATTAATGATGCTTTGTTATGCTTGCAAACAGGAGCCTAGCATAACAATCCTCTCAGAGGTTCTACACAAAAGCTGACTGAAACAGATGCAGAGAATCACAGCCAAGCATTAGGTGGGGCTCAGGAACTCCTATGGAAGGGCTCAGGGACTACTATGGAAGAGTTGGGGGAAGGATAAGGGCTCCAAAGGGGATAAGAACAGGAAGACCAACAGAGGCAACTAATCTGGATCCTTGGGGCTCCCAGAGACTGAACCACCAGCCATAAAACATACACAGGCTGTACCTAGCACACATACCCCAATATGTAACAGAAGTACAACTTGGCCTTCATGTGGGTCCCCCAACAACTGGAGCAGGGGCTGTCCCTAAAGCTGTTGCCAGTCTGTTATACATTCCCTTAACTGGGCTGCCTTGTCTGGACTCAGTGGGAGAGGATGAGCCTAGCCCTCCAAAGACTTGATGTGCCAGGGTGAGTGTGTATAGGAGGTCTCCACCCTCTCAGAGGAGAAGGAGAGGGGTCGGGAGAAGGGAATGTGTGTGTGGTAGGGGAGAGACCAGGAGTAGGCAGAGATGAGGATACAAAGCAATATATAGATAAATGAATTAATGGGAAAAAAAGAAATGGGTCTGCCCACTTAAATGATTTAATTAAGAAAGAACTCCTCACAGATATGCCCAACCATTTTGGTTATAGTTAATTACCAGATGTAGTCAAGTTGACAACCAAAAATAGCCATCACAAAAAGTTGATGTCTTAGCTTGTGTTTCCATCCATGTGAAGACACATCATAACCCAGGGAATATTTATAAAGGAAAACATTTAATTGGGGCTGGCAGAGCTTGATCATAGGGGACCTCAAAGCCTGCCTCCACAGTAACTCACTTCCTCCAACAAGATCACACCTACTCCAACAAGGCCATATTTCCTAATAGTGCCACTCCCTATGGGCCAGACATTTAAACACATGAATCTATGGGGGTCAAATGTTTTCTAACCACCACAGTTAGTATTTACAACATAAAAAGAATCCAAATCAAAACAAAAAACCTCTGAACATCAAGAATGCAAATAATCCAGTTTAAAAATTAGGTACAGAATTGGAGGCTTCTTAGAAGATTAAACACAAAGGGCTCAGAAATATTTTAAAATGTTCAATATCCTTAGCTACCAGGAAAATGTAAACAAAAACTATTTTGAGACTTTATTTTATACAAGATCAATCTAAAAAATAACAGTACATGCTGTTTATAATGTGGGGAAAGAAGAACACTTATTCACTGTTCATAGGAAAAGTTAATAAAATCTAGCTACAGCACTCTTGGGCATGTATCCAAAGGACTCTATGTCTTACTTAAAGAGATACTTGCTGCTCCTCCATGTATGTTGCTGCTCTATTTAGAATAGAAATTGGAAACAGCCTAATTGTCCATCAACAGATGAATGGACAATAGAAATGTAGTATATTTACACAGTGGAATATTATATTCAGCTACTTAGAAAAATTGATTACAATTTTAAAATTAAAAATTAGAAAAATTTACAAGTAAATTTATGGAGCTAGAAACAGTCATCCTGAGTGAAGTAACTGGGCCCAAAAAGACAAATGTTGTACGTTTTCTCTTATGTATGGATATTAGCTATACATAAGGGGAGGAGATCTTCCAAGGAAGAGCGAGTAGAATATCCTGTTTAAAGATATAAAGGGGAAACTAGAATAGGTGGATTAAGGCAGGAGGAGGGGCAGAGTGGAGGAAAGAATATGAACAGGGACAACTAACAGTAAAGGGCTTTGAAAAACTTTTGGAAACCTAGTACTATAGAAACTTCCTAAATGACATACATATAACAGAAAATACATACATATAACAGGAAAGGAATTTAAATGGAGTCACCATATTATGAAGGAGAAACTGCCTTCTGAATGTACATTTAGTCTAACTTCCAAAGCCCCCATAGTCTACAGCAGTCTCAACAAGGTTAAAAGTCTAAAGTTCAAGGTCTCTTCTGAGATCCATCCAATCACTTAACTGTAATCCCCAAAGCAAGACAGGAAACCAGCTGGGCAAACTCCAAACTCTGCATCTCCATGTCTGATGTCAAAGCCGTCTTCAAATCTCCAACTCCTTTTTCATCTTTGCTGACTGCAACAAACTTCTTTCCCCTGGGCTGGTTCCACTCCCTTTAGCAGCTTTTCTCAGCAGGTATCCCAGGGCTCTGGCATCTAGAACATCTTGGAGTCTTCAAGGCAACTTCAATGTTACAGCTTCTTGTTTCAATGTCTGCGATCCACACATGATCTTCTGGGCTTTCCCAAAGGGCTGGCGTCACTTCTCCAGCTCTGCCCTCTGTAGCACTCTAAGCTCAGGTTGATCCACTCCACTGCTGCTGCTGTTCTTGGTGATCATCCCACGGTACTGGCATCTCCAATACACTAGGGTCTTCCATTGCAACTAGGCTTCACCAATAGCCTCTTACAGGCTCTCTTCATGGTGCTAAGCCTCAACTCCTTTGCATGAGCCCTCCAGTCCAGGGTCATCAACTGAAACTAAAACTTCACCTTCACCAGTACCCTTCCATGGCCTCTCACAGTGCCGAGTCTTGGCTGCTCTTCATGACCCCTTCATGCCTTCAAAAGCAGTACCACCTGGATGACTCTTACACATTACCAAGTACAGCCACAGCATGAGGTACAACCTTGGCTGTTTCTGGAACACAGTGTCTTTGTGCTCTCAGAAAACACTTCCCAGAAGATTTCACCTCAGTGATGCTGGTCTCTTCTTAATCACCACTAATTTCTTAGCTCCAGCTAACCAGCATCAATTGTCCCAGTAGTCCCTTCTATTCTGGACTCTAAAGCCAGAGACGCATGGGCAAAAAGCTACTGAGTTCTGCTGCTTGCTGGGGCTGGAACTTGGCCCCCGTTCTATTATAGTATCACCAGCTTTCTGTTTTCCAACTCCCTCACTGCCTAAGCTTGGCTGTCCTGGAACTTGCTCCATAGACTGACTTTGAACTCAGAGATCCATATGCCTGTCTCCTAAGCACTGGAATTAAAGAGGTGGTCCACCAAAACTGGATTTAAGTTTTTCTACACTTAGATCTTGCTCTGTCCTAGGCTGCCCTTGAACTCAGAGATCTGCTTGTCTTTGCCTCCTGTGATTAATGGTTTGTACTACCATGCCTGGACCTAAATTTAGCTGGGTGGATCTTGACCCAAGCTCGGTACTCCCTTAATCCAATTTAATATCCTTGAACACAGGAGTCAGCTCCATTTCACTTCCAGGAGCCTCTTTAGTACTCAAAGTATATTTTTATATACTTTTCCTTTCTAAGCTTCCCTATGCTTACTCAAAACGTTGTTCATGGGACTTAACCAGAGAACAAAGTCTATGATGGGTGTTTGTGAGACTTCCTTTGTCACTGCAATTAATCTGAGTCTCTTCACCTTAGCCTCAGGCAGACTCTTCAGACAAGGGCAAAAAGGAAGTATATTCTTCACAGAAATACTTCAAAACAGTCTCTAGGCCACATACTGAAGTTCTTCTCCACTGAAACCTCTTGGGCCAGGTCCACACAGTTCCAATCACTCTCCATAACAAGGTCTTTCATATTCCTACTAGGATAGCTCATTAAGCCTCATTTAAAGCATTCCACTGTTTTCTAAATCAAAAATCCCAAACTCCACATTCTTCCAAACAAAAGCATGGTCAAGCCTACCGCAGCAATACCCCACTCCCAGTACCAACTTCTGTGTTAGTTAGGGTTTTACTGCTGTGAACAGACATCATGACCAAGGCAACTCTTATAAAGAACAACATTTAATTAGGGCTGGCTTACAGGTTCAGAGGTTCAGTCCATTATCATCAAGGCAGGAACATGGAAGAATCCAGGCAGGCATGGTGCAGGAGGAGCTGAGAGTTCTACATCTTCATCTGAAGGCTGCTAGTGGAAGACTGACTTTCAGGCAGCTGGGATGAGGGCCTTAAAGCCCACACCCACAGTGACACACCTATTCCAACCAGGCCACACCCACTCCAACAGAGCCACACATTCTTATAGTGCTGCTCCCTGGGCCAAGTGTATACGAACCATCACAGCATCCATACATGATAATTAACACAAAGACTCACAACTAGACAATGTACAGAAAAGGAGAGATTTTTAGCGCACTCAGTCCTAATGGACTGATGGTAACCCTCCCTTAAAGGCTCAGGAGGTCTATGAGGAAGAGGTAGTAGAAAGACTGTATTAACCAGAGATGGTAGATGTTTTCAAAGAGATTGTGTCTTCAAGGTACAACATATAAACTCACAGAACTGTGATAGCACAAACAAAACCTGCTCACGTTGAGACCTGACAAAGCCTCAACACTTAGAAGAAGAGGTGGATGTTAAATCCTATCCATAACCAAAAAGCTATTTGCAGTTGGTATCTGCTGGGAAATGGAGAATCAATTTTTGCCAATAGAGTGTCACTGGTATATAAATCATACTTCAGGACAGGCCAAAATAAAAGAGACTCCATGTTTTTGTGTATGCTTTTTTTGGTTTTATTTATTTTTGTTTGTTTGTTTGTTTGTTTGTTTTGATTTGTGTTTTTAGAGAGAGCATAATGTTGGGGTGGGGAAATATGATCAAAATATACTATATAAAAATGAATGGAGCCACGACTCCAACTTTTGGATTTCAGGGAGAAAAAAATCGAAAGCAAAGAAGAGTTCAATTAATCAATTCATATATGAAAAAAGAGAGTTGTATTATTTACTTTTCTATCTTAGACCATTTAGGATAAATGAGGAGCCACTGAAGGACTATTAAGGGGTTAACTGGAGTTCTCTAGGGGAAAAGCCACACATACATTGAACTTTGTACATGGCTGATTAACTGATTAAGTTTGAGTATAACGGAGGAGTTCAGCTGTTGCAATTCCAGAGTTGCATTATCTTAAACTATCTCAACCCTCACCCCACCCAAAATGGTCATGCATTGTTCAACTTTGTGAGTGACCTAAACATTCTTCCGGCTATTAGGTAAGTTCTTTTGGAATGTGTGCACAGATCCTCAGCTTTCACCGGCCCAAAGGCAGGGAATGCCGTCAGATAGTATCTGAAGCCTACTGCAGAAGTTTCTCCTGTTTGCTAGAACACGCCTACCCAAG
Organism: Grammomys surdaster; assembly: GCF_004785775.1. Lineage (NCBI taxonomy): Eukaryota > Metazoa > Chordata > Mammalia > Rodentia > Muridae > Grammomys > Grammomys surdaster. Next base: position 145,826 of record NW_021604685.1, on the reverse strand, counting down.
GTTTTCCCCGATGTCTTTTAAAAGTTTCCTGATTTATAGTTCTCTTTGTTTTGTTGCTATAAAAATTTCATGAGGCCAGTTGGGTAAGAGGCTTATCTTACAAAGGAACTTGTGGCTTAAGCCTGTGGACCTGGGTTCAATCCATTGAATTCAAGTAAAGGTGGAAGGAAAGAAGTAACTACACAATGTTATCTTCTGATTTCCACTTTTCCACCTCTGCCCCTTCCAATATAGACATGTCATGCACACACAGGTTAATAATAAACAGCAGCAACAGCACTAACAAAATTCCATGAAACTGTTACCACATTGGGGTAACCTAAAGTTGTGGACCTTGGTCTTAGTTACTTATATTTGACTCCAGAGTAAACCATCTTTTATTCATTTTGAGATGAGCGCTGGTTTTTTTTTTTTATATTCACATATGGAACCATTAAAAATTGTGTTTCCAGCCTGGCATGGTGACTCATGCTTTTAATCCCAGTACTTGGGAGGCAGAGAGAGAGGGACAAGCAGATCTCTGAGTTCGAGGCCAGCCTGGTATGTAGAGTGAGTTCCAGGACAGTCAGAACTACCCAGAGAAATCCTTTCTCAAAAAACGAAAAAAAAATCATGTTTCTAGATATTGAATATCTATATTTAATATTTAAATTAATATTTAAATATTTAAGAGTACTTAATACTCTTAAATGACAAAGTAAGCAATAAAAGTATAGAATATGCTCTCAAATGTGTAAGATTATAGAACAGATGTATTAATAAGAAATCAGCTTAATAAACATTTTGATGTTTGCGTAGTTTGTACGACTAAAGTTAGTTTTGTTTTTATTTCACTCGGTTTTAGAAAAACAAATATCAGCATTTTCCCCTTACAGTTAGAAAAACATACTAAAAAATCATAACGACGAATGATCAGGTAGAAAATACAAAGGAGAGTTTAAGTTAACATGGTGGACTGAGCACAGCCTTTCCCAAGTCCCGTTTCAAATTCCTTAAAAAAGAACGAAATTGTAGATTTGTTTATACAATTTCTCCCACCCCACGTATTTTTTTCTTTCTTTTTCTCTTTTCTTTTTCTGCTTGTGAGGAATTCCTGGAAGATAGAAAGCAGATGGAGCCTGAGTGAAGTATGCAGTTGGGCAGCAGACAGCCTGCAGGGGAGGAGGGGAGCTGTACTGTCTGGTTCTGGTGGGAATGAACCGGTTGGGGGCCACAGGAGTAAAGGAGAACGCCTGTGTCAGTGTGGCTGCCCCAGGAGCGGAAGGCAGGACGGAAGCGGGAGGGGTGGAGGAAAGGAGAGGGCGGGCTCAGAGGAGGAGGATTCCCTAAGCAACAAAAATCCCAGTTTCGCAGATCGGCCAAGCTGACAAGCGCTGCCAAGACCAGGCCGCGCAAAACGCAAACTGCTGGGAGACGTGCTACCGCCTGCACTTTCGTTGCTGCAGACATCCCTGTTATCTCTGGTCCACGTTAACTGTCTACTTCTTCTCTGTTGCCGTTCTGCGACCGCCGCAGCGTTGACAACAACAGTTAAGTGGCGGATTCTGGCTGGGACGTAGGCTTGGGAGTCCGGGAAGGCGCCAGGGGCGGACAGAACGTACCCGGGAGCCCGCCATCTCTCTCTAGCCATCACTATTGCAGTCACCCCTCCCTGAAGGAGGAAAAAAGCACTAGTGAGAGGCACTCTCTGTCTCAGTTCCCAGTCAGTTAACTCGTTTCTGACAAAATCTGAAAAGAAGACTGATACAGTCTCTCGGATAGCGAAAAATATCTGCCGTTGGACACTGCTGACTGTTAGTCAGCTTGTTAAGCAAAGGGCAGCTTTACTTCGGCCACCGAAGCTTTGAGCCATGTCTCCTCCGACCGTGCCTCCTACTGGGGTGGATGGTGTGTCCGCGTACCTGATGAAGAAAAGGCACACTCACAAGAAGCAGCGGCGTAAGCCTACTTTCCTCACTCATAGGAACATCGTGGGCTGCCGCATTCAACACGGCTGGAAAGAAGGCAATGAGCCAGTGGAGCAATGGAAAGGTACTGTGCTCGAGCAGGTTTCCGTGAAGCCCACTCTGTATATCATCAAATATGATGGCAAAGACAGTGTGTACGGACTTGAACTGCACAGAGATAAGAGAGTTTTAGCGCTGGAGATTCTTCCTGAGAGAGTTCCTTCTCCTCGCATTGACTCTCGCCTGGCCGATTCCCTGGTTGGGAAGGCAGTGGGACATGTGTTCGAAGGTGAACATGGTAAGAAAGATGAGTGGAAGGGTATGGTGTTGGCGCGAGCTCCCATAATGGATACTTGGTTTTACATCACCTACGAGAAAGATCCGGTCCTCTATATGTACACCCTGCTGGACGACTACAAAGATGGTGACCTGCGTATCATTCCAGATTCCAATTACTACTTCCCTACAGCAGAACAGGAGCCTGGGGAGGTGCTCGACAGTCTTGTGGGCAAGCAGGTGGAACACGCCAAAGACGACGGATCCAAGAGAACTGGAATTTTTATTCATCAGGTGGTAGCCAAGCCATCTGTCTACTTCATTAAGTTTGATGATGATATTCACATTTATGTCTACGGTTTGGTGAAAACCCCATAAGTTTATAGAACTCTTTGCAAAACTTGTGGAGCTATTAGAGGTAAAACATTTTATGTTCTCAAAATTACGTTTTTCTGACGACAATTTTGAGGTCAAAAGTTCCGGACAGTGGCGAAATCTTATCGTGCCTCCATATCTTATATTGACTGTTTTCCAGTTCTGACTCAAGTGTATGTTGGTACTTTTGTTCTTTATTTGATTTGTGATAGAAAAATTAAATTGGTTGCTAAGAGAAAAAAGAAGTGTTTGGATTCACCGAAGCAACTCAAAAGTAGATAAACTGTGCAACGTGTCTTCTGCTCCCTTCCCCCCCTTTAAATTCTTCCAGTTAATTAGTTTGAGAATTTGGCATTTTTCTTAGGATATTTTCCCTGCTCTCAAGCAGAAACTTCGACGTAGCTTTTGTAAAACTGACCTGCCAGATGATACAGTTTTTGATATATGGCACAGTCAATCTCTGTCCTTCACTCTCATACTTCCGTTCACCACTGTGTTCATAGTACATACAGATCTGCCAAAAAGCGTTCATTCTGGTATTGGCGGGCATTTATTTCCATTTTTACTCACAATGATGTTTTATTGTATTAAGGTGCTCTTATTTCTATAGAAGTGTTATGTAGGCATATGTTTAGTTTTAAGAAATATTGCAAGGTTGCCATCCACTGGTCTTTAATGTTTGAAATGCTGACAGGTAGAAAGCTCCATGGTTTTCCTGATTACTTTATTTGATGTTTACCTGACTCAATGAGACTTATTTTTTTCTACTTGGGATATTTCTCTTTTTTGATTTGCTAATTCCTATCCTTTGTTCTTTTATATATTCAGTTGGTATTTTCCATGTAAAGTTGCAGGAATGTCTACAATGAAAGTGCATTTAATCTTTTTTATTTCATGTGTTAATGAATTTTTCATTGTTGTTAATCTTGACTTTATTGTTCACTTTTCAATTCTAAAAACTTTAATTTTATAATTATTAAATGTCTATGCCGTTTATAAATTTTTAGTTTCCTACCTTTTTCAGACAGGTGTCCCTAACCTAAGTCATACCAATATTCACTTTGTTTTCTCTTATAATCTTTATTATATTTACATTTTTTATCTACCTGAAATTCATTTTTATATGCTAATACATAGGGACTCAACTCTAAATATTTTGTATTACATATTCTACTGTAGAAATGACTTTTAAAAAAATCTCTCTTTTTCAAATTTCTGAGTAAAAGTTAATTTTAAGCATAATACTAGACCATGAGTTTCAGAAACTGGAATAACAAATTCCCTTTCAATAGTTATTTTTTCTTTCTTATTATAATTTATCCTCAACATTTATCCTTTCAAGAGAAAAACCAATGCATTTTATTGATATTTTGAAAGGGTCTGATGCCTATCATAATTGCATCAATTTTCTGTATTTTTATATACAAGAATAAAATTAATAGTGATATTCTTAACATACAAGAGATTTAGTAGATCATTGAAGTATTTTCATCTTGTTTTCATAACATTTTTCATATAGATCATTCATATCAAATGGAATTTATTTTTGCAGTTATTGAATTTTGTAATAAGTTGAATATTTTTCCTTCTTATAAGTAACTTTTTATTTTTATCAATAAAGGAATTCTACAGATTTTATATTTTTATCTTTTATCCAATGAGTTTATTTAATCCTATATGTTACATTGGATTTTAAATTAGAAACTTTTGGATTTTCTTGATATATACAATCATTTTGTATGTAAATACAGATATTTTATTTCTTCTAATGCTTATACTTAGTATAGCATTAGCTGGATTTTCCAGAGCAGTGTTATGTGGTGATAATGGCAGACATGCCTGTCCTATTTCTAATTTTTATGAGAATGACTTTATTGTTTCATGTGTGACTTTGTTGTTGATTGTTGGTAAGTAGTTATTCATGTTTAGAAATTTCTTCTGTCCTTGTTTTTATATAGTATTACTATTAGAAATGTCTCCTTGATTTTATCAATGTCTTTTCAATATTCATTATTAAGATTATATAGTTTTTCTTTTAATTTGCTGATGCATGATTTATTAGAAAGCTAGGTATTTAGTATTAAACCAAACTTTTATTTCTAGAATAAATTCTACTTGGTTATGGTAAAATAGCCATTTATTATTTTGCTGTATTTTATTTACCAATAATGCATTTATAATTGGATTTGCATGCCAAAGTAAAATTACAGTTTTAGATTACTCTTTGTATTTTTAATTGAATTAACAAACAACAGGTTGTGTCATTTTTTTCATAAGCTGTCTCTATGAAGCTTTGTTATTAAAATTCTACTAGCTTAAAAAATGACTGAGTGAAATAGCACTCGAAATATTTTTTTAAAAGTTACCTGAGACTAAGCTGTAAAACTTTCAAATTCTGGGAATGAATTTTATTATGTATCTTTAATGCATTTCCTGATATTTTCCCAGTGGTAATTGGCTTTTTCAGACTTTTTGTTATTACAGAATATATATTTTTCTGTCATTTACAGAATATATATTCCCTGCCAATTACAAAGCCGAAAGTTGCTTATATTATAAAGTTTGCTGATTTTTTTATGTGCTTTATGTTATTATGTATTTGCCCAATTCAGAAAATGTAATAAAGTCATCAGCTATAATGATAGTATAATTATCTTTGTATTCTTTTATTTACTAGAAAAATAAGGCAAAATATAAAAAAGTTATGAAAGATGTGAAAAACATTTGTTTACCTCCACTTCAAATTAGCAAATATCTATACTTTGACATGTTTGCTTTAAATGCAAACATGCATTATGTATTTATATTGCAATTGATCAGTATTAATGGCTAATAAATTCATTTGCAACTACCACACCACCTCGTCTGCAGAGGCAAACACTGTCATGAATTTGGTGCTCATGTTTTATATATTCACTAAAAATAAATTATATACAATTAAAACTATGACCAATAATAGTAGTGACTTTTGTGTTTTCTAATAATGTCTGCATGAATATCCAACTTTATTTATATTTTGTTTTTATATATTTTTATTAGTTGTTTTATTTATTTACATTTCAAATGTTATCCCCTTCCCAGTTTCCCTTCCACAAACCCCCTATCCCATCCCCCCTCCCTAATGCTTCTATGAAGGTGCTCTCCCACCCACCCACCCACTCCCTCCTCACCACCCTAGCATTCCCCTACACTGGGGCATCAAGCTTCCACAGGACCAGGGGCCTCCCTTCCCATTGATGCCAGATAAGGCAGTCCTCTGCTATATATGTAGCTGGAGCCCTGAGTCCCTCCATGTGTACTCTTTGGTTGGTGGTTTAGTCCCTGGGAGCTCTGAGGGGTCTGGCTGGTTGATATTGTTGTTCTTCCCATTGGGGTTGCAAACTCCTTTAGCTCCTTCAGTCCTTCCCCTGACTCCTCCATTGGGGTCTCTGTGTTCAGTCAAATGGTTGGCTGTGAGCATCTGCATCTGTATTTGTCAGGCTCTGGCAGAGTCTCCTCTCAGGAGACAGCTATCAGTCTCCTGTCAGCAAGCACTTCTTGGCATCAGCAATGGTGTCTGGGTTTGTTGTCTGCATGTGGGATGGATCCCCAGATGGGGCAGTCTCTGGATGGCCTTTCCTTTAGTCTCTGCTCCACTTTTTGTCCCTGTATTTCCTTTAGACAGGAGCGATTCTGGGTTAATATTTTTTGAGATGAGTGGGTGGCCCCATCCCTCAACTGGAGGCTGTGCCTAACCTCTGGACATTGTTTCTACAGATTCTCTCTCAACTTTGCTGAGTATTTCAGCTAATGTCATCCCTGTTGGGTCCTGGGAGCCTCTTGCTTTCCTGGCATCTAAGACTTTCTAGTGGCTACTCCTAGTTCCCCATCCCCCACAGCTACACACCTCTGTTCAATTTCTTCTTTCATACATTATATCATAACTGTGGTTTCCTCTCCCTCCTCTCCTCTCAGTCCCTCACTCCACCTCCCCTCACCCCCAGATCCACTCCTCCATTTCTCTTCAGAAAAGATCAGGCTTCCCAGGGATATTAACCAAACATGGCATATCATGTTGCAATAAGAGTAGGACTCTCCCCTTGTATTAAGGCTGGATAGGGCAACTAGTAGGAAAATGATCCCAAAAGCAGGCAAAAATAACACAGTAACACCCCCCCCACTCCAGAGTCCCACAAGAACATTCAGTGACACAACCATAATATAAGCAGAGGGTCTAGCTCAGACCCATGCGATCTCTGGCTGTCTCTTCAGTCTCTGTGAGCTCCTATGTGCCCTATGTGCCGTGCTTAGCTGATTCTGTGGGGACAGGCTAACTTTAATCCAGGTGGAATTTATTCTGGCTTTGTTGTAGGGAATCTTTTAAATGTTAATTGCTGTCAACATTTATTGTCCCTAACACTGGAGTTAACCTGACTGTAGTCCTAGGGACTGAATAAAGAAGACAGAAATCTCAACTTCTAACAGAACTTACATTATATATGCATCAACTTTCTCAGATTTCTAGGCCAGACATAGACTTTACACATTTCTTGTAAGATACTAGGATATTTTATATTGTAACAAATTTGGGAGTTTGCTATTCTGGGAAACTAGCAGTGGTCAAAACAAAAATCTTCCTGATTTAGACAAAAAAGTCTATCTAGGCCCAAAGTCATGAACCATGGATTGAATTGTTATATGACATTAGATCATAGACTAAATGAAAAGTCTGTTGGCCTAGAGGGATTTGAGGATAGATTATTAAACTGTGTAAACAAATATTGTTCTCTTAAAGCATATATCATAAGACAGATAGGTACGAGCTATTCTTTATGTTCCAAACCTTAGGATTTATGTTGTCATATAGTGATTTGAACATATACCAAGATCAAGCTATATTCATAGCTGGATTTGAGTCTAGCTGCAACTCTGGTTTAACAGTTGAGAATACAATATGACTTACTCTGAAGAATATAGAACAAATAGGTCAGTGTAGAATACTGTGTTACTCTATAAACTTTCCTAGCTTTTAGACAGAATCATTTCAAACTTTCCATAGTAAAATTTATCACACCTAATTGCTTGAGTCAGAAGGAGGTTCACTCTTGGGAAATGAATACATCTGTCCAAATTTCTATTTTCTTTACGATCTTCCTGTCTGGAGGAAACTCATTTTCTCCTACACATTTAGATTCAGATCCTGCATGTTTACAATATGATACTGTAGTTCTTTCATTCTGAGTACCAGAGAGAGGTTTTTAACTGTTCTAACACTGGAGAGAAAATGGGCAGAAACAAAGTCTTTGATTCCCCAGTACATAAACTTACATCACAATAAGTGAAGTCAGATTCTTGTTTCTCCTAGCACATTTTCTGAAATGAATATTCTACTGTATTGCTGTCATATATGTCATACATATATGAAGATAGCTAGGAAGGAAAAAGCAAAACAACAGGAATTAAACAGAGACATGGCTAGGTCCGAGGTATACTAGTCTATATATAGAGAGAAAATCAAAGAATAGATGCCATTTAAACAAACACGTAAAGTGAGGAAACAAATTGTGTTGCTGATACATTCAGATGGAATATGTACAGTTAAAGGTTTCTTGTCACAGCCAAATATGATCAGATTGAATGTGAGAAGAAACTTGGAGATAATACAGACACAAAAGCCCAAACAAAACCCATAAATTCCCACATTTTCAGACCCCAACTACTTGGAATAACTAGTAACTTGTAAAGTCTTGGGCAAATATTTAGGGAGTATAGCTTAGTGGTAGAATATTTGTAAATATTTAGAGCCTAAGTCCTAATGTCCTGTGATATCTCACCCCAAATCTTAGGAAGTACAGATGATGGTAAAATATTTACTACTTAACACAATAGTGATAGCCGTACTTCTTTTTTGAGCTGAGTGATTTGGTTATTGGTTTGTTTTTAAATCTTTAAATTATTATCTTGTTATTTTTTGTGTATGTCTGTGCATCATCTGCATGTGTAGTGTCAGTCAGAAATCAGAAGGTGTTGGATCTCCTGGAACTTGAGTTACTAAAGGTTATGAATTATCATGTGGATGCTGAGAATCAAACCCCATCCTCTGGAAGAGCAGCCAATGCTCTTAACTGCTGAGCCACTTCACCAGCTCTATTTATTTATTTATTTATTTATTTATTTATTTATTTATTTATCTATTTATCTATTTATTTATTTATTTGAGAATTACATATATTTATCCAGATACCTCATACAGAGGTTTTGGAGTTTAAGATAAGGTAATTTTTCTTAACTGTTATAAATGGACTCCAATTACCTATTGGGGGCAATTCTCTCCCTGATAATTCACTTACCTTGTTTCTGTTTTTTCTACATAGAAGGTATCCTTTATAAAGTCATTTATAGCCATTCTGGTCCAGTCAATTATTTTATCCCTGCACCTTTGGTGCATTATTCTCAGCATATCTGGTGGCATGGATGGAGACCTGTCCTCAGCAACAGCAGCTTGTCCAAGAGGAAATTCACACATAATGTGATTTTCCCTTGCCTACCTTGGCCTTTTTTTTTTCACTCTGATGTGATCTATGTTGGCTAACCAATTGTCCACAGACAGCTGAAAGTGTCTGGTTGATGTGGCTCTCTACCAGTCCACCAGTGTGGGACCCTGAACTGTCATTACTCCTCAGTGTACACACTTCTACCTACTTCTACCCACTGTGAAGAGCCTACTTTCTGTTTCTAACTGATGGGATTCTGGCCAAGACTGTACCTTCATACAAGCTGGGGGCAAAAGAAAAAGCGGGGCTTCTTGCTGTAGTCTCCCAGGGCAAGGGCCTACTATTGTTCCTTGTAGTGTGATTTGGTGGCACCAGCTTGTCTGAGGTGAATGTACTTATACTGTGAGAACTTCATCTTTCCTTTCCTACTCTCTCCTATTCCTGCCCTGGAAACACTACTCTTCAGAGTGGGAAGGTACACAGCATGTGAATGATAGTATTTCTATATGCTCTCTCCCTGGTAATAACTATGGTTTTTGTTTTCATGGCGAGTCCTTCTTCCCTCTTAAACTAGTTTTCATTTGTAAAGTTTCCCTTTGCAGTGGGCCTGACCTAGCTAACCAAAAAGGTTTATCTTCACAGTGAAATCTGGTTCTATAGTTAAAGGTGGAGAAATTCTTTTTTTTTTCTTCAGGAAGGCCATGCATGATTAAGGTACTCTTGACAACATAGGAGGTCTGTTGCCCTAAGGGACACATTTGGTATAATAGGTCTCATGTCCTCTATCCCTCTGGCTGTCTACTGGAAGGCATTATCAAAAATTAAAGTTTGAACCACAGATTCTCAGAAATAGTAGTAATATATATTTCCCTTGGTAACAAAATTTGACCACTGTACCTACTCCAATCAAGAATGCTGGCTGCATCATAGCTATACCCTATAATTAGATCTCAGACAATAACTTAGAAACATACTCAGAAATTCCTTATATCTAAGTTTTCACAACCTTGTCACAGAACTCTCAGCTGTGACAAATATGGCTTAGCTCGTCTCCTCTAACCTCATTACCAGATGACCATTCCTTTGCCTGCACACAAGCTATTGCTCACCTATGGGTTCCGCGCCAGCAGTCACCCTTCTACTTAACAACTTGCTTCCATCTCCTTCTCTTTGACCTCCTCTCCCATTGCTCTTCTTTTTGGCCTGCAAAACTTTTCCAAATTCTTTCTATTCATTACTCAGATACACTTTGTCCCTTGCACATTTACTCTGGACCGTCATATGGGGAGAAGTTAGGAAACTACTAGAGACTATGCCCCTTTCCCTATGAAAACACCAACTGCTCCTTCTCCTGTACCAAATACAAGTCAAATGAAAGTCTCTTAGTCAGGACTCATTAACCTTCATTATAGAATTGGGCTAACTGTGGCCTTTGACCTAATCTGGCAAGACATCTAAATCATCATAATTACCTGATAATTGTATAAGAAGTCCCTAGTCTGCTCTTTATGCCGAATCGGGCTCAATTGTCAGGCCTGAGGCAGAGTTCTACTGGTTATATCAGACCACTGGCATAACAATTAATGAGGGAATGACTAATCAAATTTTGTGATTACCTGGATTGGTGGGAATGAATAAGGCCATCATCAATTCTGTTAACTATAATAAGTTATGAGAGATAACATTGAGCATTCCCAAAAACTCCGCTCTCTTTCAGTTTAGGCTAGTTTAAACCACAGAACCTTAGAGTACAGAGGAACAAGCCTTTCTTGCCATGGTGATTATAAGCCAAACATCCTCAGATAGTACACAAAAACTTCAAAAACTAGACAAGGCATCTCAGACTCCTTTCCCTACTTCATTAAACACAACTCCCTCCCTCTGCCTCCCTCTCTCTCTCTGTCTCTCTCTCCCACCTCCCTTCTCTCTCTACCTCTCTTTATCTTTGAGAAATATTTCTTGCCATTTTTATATTTTTTGATGACTGCAGAAGGAGCTTTTCTTTTTTCCTTTTATTAACCACATTTTTTCTCATACAATATCATCTGAAAACAGTTTCCCTTCCCTCCCTCTATTCCTCTCAGTTCTTCCCTCCCTCCCCTCCCCTCCAGATCCACTACATTTCCATCTCTAATTAGAAAAGAACAGGCTTCTAAAAGATAACAAAATATAACAAAATAAAATATAACAAGACAAAACAAAACCCATCATACTGAAGTTGGACAAGACAATAAATGACTGCTGAAAGAGAGTGAACTAGGCTCTCCCAGGGATAAGATTTCTAATGTGTTATACAATACAAAGTGGTTAGTCCTGAAACTGTAGGCATGCCATCAACAAAAATAGACTTAGCACACATATTTATATGTGTGTTCATATTTATGCATATATATATATATATATATATATATATATATATATATATCAAACAAAAAAAAGCTATCAATTTGAGAGTGAGCACTAGAGAACACAGAAGGAACTGGAGTTGAAGAGGGGCTGGAGGAGAGAAAGATAAAGGGGGAAGTGAAGTAATAATGTTTTAATTAAAATGTATAAAAATAATAACGTTAAACACACAGAGACTCACACAAATTGATAACAATACACAGTGACAACTCTCCAATCCTGAAAAGCAGTCCTGGTGTTGTCTTGCATTTTGTTTATGTCTATAATATGGTTCAGAAACAGAGGCACTAGTGTAAAAATATTATATTTTTACAATATACTGGTTGTAAAAATATTATATTTTACAGTTAGATATGTGGTTACGTGGTGAAATGAGGGTCCTAGCCCAGCCATGCATTTCTCTCAGGTCACAATGTCACTAATCAGTTCTTTTTATGTTACCATAGCTTGCTGTGCTCCAGCTACCTCTCCTTTCTTCTCTTGTGTATAGCACCTTTGACAGTTTCATACTTTTGTCTGTGTAGTTTTCAATGGAAACTAGGAAATTAACAAAAATTGCTAAAGTGTCTCAAGCTATGTGTCTTGGTCCAACATGGAGGCAGGTTGATCACTTTGAATTTTTAATGTATTATGGTGAAGGCTTGGGCCAAGCACCCTGTTTTCTCTTTTTTATTGAAAATGGATTCTTCTTTCATACAATACCTCCCAACCTCAGATTACCCTCTCTCCACTCTTTCCAGGTCCCCTGCATCTTTTCTCTCCTAAGGTTCCTATCTTTTAAAAGGTGCAGCTTCTTTGAAACTTTTAACCTCTAGAAGTCAATACTTAGTTTTGACACCAGAGGGCGTGTGTAGACCAGGTTTGCAGAAGGTGTAGTTTTTTTGTTTTTGTTGTTTTGGGTTTTTGGGGGGGTTTGGGGTTTTTGTTTTGTTTTTGTTTTGTTTTGTTTTGCTTTGCTTTGGAAATGATTTTTTTTTGTTTTGGAAAGATGCCAAACTTAGGAGGTGAGGGAACACCATGATACTTTTTGCAAAAGGGTTGTTCGAGCAGATTTCTTGAAGCGTAGTTTATTTCAATAGAAGCAGTCAAATTTTGCACTTCCTCTGGTTCAAAAGGAAGACCAAGACGAGGGACTCGCAACCTTCTTAATGCTGTGACCCTTTATTAAAGTTCTTCATGTTGTGATGACTCCAACCATAAAATTATTTCTTTGCTATTTCATAACTGTAATTTTGCTACTGTTATGAATAGTAATATAAATATATAATATTCAGGATATCTGATATATGACCCCTGTGGGAAAAGTCATTTAACCTCCAAAGGGATCACAAACCACAGGTTGAGAACAACCAATCTAGAACTAGCTATTACTAAAAATCTCATTTTACTTCAGCTAGCTTCTGATATATTAGCACTGCAATATTTCTAATACCTTAGGAGGGGATATTTTTCTTACAATAGAACTCACAATAATAGTGGATGCCTGCTGCTGCTGCTGCTGCTGCTGCTGCTGCAAGCTCACTGCTTTAAGTAGGGAAAGTTTTAGACTGGAGAGAATTTTTCACATAGAAACTTTGGATAGGGTCAGGAGACTAGTATCAGAGCAATTCATACTTAGTGCTTGCTACTTGTTTGTTGTCAAAGGAGTGTCCATTGACTCAGTTTTAAGTTCTGAAAAGATGGGTATACTTTTGCCACAGAATAGTTACCATGTTTGTTTTGTTCCAGGGGGATAGTGGTGGGGGTGTGAATGATGAATGAATACTTCTACTCCTCCATTTGGAGATGTGAATACTCTTTTACTTCCTACTTAATTTGTTCTTTGAACCCTTGTTTACTCATAAATGTATTTAATTTCCACATAGTTTGAATTGTCTGAAATTTCTCCTAACATTGATTTCTATCTTCATATTGCTGTGGAAAGAATAAATACTATATATAAGTCTTCTTAAATTTATTAATAATTCTTTTCTGAGCAGTATAGAATCTACCCTGGTAATGTTGCATGTGTAGTTGGAAAAAATGTTCTGTGTAACCTTAAGGTCTATTGTGTATATAATATCACTCAAGTTCATCATTATACCATGTGTCTGACTATATTATCTATTGTTAATGGCGGAATTTTTGCATTGCTTAACTATTGTTTCGTTCTGATTGACTTCTCCCTTTGGTTCTACTAATACTTGAATTGTATGTGTAAGTATTTTGGGGTTGGTTGCATATGCATATACACTTGTTTTATCCTATCAATAACTCGACCCCTCTACCATTATACAATAATCTGCTATGAGTTCTGTTACTCTTTTCAGTTTATAGTTTGTTTCTGCTATAGGAAGAAGATATCTCTACTCTAGTTTTTAATTATTGAAAGCATATCATCTCCATGCTACATCTTTTAGTATATGTGTCTTTAAAACTCAGCTGTTGTTCTTTTAGGCAGTAGATTGCTGGATCTGCCATTTTAAGTATGCCAGGCCAACTACGTGTTTTGCTTAGAGAATGTAATCCATGTACATTTAAAGTAATTAGTGAAGGTATTAATTGCTGCTACTCTATTATTTTCAATCTATCCATTCTCTTCTTCTCTCACCATCAGTTTGTGTTACATAAGTTATTTTTGTCATTGTTGACTTTGATCTTCACTCATATTTGATGGCTCTCATACAGGTTTATTTTTGTAGTTATCATAAAAGTTAGATAATTTCTTTACAATTATCATTGTTTCTTTTCGAATAATCCTTTGGAAAACATGTGTGAAACTCTACTCTTTAAATTATTCTCACAAAATTTAAGTTGTTGGTGTCAGAATTCCCATCTTTATATCTCATGTATTTACTAACAAATTATTGTACATTATTATATTGATAGAGTTGTCATTTAAATTTATATGACCTACTAATTACTTATACACAACCATAACAGAATCTGTGCGCTCTAAAATTAACTATATCCTTATTGTACAGTGAGTTTTATAGTTTCATGCACACTTATGTTGGAGTATTTTACTCCTTTCAAAATAGAGAATTCTCTTTGATATTTGTGATTAGAAAGTTTTAAACATGAGTAAGTCTGACTGTTTGATCTATGTGTGAATACCTTTATTTCCCACTTCCTTTTACTTTTTATATTGTTAAACACACATTAATTATATTTAATCACTTGCAAAACTAATGTTTCATTTTTTACATGTCATTCATTCATTCATTCATGTTTCATTAATTCATGTATACAATTACCTTAGCTTGTTTTCTTCACTCATACTGCTGTCCTATTCCCAATGTTCACCACCCTACTTTCGTGTCTGTTTTAAAATCTGATTTCCATATGCGAGAAAAGGTGAATATTTGTCTAGGTGCGTCTGGATTATTTTGCTTAACATAGTGTGTAACCATGCTGCTTCTCTCAGGGGACTTTTCTAAGCTTGGATACTATGGCCCATGTGTGGTATATCAAATGCAACCACAGGCTGTTTTACCCAGCCTCTTTGTTCCCAGAAATATGACTCCGAGACTTAATATTTCATGAATAAATGTCTAGGCCAAAAGCTTTGGATTGTTCCCCAACTAGCTCATAACTTAGTTATCCCGTTTACGCTATTCTAAGGCCTGCCATGTGGTTTGGTTACCTCTCCTCAGTTTCATGCAACCATCTCCTTCAGTGTTCGAGGTAAATCTCCCATGCCTGACTGTGTCCCAGAATCCTATATCCTTCTGCTGGATGTCACACTTTCTAGTCCTGCCTCAGCACATTGGCCATGGGCTTTTGATTGACAGGTGACATCTAAGGTTCTCCCTACAATAGTGATTTCTTCCAACCATTTTCTTAAAAATAACAATATTATTCTTTATGTGTGAAGAATATATTGTTGCATCTATATATCACATATACTCTAATCCAATCATTTGTTTATGGCAACCTCTGCTTTTACAACTTAGTTATTGAAGTGGAAACTTAAGGATTCTTTGGAAAGTCAATTGTGCTGGATGGTGTTTTGCTGGGCAAACACCTGAAGGAGTGTTTTCCTGAAGTGGATACAGGTGAAAGGTTAAGGCAAACTCGTGAAGGAACATTTAGCTGAAGCAGGTGAAAGTACGTTCGGCTATACCAAACATGTAAAAGGACAGCTGATGAAGGAGTCTTTGCTAACAACATGCATGTGTTGGTCCACTTTACATTGTGTAGTTGAGCTACATTTGTCGGGACTCCATAGAGAGAAATGCACCAAAAAACTTCTGGTGGTGTGCTGCAGTTTCTTGCCACTTCTGCGGACTCAGTCTGATTGGAAGAGTGATGCCAGCTGAGACAGACAACGTGCTAAGGCAAGACCCATGTTGAGGCAAGGCATGTGGAGGACATGTGATGCTTGGAGGGTGTAAATAGGACTCAATGGCCACTGAGTGAGGCCTGTGTATAGACCTAGCTGTACAAGACTTGTTGATTTTGCTGAGACACAGCAGATAACTTCTGAAGATCCCTCCTCCCCCACCATCCCTCCTGCTGACTCCTGTTGAGGTTGAGGCCTGGTTGTCTCTGCTAGGTAGTGCTACCACTGCTGATTCATGTTTACTATCCTGACTACCAAGCGAGAGACTGCTGATGCATCTGTGATGTGTTTTGCTAGTGGATCTAGCTGCTGCTGCTGACCTGTGAACTAAACTGCTGATTTCCAGACAATGCAGACGGGAGTTGCTCCAAAGAACCTTTCTAAACAGGTTCACTTTCCCTGTATCCTTTCTTTTCAACTACTTCTGATGGGTGGTGGGCTACATGGGAGGTTAAAACATTTAAGAACCATCATTGAAAATAGGCTTAAAAATTAGTTACAAGTTATTATGACTAACACTGCAATAATCTATGTGTGGGAATTTATTGTATTCTGAAGTTTATGCCTTCAGTTGCATACACAGGGTTATAATGTCTGAGGCATATGGAAGTTCTACTTTGCATTTCGAGGAACCTCCATACCGATTTGCTAAGCAGCGGGACTAATTTACATTGCTATCAACAGTGGATCAGCTTTTTTCCTCTGCAACCATTATCTCTTCATCATTATTTTATTTTGTTTTGTTTTTCCTTTTTTTGAGTGATATGAGATAGAATATTTTGTTTCTATTTGTATCATTCTATGACTACACATTTTTATTTACTTATTGACCATTTTGAGTAATGCTTGTCATTTACTGATTGGATTATTATTTTGATATTTAATTTTTGAACCATTTATTTATTATATGTATTAATACACCATCAAGTGAATTTCTAGTAAAAATTTTCTCTAATTCCTTACCTTTACTCTGATGGTTGTTTCTTTAGCTGTACAATTTCTATTTCAGTGACTCCATTTGTCATTTACTACTGTTAGGTCCTGAGCAATCTAGAAGTTGTTCATTCTATGTCTTCAAGAGTTTCTCTTATGTTTTCATCAAGTTGTTTCTAAGTTCCACTTCTTACATTAAGGCATTTGATCTAATTTAACTTATTTTTGAAGAGAGTAATAAATAGACACTTCCCCTTTACTTCTGAATAGTGTTCATTCTAGGAATAGCTTCTCTGTGGGATTTTTGTTTTCTATGAGGGCTTTAAATACCTCACATTCCTCTGGCCTGAAAGATTCCTTCTGAGTATTCTTCTGGAAGCCTTAAAAAAGTGTGTGTGTGCGTGTGTGCACACACACATGTTTTTTCTTGCCTACTTCAAAATTCTTTTTATTCATAAATTATGAGTTTATAATAGTATAGTAGGCAACATTATGTTCTTTCTTCTGTTAAAAGAAGAACGTTGGAATATAAAGTAATGGATTGTACTGTGAGGTTGTGTTATTATTTAATTTCTTTATAACTGACTGTATATATTTCTCCTCAGGTTCACCATATGTGCTTATATAACCTTTTAGTCTTTGTTCTCCTTGATAACTTCTGAAACTTTCATGATGGTTTGTTGTCGTTGTTCATTGGTGCTACGTAAGTTACTTAGGCTGTGTGTACTTCTATTTTTTAACTTTTTACTTCTTTGACAAGGTCATTTCAAACATCTGTCTTTGAGCTTATCCATCCGTTTTTTTCTGTATGAGTCAGCTATCAGGGCTTCCATGGCTTTTAAAGTTTAGCCATTGTTTTTTTACCACATCAACTGTTTTGGGTTTTATTTGCTTGTTTGTTTGTTTTATAAATAGAGTTTCCATAGCATTTGTTCTTGTTTTGCATTTTTCTTATATATTATAAGTCTGATATTATTCAGTTTTTTGTCTATATTCTTTGTATTTCTCCAATCTTTCTTAAAGAATTATTTGCAATCCATTGCCAGATAGTCCTTCTTTAGGGTTATGTACCGATGCTTTGTCCTGTCTGTTTCCTGTTGTTAGAAGTGCCTGCTCATTCATGATCCCCATGGTCTTACCATGGTTAGTGCAACTGTGGAAAAGTGGGTACCTCTTCTAGTCTCCAGAGACGATTGTTTCCCTTTAGAGCAAGCCATTTGTCAGAACAGACTGTCAGAAAAAAAATTAAGGGCTTACAACTTGAGTACTTTGGTAAAATGATTTAGGGTTTGAGTCACCATACAGTTAATCATGGTATATAGGTACACAAGGAACATCTAGAATTTGATTCTGTTGGGATTAGCCTGTCACTAGGGTATGCTGGAGTGAGCATATTAGTGTTTGGGACAGAGACAGGATGTAAAGCTCTATCCTGTTGCCCCCAGTAGCCTGAGGAGTTCCTCTACTGTTCTAGGGATCTCAGTACAAGCCCAATCTGAATTCATGACTTCAACATAGAAAAGAATTTCAGGATAAGTCAGCTTATGAAACTAGAGTTTGGATTTGATAAAGATATTTTAATATAGACCTTAAGCCTGGTTCATTTTTACTTTAACACAGTGTTTCTTAACCTGTGGGTCACAATCCCTCTGGCAAACCTCTAGCAAAATGACAGTTATGAAGTAGCAACAAAATAATGTTATGGTTGTGAGTCATCACATCATGAGGAAGCATATTAAAGAGTCACAGCATTAGGCAGGTTGAAAACTACGGCTTTCACATAAAATACCCATATTAAAATGAATATTAGCTCTATGGTGACAGCAATGTTAATTGTGCTAGAATCTTCCTTCTCGGCTAGCAAGAAACCTTTACCAGAGTCCATGGGAAGGGGCACCTTTCTCTTGCAATGTCCCCATGATTTCTCAAGAGTGTATGCTTCATCTTCCAGAATGTGGGCCTGTGGGTAACAGCCTGGAGGCTTGTCTCAAAGCAGAAGGTTGGTAGCTAAAATGTCTAGATTTAGGATCACGTGGGTCACAGGATTCCTTTTGTACTGGAAGAATGTAGAACCAATGCTCAGTTTGATATTGGGTGAAATCTGGAACTTGACTCTGTAGTCAGCCTAAATCCTAGGTCCACAGGTTACAGCCTGGAACTAGGTATCCCTAGGAAGTATTGTTCCTGCCGTCTGTTAAAAGGTAAGGGGCTTCATTCTATTCTGCTAATAGAGGATATCTCTTTTTATGGTCTGTAACCTTAGATTAGGGGAGGAGTTCAATAGGCAATGTGAACATCTAATTTCTGCCTTTTTAAATGGGACTTACTTTTCTTTGCACCATATACATCTGATTTAGTGTCTCACTTGTATTCCTTAGGTTTTTTGTGAATATAATTTGTTTGGCTGTCTGAATTTCTCTATAAAGTTCTATTAAGTTATATGGCTGATATTATTATTATTATTATTTTAGCAACAGGGTTTTTTTATAAATAATTTATTTATTTTTGAACATGAAATGCTTTTTTATAGCATGTTTTACAAGGGGAGGGGGTAAGAAGGGCCAGGTGGTGGAAAAGTACAAAATCTTCTTGGCCTGTGCCTTGAAACGTGTCATGGTCTATACGGTACACTGCCTTGAATTATGATCTACCTGCTGTTCTTCAGAAGATATGGTACACTGCTTGAGTTATGGTCTCCCTGCTATTCTTAAGATGATATGGTACTCTGCTTTGAGTCTATCTGCAGTTGCTAAGCAGGATCTTGCAGTTGCCAAGCTTCAGAGGACATTGTGCAGGTGGGGAAAGGTAGGGGGTGAGGGTAAGGGCGAGGGTCCTGGCTTCTGGCATCTCCCCCTTCTCTGTTTAGTTAGAGAAGGCATCTTATGATCAATCCCAACTATGTGAATTTTGAATTTGGATGTCTAATTATGGGGGGTCTTAGACAAGTTCACAACCCCAAAACACTGATGTGAGACAGTCACATCGATGGTCGAAGGTTTTAGGCTGTCAACGATGGGCAACGTCAAGGGACTCCGATGTGGGTGAAAGGAGGGTGAGAGCCCTGTCTTAGGCCTTGTAGGCTGCACCCACTCCCAGCACCACGCATTCCTTTTCGGCTGCATTGGGTGGGCCCCTGGGAAGTGGACCTACAATAATCCCGTCATTGGGCTAACTCACAGACATCCTAGTCCCTTGTAAATGTTCAATTTACCAACCATTTGTCAGTTTGGGGTGTAATATTGTCATAAAGGAAGGCTCCCCAATGTTAGCGGCCATATCAAGGGCAGCCTTGGTTTAGGAAAAAGCCAATTTTTGTTGTGGTGATCAAGAGGCCAAGCTCTCTATTGAGAGAAACGGGGGCAAAGCCAGGCATACCAGGAACCCTTCTGGAGGGCGTGGAAGTCTAGCAGTCGACCGTAGGGGGGAGGCAGGGGAGCTGGCAGCTGTGTCAGTCTCCTGCAGAGTCACTTCTGGATCCTCTTCAATTTTCGGCTGATGGTAATGAACTTCAACCGTCTTCTTGATGGCAGCATCAACCTGGTTCCGTGGATGACAGGTCGCGGGCGATGATCTCTGTCTCGCTCAATCTTGATGTCCTGCGCACATCCTCTCAATGAGGGTCCGTCCAGAGGGGTCCGTGCCTCGAGCCCCACGTCTGGGTGCCACTTGACCCGACCGGCGGGTCCTGGTTATTCGTGGGGGCGAGGAGGACTGCAACCTGCTATTCTTCAGAAGATATGGTACACTGCTTGAGTTATGGTATCCCTGCTATTCTTCAGATGATATGGTACACTGCTTTGAGTCTATCTGCAGTTGCCAAGCAGGATCTTGCAGTTGCCAAGCTTCAGGGAACCTTGTGCAGGTGGGAAAAGGTAGGGGGTGAGGGTAAGGGCGAGGCTCCTGGCTTCTGGTCCATCTGGATTAGTACTTCTAATAGCAGGCATCACGGGTGATTCATTTTTGCCTGGAAAGAAAAAAGAAGGGGATTCTCAGGGAGATTTCTCTTCCCTGGATGTAGATTATTATTCATCGTATTTATGGCTGGGCCTGGCTTTGTGAGAGTATCTATTTTTTTCATTAATATTTGTGGTAGCCGGTTAGCTGTGCCTTCTGTGGTATTGGACAGGCATATCAGTCCTCGGCTCCATAAGGGAACTGGGTCTGGGGCATTCCCTTTACGGGTATGAGGGTCCTTCCCCATATCTGTGGCAAAGTTTTGTTGGTCTTGGTGGTGCCCGAGGTCACCAACATGGTCAGCAAGAGATTTGCCATGAGCTTTCAGCTTTAGAGAGAGAAAAGTGAACAAGGCATGATGGAGAGTATTTCAGGAGGGCTCCTTCTGAGGGGGTACCGTTCCCCCTCTTTTATTTTTAAAGCCAATTTTTCAGAGTTCTTGTAAAATCAGGGCAGAAGCGCCAACAGTTGCTCCTTCTACACTCGGAGAGTCAAAAATATGGAACGCTTCACGAATTTGCGTGTCATCCTTGCGCAGGGGCCATGCTAATCTTCTCTGTATCGTTCCAATTTTAGTATATGTGCTGCCGAAGCGAGCACTTAGCAACAGTTTTTAAGTACCACTAAAAAAGCCATTGGAGAGATTGATTGTGTTTTCTTGTTTTAATCTATAAGCTCCAACCCCTTATCTTACTGTACAAATGGCCAAGCGTGTACTAGAAAGAGCCCAATGAGGCAAGCTTCAGCTTGAGTAGCTTCTAGATAAGAATTCCAAACTATGGGTCCGCCTCATTCTAAGACCATCTAACTACCAATTTAAAAATTGAGATAGAAACAAATAGAATTACATACTTTCTAAATCTGAGGATATAATCAGGGCACAATAACAATCAGAGATAGCTCAATGTCTAATAGTTTGCAATTCAATCATATAATCTTCTGGGCTTTAAAGTGCTTGGGGATATCACAAGGAATACTAGAGCTGGGACATATGGTAGTTATTTTAGCTTTTTGAAAATTCCCCACATATATTTTTAGAGTGCATTTTTTTCTTCTTTTGAGAAATTTCTGTTCAGATCCTAGGCCCATTATTTAGTGAGTTATGTGTTTCATTTTTACTCTGTTTTTAAAATTCTTATATATTCTGGGTATTAATCCTTTGTCAGATATATAGCTGACAGGGGTTCTTTCCTATTCTGTGGGCTTCCTTTTCACCCAATCGATTGTTTCTTTAGCTGTGGAGAAACTTTTAAGTTTCACGAAGTACCTCTTGTCTACTGTTGACCTTAGTTCTTGGGAAAATGGATCTAAGACCTAAATGTGAAACCTAAAACACTGAAAGAAGAAATCATAGACAACATCCCTCCCACAAGGAAAAAAAAGTCTCATTGTGGAAGGTGTAGTGCATGACAGTGTGTCCCATAGTATACCCCCTTGTCCACACTTCTTTACTTGTAAATATTCGTTGCAATGAGTCACTAGTCTGGTTTGAAGCCTCTGGCTTCTCCTATACTATCAATGCAGGATCCTCACTACAACTCCTCTCAGATAGCCCGTTGTTGCTCTATGTCATGGAGATCCTGCAGCGTTGGATCTATAGTACTTGCCCCTTCATGTACTCCAGCAGTTCATAGATGGAGTAGATTTGGGGGTGGGCCAACACAAAGGTCCTGGATCTGGGTCTGAGGAGTAGTAGCTGAGCTGGAGAACCAACCAGCTTTCTTGCACCCATACCACTAAGTTGAGCTCTCCAGCACTGTCCCAGCTAGATCACTCAATGGGACAGCAGGCAAGAGGCAGGACCAGCTCTCCTGTTCTCATAATCCAGGGGCCAGCTCTCCCGCCTGTCCCAGGTGGCAATGGGTAAAGGGGGAAGGCATCCTTCTCTTGCCCACGCCACCACAAGGCAGACAAATGGCAGGGCCAGCTTTCCCACAACCCATGCAACCAGGGCCAGCTCTATTTTGCGTCATGGGTTCATGGGTAAGGTGCAGGGAGAAGGTGGTATGGCTGTTCTCCCTAGTGATACAGCTAGCTAATGGCAGGACCAGCACGACACAGCCCTCAGACATCAACATGGCCCCAGGCAGCAGCCCAGACCAGGGACATTCACCTGGCCTTTGATGGTAACAGACCTCCTTTGCCACAGAACCAGACAGGGCTTTAGGTAGCATGACCAGCTACTCACATCAAGCTGTTCCTCATGACTCTCAAGTCTCTAGTTCTACCTCTCTTCATTGTGCTTACATTCTTTTGCTTCTCATTCTCTTTACCACTTTACTTCTTCATCTTAGTGACACCTAGGGCCTCTGGGTGTCTGGGATCATCTCAGGAGAGCTATGCCCTGCTCATCCTGCATGACACTGGGCAGAAGTCATCTTTGGCTTCCTTTGCCTGTGTAGGTCTATGTGACCCCAGACTGGGGATCATCTTGGGTGTTCTCTAGCCACCTGGGCTGTGTGGCTGCAAGTCTATTCTTTATCCTGCTACATTATCAAATTTGTTTATCATTCCTCAATGTTTTCTGGTAGAAATTTCTGGATCTATAATGCTTAATATCACGTCATCTGCAAATAGGGATATTCTTTTCCTATCTGTACCTCAGTTTCCTTCTTTTGCCTTAATGCTTCGGTAAGTGCATTCAAGCCCCATATTGAATAGGAGTGGATATAGTGGACAGTCCAGTCCATGATTTCAGTGCATTGTTTCAAATTCTTCTATATTTAGGATGATTTTGGCTGTAGGTTTCTCATATATAGCTTTTATTATGTTGAAGTATGCCCCCTACAGTACTACACTCTATAGGACTTTTATCATGAAGGAAAAGTGGATTTTGTCAAAACCTTTATAGTGTCTACTGAGACAATCATGTGATTTTTGTTTTCAAGTCCATTTGTGTGATTTATTATATTTATTGACTTCTGTATGTTGAATCATAACTGCATTTCAAGGATAAAACCAACATAGTCATGGTGGATAGTTATATTTATTTATCTCTGTATTTGGTTTGGAAGTATTTTATTGACAGTTTTTGAATCTATGTTCTTCAGTAATATTGGGCTGCAGTTTTCTTTGTTTTTGTGTCTTTACCAGATTTGGATATTAGAGTGATACTGGATTCATAGAAAGAGTTTGGCAGCATTACTTTTGTTGTTATTTTTGAATAGTTTTAAAAGGATTGACTATAAATATTCTTAGAAGGTCTGGAAGAGCTGGAGAGATGGCTCAGTGGTTAAGAGCACTGACTGCTCTTCCAGAGGTCCTGTGTTCAATTCCCAGCAACCACATGGTGGCTTACAACCATCTGTAATGGAATCTGATGCCTTCTTCTGGTGTGTCTGAAGACAGCAACAGTGTACTCACATTAAATCAATCAATCAATCAATCAATCAATCAATCAATCTTGAAAAAACAATAATGCCCGGCAGTGGTGGTGCACACCTTTAATCCCAGCACTTGGGAGGCAGAGGCAGGCGGATTTCTGAGTTTGAGGCCAGACTAGTCTACAGAGTGAGTGTTCCAGGACAACCAGAGATACACAGAGAAACCCTGTCTTGAAAAACCAAAAAAAAAAAAAAAAGGTCTGGAAGAATTTTTCTGTGAATATATCTGGACCAAACTTGTTTCATTTTGAAGGCTTTTCTTACTATTTATTTCAATCTCTTCATTAGTTATGGGTCTGTTTAGATTGTTGAATTCTTGGTTTAATTTTGGCGGTTTGATGAATCTAGAAATTCATCCATTTCTTTTAGATTTTCAACTTAATGTAGTACAGGTTTTTAAAGTATCCCCTGTACTATTCTGAATTTCTTTATGTTTAATATTTTCCTGTTGATTTCTAGGTCTCTTAATTTCAACCCTCTCTTTGTTTTCTTTTGGTTAATTGGGCCAAGAATTTGTCATTCTTATTTATATTCTCAAAAAACAGCTCTTAGATTAGTTGATTTTTTGAATTATTTTCTTTGTTCCTATGTTATTAATTTCTAACCTGATTTTTTAAAAATTAATATTTTTGTCAATGAATAGGTTTGGGCTTAGTTAAAATGTTGAGTTGTTTCATCATTAAGTCTTGAATTTTTGTTCTTTCTTATTTTTTAATGTAGGTAATTAGAACTATACATTTGCCAGGCGGTGGTGGCGCATGCCTTTAATCCCAGCACTTGGGAGGCAGAGGCAGGCGGATTTCTGAGTTCGAGGCCAGCCTGGTCTACCGAGTGAGTTCCAAGACAGCCAGAGCTACACAGAGAAACCCTGTCTCGAAAAACCAAAAAAAAAAAAAAAAAAACAAAACTATACATTTTTCCTGTAGCACTACTTTCACTGTGTCCCACAGGCTTTGTTGCACTGTGTTTTCATTTAGTTCCAAGATTTTTTAAATTTCTATTTTGCTTTTTTCTTTGACCCATTCATCATTCAGAATGAGTTGTTTAATCTAGTAAGTGGACTTACTAGAGATTTGTTTTCTGTCAGTTTTAAGTTTTATTCCATTGTGGTCAGATAGGACAAACAGAGTCCTAGGTCTTAGGACACAGAGTCCTAAGGACACAGAGTCTTAGGTCTGTTTGATATAAAGTGTCATTTAATTCTACGGTGTCTCTGTCAAATTTTTGTCCATATTAACCTACCTATTGGAGAAAGAGAGATGTTTAAATCATCCACTATTCTTGGGTTTGTATTAATATGTATCTTTAATTCCATTAGTATACTTTTTATTAAATTGAGAGCACCATGTTTGGTGTATATATGTATTTAATATTGTTATTTTTCCTGATGAATTGATCTCTTAATTAGGATGAGGTTTCCTTCTTTGTCTCTTCTGATTATTTTAGTTTGAAGTTTATTCTGTCAGGCATCAGGATGGCAATGCGACTTGCTTCCTGGTTCCATTTTCTTGGAAAACTTTTTGTCCCTCTTTCACTTTAAGGTGGTGCCGCTCATAAAAGCTAATATGTGTTTCTTGTAGACAATAGCTAGATGGATTTTCTTCTTAATCCATTCATCTAGCTTGTATATTTTGATTGGAGAACTGAGGTCATTAATATAGAGAATTATTACTGAAAAGTGTGTGATGATTATAGCCATCTTGATGGTTTTTGCTGGTATTCTTAGTTGCAGTTTGCTTTTCTTTCTTTCTATTTTTTTTAGTCACCATAGCTATTTTTTTTTATATTACAATGATTAAAAGCAGTATGGTTCATGGCAAAAA
Source organism: Grammomys surdaster (assembly GCF_004785775.1). Classification (NCBI taxonomy): domain Eukaryota; kingdom Metazoa; phylum Chordata; class Mammalia; order Rodentia; family Muridae; genus Grammomys; species Grammomys surdaster. Next base: position 119,933 of record NW_021604685.1, on the reverse strand, counting down.
TATTACAAATTTCAGATCACAGCATGCATTCCTATAAACATTTAAAAGTTAATTTTAATTAAGAGTGGTCATTTTTAAATTTAATGTTTGAATGATCAACATTCTCTAGGTCAATGCAACCAAAGGATGGAAAACAATTAGATCACACTGCATATGTCCCACAACAAAACCAAACAAACAAATAAAACAAAGAAAAAACAAAAAGAGAAAGAAAAAGAATGGAAGGAAGGAAAGCACAATGTACAAAATGTGCATGTTTAAGGTTACACTATACAAAAATAGTTAAAATACATTCCAGGTAAACATGTTATATTAAGAAATAGGAATAGTAAGAAATTGGCACTCAAATAAAAATGCAGAAGTGTTTTCAACATGAAGACATGAGACAGTGGAATTGGGGACCTGGAGCTAAAACAGCACATAGCCCACTTAGCTGGTTGGGGTGAGTCTGAATTGACATTTTTACAGAACTTTATTTTTCCCAAATTCATCTAAAATGCCTACCACCATCCCAAACAGGCACTTCAAACGATTGGATTAAACCATGAATCTGAATGTAATTAATAACTATTCTTTGAAAACTAATGTACTTCTTTAGAAATAATTTTCATGTTTTGACAGAATTTACAGCTATTAGGTATATCTGTTCAATTTTTCAATGCAGAATTCATGCTACCCAGTATTACACAGAAGTTACTAAGTATAAATTCACCTTTAAATAATGTTTGGGTTTTTAAAATGACTACACAATTATCAAGAAATCACTATGTTTTTGACAAATGGAAATTAGTTAAATTTTTATTGCCTACAAAAAAAACCCTTCATATATAAAAGTGTTTGGGGAAAATGGAAAATCAGTGTAATACAAAATGAGATGAATTTGTGCAAACTGTAACTTTTGACATGCCGCACGGAACTTCTATGTATGTTATCACAAAATTGTGCAGTGGCAAAGGTCTTGATAGCCTGTAAAAGTTAAGATCTAAATTCCTATGCAGTGTAACTCAGTAGAACCTAGAATTCCCTATTGAAAATATTTATTCAAATTATATTTGCCTGCTATTCCCAGTAATATGTTAATGCCTATGACTGTAACTTAGCATTGGTTTTCAACTTCAACAAAGACATATTGCAAATGCTGCAATAACTAACTAGATAACATGTTTGTTTCTAGGATTCTTTCCCCTTTAAACAAAGAAACAAACAAAAAATCCAACTCTACAAAACCCTTTTGTTAACCAAAGTGTAACACAATTCAAAATTTACATAGTGGTAATTACTACTACTTTAACACATTGCCCAGAAACATTAAAAATATCTAATTATACACTGCAGCTCTTGAAGTACACCTGTTTCTCTGTATACTAACTGCATTTTAAGACTTAAAATCCACCCAGAGAATGTTCTATGAACTTGTACAGTTTAGAACATTTCAAAAAAATTTAAATACCTATCAGATTTGGAGAGTACTTAGGAAATGTTTGTTCAGCTACGGTTGAGAGACTAGTCAAACCTGCATTTTCAAACTTTCTTACTTTATTGTTTTAAAGATTTACTCTCCTTATAGCCTCCTACCCCAAAACCTCAACCTTAAAGCGGAACATCGAAATTTATTTTAAATTGTTTTTTATTATTATTATAAACAAAAGAAAGTTCCTTGATTTGTCAGTAGGACTGTTACATGGTGATAATGCATTGTACTAAGCCATTCAACTTTCCCCCTCCCCCATGTTGATCAAACAATGCATGGCCAACACTGAATGCAGCAGTGCTACAAAACCCAACAGTGTTCATCACAGGTTCATGTAAGGCCCAACCCTGCAACCCTGGTCTCCTCAACACCTGCTAAGCTATAACTGTCTCAAATCATCTTCAGCTTCACAACCATTAAAATTATTTTCAACAACATAAATTGAAAAAAAGACTTGAAAGTTAAGAACAATCTGACAAAAGGGAAGTGTACTTAAGTCTTAGGAGAACTTTTTATATATGTAAAGTTGTTTGAATTATTACAAAATTTAGTAGCATGTACATGTAGCCCAAATGGTTACTATTTCATACTGGGTCTGCCTTATTAGGAAAAGCTATTATAGGATTCTTGAAGTAATTTAGATAACATGGGAATTGAATGGATTTCAACGTTTTCCATTGCCTTTTTTTTTCTTGATTTTTCCCTTTTCCAGAAAAAAATATACTATTTGGGGGAGTGACCAAGATTAATAGCAGTGGAAAGCTAGAGAAAGCCTTTGTGGACAGTAACTACACTAATGAAGGATGATAAACTCTAGGACATGTTGGAAGTGAATCAAAGGGAAGCCCATAAATCTGTGATCCCTTAGTCTTAGGAGAACCAACCACAAAGTCTCACGTGAAGCTGTAATTACTAATGAATCCATTTGATGGAACACAGAGCAAGGATGGTTCAAAAGCTTCATCGTTCTGGTTTGCGCCAATGTTCACAGTTGGTAAGAGAACTAGCAAGGAATCAATTGCATGCACCAAAACTCCAAGACAGAGTCTCAGGTCTTAAGTCTCTTCCACAGGCATTGCTAGTTTAAGTCGAAAACCTAGGGAATACTGGCACTTAGAGAAAAGAAGGTTTCCACTGTCATTTTAAAATAAGCATTTAAGATAAAAGCTGATAGTTTGCATGAACAAAGATTAGGTAATACTAAAACAAATGCTAATAATTTAGTGTAATGCACAAAAATTACAATTTTACTTAAGTGTGCCTTTAGAAAGAGTACCAACTATTCACATAACTATACACTTTGTCCTTGACTTCTTCTTTTTCCCATCTTTGCTCATCTTTTCTTTATGTTTTCGAATTTCTCGGACTAATGTATAGAAGGCATCATCAACACCCTGTCTTGTCTTCGCTGAGGTCTCAGTAAATGGAATCTGTAACTCCTTGCTAACTCCTGAGCCTGTTTCGTGTCTACTGTTCTAGAAGGCAAATCACACTTATTCCCTACAAGAACCATAGGCACATCTTCAGAGTCCTTTACTCTTTTAAATTGTTCTCTATAATGGTGAGTATCTTCAAATGATTTCGTATTATTTATAGCAAATACACAACGAAAGCTCTCCCCAGTTCTCATGTACTGGTCCTTCATTGCACTGTACTCCTCTTGACCTGCTGTGTCCACAATATCCAAGAGACAGGTTTCTCTGTAGGAATCCTCTGTCATAGGATTGTATTCATCCACAAAGTGATTCTGAATTAGTTGTATCGTCAAAGCACTTTTGCCTACGCCACCAGCTGCTCCAAGTACCACAAATTTATATACTCAATAATTTTCAGCAGGCCTGGCTCCACCCTTTGGAGCCACTGTGCCTCAGGTGCCTGCCACCTTCAGGCCTGCACTGCGCTCGCTCCGGGTCTGACATGGGGCCAGAGCTGCTACCTCTGCCCCCGCCTTCCCCGCCATCTCAGCTGCAGCGATTGCAGCGGCTGCCTCCTGCTGAATCGACTACAGTTTGCTTTTCATTAAATTATAGCTTCATTTATTTTCTCTCTTGAGTTTCTTGCCTCTGCTTACTCTTCTCTTCAGTTTTAAGTATTTCTTTAAGTATTCTGTTTAGCATTTTTTTTGTTAAATAGACATTTTTAAAAGCTGTTCAGATCATGGAAAGTTTTCTTTTCTCCTTCAACTATGAAAGATAGTTTTGTTGGGTACAGTAGCATAGGTTGGTAGCCAGGGTGTTTTAGGACTTGAAATGCATTACTTCAAGCTCTTCTGCCTTTCATGGTTTCTACTGAAAAAATAAGCTGTTGTTCAACTTACTCAGGAAAGGTGGTTAAAGCAGAAAGAAGGTTTGAGAGCCTGTTCTGGAGCTAGGCCTGAGGTTTGCAGATTGGGAAGGGTTGGGGGAAAGAGAGAAAGGGGATAAAGGGAAGAAATGACTTAACCAAGGAAGAGTAGCTTACACACTAATGGTCATTTTGGAATGCTAAATTTTCCATGTTTTCCACAAGGGCTATGTCCCAGGTGTCATAAAGGAAACTAATGGGCTAATCAATTTAAATCTAAATTTGATAAAGATAGACAACCCCTCACCTACATGTCCATAGCAACAGAAAATGATAGAGGCCATCAACAACTCAAGGGGCAAATTCAATAAACAACAGACCATTTTATCTTCTCTTAACAGAAACCTCAGGGAGCCCAGAATTAAATCTGCTAACAACTAGAAATGTGGTATTTACAACTGCAATGGTCAGCTACATGGTACATTTGAGAATGTGGAAACCTATTTTCCAGGCAAAGTGGGATTAATTTGGGGGGAACGTAGCCTAAATTTAGAGGTAGTTACTGTTGTTCCTGGTGTAGTTGATGAAAAATTATACTGGAGAAATTAAGGTACAAATGTCTTCAAGAGAGATGCTTTTTATTGGCAAGACATTCTATTCCTTAATTGCTGTTAATACCCTGGATGTCCATGAACTAAAGAAGTTTAGAAAGAGGAGATCAAGGACTTGGAAGTACAGGAAAGTATCATTTCATGTGATCAAAGCATATTATGAGAGAACAATTCTCTTTAGCTCTTAAATGATAAATATTTTTCTTGCCTTATTGATACTGGTACTAATGATATTATTATTGTTTCTAATTTTTTAATTGGATATTTTAATTATTTACATTTCAGATGTCACCCCCCCTTTTCCCTCCCTAGAAACCCCTATCCCATCCCCCCTCCTCCTTTTTGCTTTTATATCATTTTAATTACATGCAAGTATTAAGGTCAGTTCTAGGTTGAGGAACTAGCAATATTATAAATGCAAATAGTCAAGGAACAAGCAAGACAATAAACACAAATAGTCAAAGAAAAAATAAGGCAGTAAATCACTGTGATCACTCCTGTGATCACTATTTCTAAGGGCTTATCAGGATGACCAAGATATCTGAGCCTACTTCTGTGTCCTAGTCCCAAATCGTTTTCATGTATGAAGCCTACTTCTTTGTTCTAGCCTGAGATTTATATTCCTGCCTGAAATTACTGCTTTTCTCTAGCCTAATACTTAGATTCTTGCCTGAAATTATTTCTTTGTTTTACCCTAGGATTTAGATTCCTGCCTGAAACTACTTCTTTGTTCTAGCCTAATGTCAGATTCCTGCCGAGCAGCCCATTTACTTGTCCTTGGCCAATGTCAGATTCTGGCCAGGCAGCCCCAAAAGCTCTCCACATCTCCCCCCATTTTTATTTCATAAACAAGACTGAGTCTGTATTAGGTGGTTCTGACAAGAATGCCTTCCTTTCCTGTCATGGAATGTGCATTATCAAAAGCAATGGATTTATGTCTTAGGTTGGTAAGGCTCTGTGCAGAATCTTACCCGTCCTTGGCTTGCCTGGCTGTTAATTTAATAACTATGTCTGGGGTCCATTTTCAGTTTCAAGTCATGTACTTTGTCTGCCAACATGTTGATGTTGTTAAAGACAAGCTTTAACATGATGGGCAGGAATAAAAGTATTCCCAGGACAAAAAGGGATCATTCCTCTGTCTAGGCTGTATCTGTACATTATCTAAGACATGAAAATGCTTAGAAAACACACCAAGATAAATATTTGCTTTTGGAGCATGGTCATTTCCTAGATTACTAACTTGAAGGCCTCAGATCTTAATTATACCCAACAGATTTAAATTTTGAGTAGTTGGTCTTTCTAGCACTTTAAGATTTCATCTAATATTTACTATTCAGGTTTCTGAGGGAAATTTTTGTGTTCTCTGCAAGCAGATGACTTTGATTCACACTGGGATGGTTTTAAAGTTGTATAACTGGAAACATTATTTTAAAAAATTAGTTTTAAAATACAGTGGGATATAGGGCAAATATTATTCTCTGCTAATGATGAAGTAGTTGCAGATGTTACAAAGGTATATGAAGTCATTTGGAGGACAAAGATGGAAGCAAAGTGTAATTTCCGATAAAGAAATCATCACTCAAAATTTTAGATGAGTAATGCTACTTGTGGTCATAAACATAATCAAAAAGGTCCATGCAAAAAGGTATAGATTGCACCATCAGTCTGTGAGGTGAGCCCAAGAACAAGGCGTTTAGAAGAAAGGTGCAATGTGTGGTCCTCCAAGGTAGGGGTCGCTGTTCTCCAACTCAGTTGATGGTGTGGCAGAGCGTCTCATCTTGGCCGCCATTTTAACGGCGAGGCTGAGGCACGACGCTGTTCGCTCTTCAGCCGCTGCAGTCTGGCTTGAGGTTTTGTCTTTGGCCTCTACCTCTGACGAGGAAGTTTACGTTTTCACCCTTCAGACGAAGCCATGGGATCCCTAAGTAGTCGAATGTGGCCCAGAAGAAATCCCAATGGAGATGAACCTGAGAGAGAAGGTGCTGCTAGAGAAGAGGAGGCGATAGAGCCCAGAGAAGAAGTAGCGGGACCGGCATTTGTTCAAGAAGAGCAGGCAAGTGAACTGCCAGGAGTTTCCACTGGTCAGGGGGGCCACAAGCGGAGGGGCAGCCCGAGAGGACCACGGGCAAAAGTTCCCCGTAAGAAACTGGGTAAGCCCAGAAGCCGTTATGAATCACTTTTCCTGAGGGGTGAGAATAGTGACGTAAAGATCTGTGCATTTCAGGAGGAGTGGCGCTTGCACAGGGCCTACCTATGCCGATCTGGGTACTTTTCTAGCATGTTCTGTGGTGCCTGGCGGGAGACAAATATGGATACAATAGAGATGCAGATGCCTGATGAAAATATTGATCGTGAGGCTTTCTATGAGGTTTTGAGCTTCTTGTACAGGAGAAGAATTGAAATTCTTCCCACCCGAGTTGTTGCCGTCTTGGCCACAGCCAGTATGCTGCAATTGGATGAGTTAATTCAGCAGTGTGAGGAAGTGATGAGGGCCTCAGTCAGTACCGAGACTGTGTGCAGCTACTACTACTCTGCTGAGAATTACGGGCTCCAGAGCATCAGACATGTTTGCTGCCAGTGGCTCTTGGACAACCTGATCACCCGGCAAAATGATGATCTATTGCTTGAAATCAGTCTGGATCTCATGAAAGAGCTCATTGCCTCTTCAGATCTTTTGGTGGTTGGAGTGGAGATGGATGTGTATATTACATTGAAAAAGTGGATGTACCTGCAGCTAGAAGCACCCACCTGCTCAGGATCTCAAAGTGCACTATTGCCTGCAGAGTTGTGCTTTTCCAAGTTCAGAAGCGAGTCAGATAGTGGCCCTTTTCTGGACACTGATCGGGGAGGAGCCTTTGTGTCAGTGTTCCAGAAGCTGAGGCTTCCCTACATTGTCTGTGACCTGCCTTCGGCACGCATTATTGACCAGGATGGACTTATCCCTGCAGCATGGTTGACCCCAGTATACAAAGAGCAATGGCTAGCACTTCTTCTAGCAGAGCAGTCCAGGGCAGTTGGGCCAATGAATGTCCATGTGTCTGACAGCCATGGAAGGAGCATGAGGTGTGGATGCCAACTTGTCACAGATGAGCAATGCAGCTGGACCTGGACTGGCTTCAACTTTGGCTGGGACTTGGTAGTATGCTACACCAACAAGCGCATTATATTCCGTCGCAGTGCAATGAATAAATCCTATGGCCTTGGTGTCAGCTTACTCTGGCAGAGAAAAGTTGCCTTCCGTCTGCGAGTGATCTCATTGGATAGTACTGGAAAAGCTGTTCTCAGGAGAGAGACTGAATATAATGTTCTTTCTCTGAGAAAGGATCAAGAACTAGAAGTGATGAACCTAGAAAACCAAGACATAACTTTTCCCATGTATGTGGCATGTAACTTCCTCTACCTTCCTGGAGAGAGAGGCGTTGAACCAAGTGGGGAACCAAGCAGAAATCCAATGAACTAATAAGTTCTTCCACGAAGTCAAGAGTTGGCAACATCTTGAAGATTCCATCTGCCTCTATGAAACTAACCAGACTTGGCCATCACTGATGATCTACTTTGCAATCCTCTTGGTTGAAGAAAAGCCCATAAAGTTTGAGAGTATCTTGGAATATATGAGAAGTTCCTCCAAACTGCCAAAAACATAATTCTACAGTTACTGTGACAACTTATCCTGGATTACTACCTGTCAACATCTACATAAGGACACTGGACCAACTGAGAGAAGGAAACCGTGAGCCTACCTAACCTACTGCTTAGTGAAACGGTTTAAAAATCACTTCTTGTAGTTTAAGTTAATATTTAAAGGAATATTCTGAGTTCTCTTTTAGTTTTATTTAGAACTTCCCTATTCTACTCAGTTGCATTGTTTTGTTCCTCTATTCCTCCTTTCCTCCTTATGAATATAGCGCTTAGTTTTCATGTTTTCTATGTGAAAAAAGAAATGTACTACACATGTCATCTTTATGTTGGTTATTCTGAAAACTAAGAATATGGCAGTGTTAGTTAGGCTTTACTTGTATTTTCCCAAGAAGACATTTCAAAATCTGTAGCCCTATATTTGAGGCATGATGCATAGAAGCAGTTTCATTACATAGTTATATTCATTTACTAAGGTTTAAATGTTTAAAAGTATGGATGTAGCATTGAGCTTCAGAAATGTTTGCTGTTAAAATAGTATTTGGATTTCAGGATATAATAAGTTGTAGAGTAGTTTGATAGAGTGTGTAGATCTGTATTAAACAACAAGCCCTGAAAAAAATGACTATATTTGGAAAATATGCTCCATTTAAAGAGCAAGAATATTAACAATCTTTGGAATGGAAAGGCTAAGAATTATAATGAGGAGTGCTTTTTATTCTGAAGTATGATAAACGGCTAGTTAGTAATCTATAGAGTAAGTATAAAGTGTTATTGTCTGAAATGGAGAGAACTGCTAGTCACAAATTAAGTCTGTTGGTTTGTGACTACTCTTAATTTGAAAACTGCCACTACTTTACCTCTTCTCAGACATTCTACTTCTCATTGGTTGGCTTTTGTGGTTAAACAATTTCAAACACTTGAGTTCAGTTTAAGAATCCATACAAATAAGTATTTACTCAGAGTATAAAAACTAATATAAGCCAAAAAATTTAAAAAAACAGTATCTTAAAAGTTTTACTTAGGTGAAAAAGAATTTTTCTTATGGTTTATATTTCTCTTCCCAATTAAATAAAAACCTTTGTTCCTTGGGAAGAAATTACTTTATTCATTTTATTTTCTCATTAAGATTTGAAAGACTTGACAATACCAAGCCTACATACTAGTGTGCCATTAATAGTTTAGTGTCAGTAATATAAAATGGCCAAATGAGGGTATCCATAAGGCACCCTTTGCTGTTGGCTTTTAATTTGGTATTTGTCTCATGAAGTCTTTCCTTATGTTCTATATACATAGTTAGCTGTAAATAACAAACCTCACTTCATTTTAAAAATGAAGTTTTGAACTTCTTTCTAGTTTCTAGGACTATAGACACTTAATCCCACATAAATACAAGTATACAACAGTTAGAAGCTAGGATCCACATATGAAAGATAGTGATGTTTGTCTTTATGAGCCTGAGTTACCTGGTTAATATATTCATTTTTAGTTTTATCTACTTTACTGCACATTTTATAATTTTGTTTCACTTTATAGGAGAATAAAAATTCATTTTGTATATGTACCACATTTAACTCACCTGTTTATCTGTTGATGGATATTGATTTCATATCCTCACTATTGTAGAAAAAAGAAGCAATAAACATAGATGTGCAAGTATCTCTGTGGTAGTAGATGAGTTCTTTGGGTATATGCAGAGGGCCATATGGTACTGTAGGGGTGATAAGAAACTAGAAAGGAGAATGGTGGGACAAAATGGTGCAGAGAAGGGATGAGCTCAGGAGATAGAAGAGAGGAATGAGATATAAGGGTAGGAGAGACCAAAACTAAATATATAAGAAAATGACATAAGGACAGCTTTCATATTTTATGCTAAATCAATAGTAAATTTTAATTGGAAATATATAAAATAAAAGTATGGGGAAAATAGTCTGGGAGTAGACAAATCATGTTTATAAGGATGACAAGTTATTGGGTTATGGAGAGGGCCTGGATGCTAGTGTGGACCTTGACATACATGTGCTTGTGATACTGAGGAAGCCTGGAGGTCACTGTGGGCTTTGATATGCTAATAGATACCACAAGTAGCCCATATGTCCCTTCTTCCAGAAGTAAGGGAATTTGTGGGAAAACTGCTAATTCAGGTTGACCTCCACTATTGACTGGATAGCCTCTAGGCTCAGTGTGTAATGAGAGGCTCCCTTCGTTAGCTAGGCTTCTCCTATGACCTCGTCTGGGGGAATTCTAAGCCTCCACATATACCTCTACCTTGTAGCCTTGTTAGATTACAGGATCAATTTCCCTTCTTCTGACAAGAAACTGTTCAGCTAGCACCTAAGATTCTTGAAATGCTTCCCCATGCTAATGAAGCATTTCAGTACCCTAAGCCATCAGCCAATGACCTTAGCTCATCGTGGTTATTCCTGCCCTCAGTTGGCCAAAACTATATAAGCCTTGAATCACCCAAAGTAAAGTTGATTGGTTTCCTGTGATAGTGTGGTCATTCACCATATATACTCCCAGGGTTTCAGCCCCTCCCCCAACCCCAGACCTCATTGTCTTTGCTCTCAGTGCCCTCATAGAACTTACTAGCCAATGATCCACAAGAATGGAGAGAAACACGGGAAATGGTTCCTTTGGCCAATGGGAACTGGTTGCATAAATTCCTGAGGAATAATAGCTTTTATCTAACAACCAGAAAACACCCAATAATCCAACTTGAGCTCATTTCTAGACATATGGACAGCCTGAGACATATATATATATAGGCTGCTTGAACCCTAACATTTCAGCCTTTTATTGATCATAAAGAATGATGTAATGTTTGACTGCTTCAATACTGAGTGGGATCATAGTAGGAACCCTGAGAGGCTCAAATGTCAGTCAGAGGCCTGGAGGTATGTGGCAATCCTCAGAAACATCTGGTTCACTGACCTAGTTTGAAGAGACAAGGAGCAGTCACATTGACTGATGTTAGCGTTCAGCAAGTCTGAGGATTTCAGTTCCTGTCTGATCACCTGGTGCTGGTGAGGTGCAGGCCATTTGGAGTAGTTTGCAGGGTCTGGATGGTGTCTGTCATCTGAGTAGGAATCTGCTAGGATAGCTCTAGACTAGAGACAGAAGGTGTTAGAAAGATCAATGTCTATAATCTGGATTGAAATCATCATTGTAGAAAAACCTGGAATAAGTGTCTACAAACAGTTGGAGTAGACATTGCTTTTAGCCATAGAAAAACAAAAGCTGAAAAGTTATTAGTGTAATAGAACCATAAAAATTTATGTGTGATAAGACAGAAATTTGGTGATAGGAAAGAGAACAAAGCAGGTTGTAAGGGGAGGTTCTGCGGCTAACCCTGTTTCCCAGTTGGTTCTTGATTTGTGAATAAAGAAGGCCAGGGCCCAATTGCTCAGTGGAGGGTACAGGTGGGACTTTTGGGTCCCAGGAGGAAAAGGCAAATGTAAGGAACAATTTAGGGACCCAAATGTTGGCTCTGGATAAAAGCATGAATGTTCTTCCCTCTGTTCAGAATGTTTTCATTATAGTGAGTAGTACTTTTAAGTCTATATTTAGAAAAAGAAACAAAAGTTAAATTTTGAACCTGTAACTAAAATAACTGTAACCAGTATTTTATTAAAGCCTAGATTAATAGCTTAATAGAACTCTATTAATTTTAGATATATAGACATCCTGAGACCTAACAATTTTCTGTCTGTCTGGTCTGTATCTAGGTCTATCTTAGTATATCTTTGTATCTAGTCTATTTTTGATACTGGATAAATTGATGATGGGAGTGCTTCATGATATGAGAAGGTTTTATTGTAGATATGAGAAAGAAGCCAGAGGCCTGTGGAAGATTCCACAGTAGAGAGAAAAAAGTAGACTGCATGTGGCCAAGAGACTGAACATGGCCAGGGCTATTTGCGAGAAAAGGGAGAATAATGGGGTAGAGGAGAAAGAAAGCACAGTAAGAGGAGCAGGTACAGGAACAGAGAGAGCAGAGAAAGCTGGGTTATAAGGGTGAATGGCTGCAGGGAGGGAAGGTCAGAAATCTGGCATAAAGGCTTTGAGATATATAACAAGTACTTGTGGGTAGGGACTGGGGGAGCCTGGAGGCTAATATGGACCTGTATATGCTGATAGACACCTCAAATATGTGAATTGGAGAGCCATTTGTCCCCTTTGCCAAAGGTACAGGAAATGATTCTTTTTGGTAGACAAGAACTGGCTTCATAAGTTCCTGAGAAGTGTTGGCTTTCACCGAACCACCAGAAGTCGTCCTGTCCTCTAGCTTGAGCTCATTTCTGGATAGTTGTACTGCCTTTTGGAATTTAGGGAATTGGAATTTCCTTTGTACCGGACAGATATGTTTTGGCTCTGTGTTACCATCTCTGTTTTCACATTTCTGGATGTCTCCTTTGCCTCTCTGTGTGTGTGTGTGTGTGTGTGTGTGTGTGTGTGTATGCGTATGCATATGTGTCTTGACTATCTGTTTATCTCTCTATCCATCCACCTGTGCTAGGAAAAAGAACAAATTTATTACATCCATAAGCAATGGAAGTAGTAAAATCTTTTCTGTATTACATGATCTCTGCTTCTGGATCATGCTGTGCAGGGAACATTCAGCACTTAGGGTGTCCACAGGAGATTTTTCCTTTCAAATACACTCGATTTATTCACACAAACATCCCTTACAATACCATGCTATAATCTCATGTAAACAGGTATCTCACCTAGTGAACCGGGAGAAATAGCCAATCATAAGGGAAATACTGCAGGCTTCCCCTAGGGAATCCTGTCTGATGAGGGCAAGTCAGAAGCAAGCTTAACCAGTATCCAATGGGAGGTTCTTCAGTTGTAGTAGGCAGGGAGGAAGGCCCTGTTAGAAGTCCCAAAAGGTCCTTGAGAGTGGCAGCCAGCCACTAATACTAACTGGCAGGCATTTGTGAACTCAGTAGTAGTACTGGAAATTCAAGGGTTGCTGAAGGCAGAGTCACAGAGTGGCCAGTTTCAAAGTCCCCTTGCTGATGGGAATCAATGCAGAGACTTGAGATGCTGTCTCAGGAGCATAGCAGTGATACCCTGGAGCCTTTTTCCAAAGTTCTAGCTTTCTGTATTGTCTAGAGAGAATTTTGTGCTTGCAGGGTCCACAGCTTAGGGCCGATTCATTAACATACCAGCACAAGTTGGGAATGGCTCATTAGCATATCAGAATCTGGCTTTGAGCTGCCTTATGAGCTGGCTTGCCTTATGAGCTGCCTTTGAGCTGGCTTGCCTTGTGGCTGACTCCTTAACAGCATTTTGCAAGTGTTACATTATTCCAACTACATTCACACAAAATGGTTTTCACGTTGTACAAAATGATATCATTTATGTTTCATACATACTGTTGATTTATCCCTCCACTGTCTCTCTTGCTATCTTTCTTTTTCTCTTTTTGAGTCTCTGTATCTTTTATTCTTTCCATGTCTATTTACACTCTGCTCGTCACTCCTGTCACTTCTATATAAATCACAAACTGTTTGTCTCTTCTGTGTCTGTTTTTCTATTTCCTGTTTCTTGGATTTTATACCAATTTCTACTTGTGTCTATCTGTGCCTTTTCAATGTATCCTTGTTAACTTGCCTTTTAAAATGTGTATTTATTTCTATCCATGTGTTGGACTATCCCTGCCTACCTAACTGTTAGGTCCAAAGCAGGCCCCCAAAATGGCAATGCTGCTTCAGTGTCCTAAGATAATGGCCTAGGCCTAACTGAAGGCAGGACTCTAAGTAAACAGAATGATTATTAGGTAAACAAAAAACTGAACTCTGCATTATTCAGAGATCTCATAAGGCTGGTTCCTGTTTACCACGAAAGCCACTAACTCCCTTATCTGCTCCCAATGGTTAACTACCTCCAGCAAGGCCATCTAGCTCCTGATTAACTCAAACAGTTGGCAACAGATCAAGTCCCCATGTTAGCCTCTAAACTTTTCTGCCCCCTCTCCCCCATCACTACCATCTTCCCAATAAAACTAGCAAGGCTTTCCCCACTGACTGCTGTCCTCTACTCTCTGAGGCAGCCTAGCAGTTGGATCCCTCGATGCTTTTCTTTGTATATAGAGTGGTCTAGTGTTAAAGGGAGCTTCCCAGAGATGAACACTCAGACACAGTTTATAGCCAATTGAAAAAGTCTTTATTCCAGCCAGCTAGGATTATACTCAGTTAGGGACCCAAGTGTACCATGAATATTTAGACCAAGTAGCTTTTAAAAGCAAAACTACATCCAGTTATCTTGAATAGCAGCTGCAGGGGGAGATTTGCACAAGCAGGCAGTTTAACAGAAGCTAAGTTAGCTGGGACATCTTGACTTCAGTTCCTAGAGTACAGTTGGGTAGTTTTCCATGGGATTATCCATTAAGGAGATCAAATTCTAGTTAAACATGAAATGACCTCAGCAGGAATACAAAAGGGAGGAAGAATCTCTGCACTGTGTTGCCCTGTAATACTAGTTTGGTGGTTTCACTATACCTTTGCTTACACTGACCAGCAATGTCTAGTTTCTAACTAGTCATTTCTCCAGAACTATTATATCTCTTGTTATATCCTGTCTCTGCCTATCTTCAGGAGGCAGGATTGAAATTAGATTATAATTCAGTGTACACTTCTCTTGTTATGTGGCATTCTAGTGGCAAGTGTTTCAGTAGTTCATGAAGAAAATGTGGGTAAACAGTTCTATGACATATCCAAAGAGGCAAGAATTATAAACAAATGCATTATGAAAAAGCAAGAGGGATTATAGAGAATTTGGATAGGACAAACACATACAGTACCCAAAAGACAAGTATAAAATATGCTATTTTCAAAATTGTCTAAATAAACATCACTAGATGATATTGGGTTCTGTAGCAGAATTTTAGCAGAACCATTGTATCTGGCATGAATCTGGATTGTTCATCAGTGATAGTTATCTGTGATTTTATGGGGTTGTTCTTTTGAAGGATTCTCAGAGCCTTTGTATGTTCTTTTGAAGGATTCTCAGAGCCTTTGTATAACTTAGTCTGGAGACATGCCTGGCAAACCAGGAAGTCTTCTGTGGCTGAGTATTGCTTAGGTGATTTCAAGACAACTCTTTGATCAGATAAGAAGTTTTGGTATGTTATGAGAAATTGACTGGCTAAAAGTGCCTTTTGTGAAACAATAAAAAGAGCTTCTAGGAAGCTGTCAGAATTCAGTCCTTCATAGGCCAATCCACCTGCTGCTGAGAAGCCTAAAATTCATCCTGCATTGTCTCTATTGATTGTACAGTGTAACCCAGAACATAGATAGGATTCTGTTGAAGGCTCTGTTGTGTTGGGAAAACAAGAGTGTGCCACAGAACTATTTAGATACAAAGGCTTCTGATAGTATCAACTAACCTGAACCCCTGGGAGCTCCCAGGGACTAAGCCACCAGCCAAAGAGCATACATGGGCTGGTCTGAGTACCCCCTCCCCTCATACATAGCAAAGGTCTGACTTGCCTAGCCTCAGTGGGAGATGATGCCCCAAATCCTGTAGAGACTTGATGTCCCAGGAATGAGGAGTGCCTAAGTGGGGCACACTCTCAGAAGTGTAGGGGAGGGGAGATGGAGGGAAGAACTCTGCAAGGGGGAACCAGGAGGAGGGGCAACATTTAGGATGTAAATAAATAAAATAATTAACTAATATGAATATACAGGGTAATATATTTTAAAGAAGTATGCTATAGCATAAGATGAGATTATATACTACCTTATTTTCCCAGGGTTGGAGTAGTTAGTTTTCCTTGTCTTTAACTTCACTTTTACTGTTAAAATTGCTTAATCATATATCAGATTTCCCTGCAGTATATTATAGTAAACAAAATGTTTATTTTCCAGGGCCCAGCCCTGGTTGCCTGAGGACCACAGTTGAGTCCTGGACACCTCCCCAAGGTAGCAAACCCACATCCACAGTAGAATTCTTTTGGGTATAACCCAGTAAAAGAAAGTTAAAAGTTACTACCGTTTTGAAGAAATCTTAAAGAAACAGGGCTAACAATATATTTTAATGTCACATTAGAAAAGATTTATATTTACTTGGTATATTAAATGCCTTGGAGGTTATTTAAAAACTAAATTAAGGTAAGAGTATCTCTATTTTTAAAAAGTTAGATTTTTTTTTTAAATTTTAGTTTCCTGCTAGACTGCATAGTCTATTTCAATTGTTATGCTTTCTGTGGAAGAAAGATATTTTACACAATGAGAGGAATGTAATTTTTCAATGTAAGCACTGTGATTCAGTGTTTAGCCTCAGAATTGATAGTATAGTATGTTATATTATAAATGCATCCTATATTTTATCTTAGGTATACAGTAATATTTTAAAATATGTTACATTGTTTTATTTCTCCTTTTATTTTACAGTATAAATAGGAAACCAAATTACTCCAAAAATTTATTTGCATAATCATTAATAACAAAATAGAATTAAGTTTGTAATAAGTTTGTTAAAAATTAAAAATTTCCCAACAAATGTTTCTAATGTGAACACAATAAGCATGAGTATTCAGAAATCTCGTTGTGTATTGTGTTAATCCTGATATTCACCAGAAAAACAAATTCCACCATTTTGGACCTAATTAATTAATTAATTGATTAATTTTTATTTTTTAATTTTTTTTACATTTTTTTAATTTATTTTTTTCAAATAGTAATTTTTACTTATTCACACAGTAAAAATAGTAATTTTTACTTTTTGTGTTTGGTTATAAACACAAAAAGGCAGGACGTGGGGAAGGGGATGACACTGGAGCATGGGTGTTCAGGGAGAATACAGATATCTTTCAGAACAGGGTATCGGCTGGGTGAGGGTTCAGGGGATAGGTCACTATGACTCTGCCTATGATTTACTTGTCCTTATCTAAGTTGGTATTATCCACCAAGGCTACCTATTTACAAGGTCTATGACTACTCAGACTGGTAAATTTCCACAAAAGCTGCCTGTTTACAATAGCTTATAGCCATCTGTTTTGGTGTTTTTCCACAGAGACCCAAGACTTGGTGTTAGTATACATGTATGGCAGGCCTATTGCTGATTTTAGGCCTATGGCTGATTTTAGGCCTTTAGTGTATAAGCAGGGCTGCCCCTGACATCTCCTCCCTTCTCTAAGTATAGAAGGGCTGTGGCGAATCTAATCTTGTGAAGGCGAGGACAGAGGCCTGACCTCCAGTAATTGAAGGGGACCTTGTCATGGCTCTGGTCCCCCATCGTTGTCCAGTGAGGCATGAGGGCCTTACCTGTCCCAATGTCTTTTTCCTGGAGAGGGAATACTTTTGACATCAACCCCTATGCAGTCAGGCTTGTCCCTCAGGGAACCCAGAGAGATATTTTAAACTTTTATTTATATTCCCTTGCAGTGCTTAGCCTCGCAGCCTAAGCAAGAATTCAGATCGCCAGTCAGAGGGGGTTCTGGGTGGCCCCTCTCTGCTTGATCTAGGGGCAGAAGTCCCCTCTTTTAGGTTGGGTGGAGATGGGTTTTGGGAACACCCTGTATAAAGTAACAACCTCATCTTGAGTCTCGTGGTCCTCCATAGCTAACTTATGATAATGTGTCTGAATAGGTTTTGCTACCAAATTATTTATCTGTTGTTTCACAAAGTTAGTCCGCCTATTTAAGGCCCAGGGACCAAAAGAAGTAAGCAAAAATAACCCAATTAATGGCCCCAAGATGGGAGGAAGTAGGGTTGACAACCATGGAGAGGCTGAAAACCAGTTCTTGTACCAGCACTCATCTTTCTCTCTCTGTCTTTTCTCAAGACCTTCTCTGACCTTTTTCATGCTCTCTTTAATCATCCCTGTCTTGTCTATGTAAAGGCAACGTTATTCTTCAAGGGCTGTACACAGTCAAGAGCTGTACACAGCCTTTTCTATTGTAAAAGAGTAAATAAAGTCCTTTGCGATTTTTGGAGGTCTCTTCAGACAGCAAAATGAGGGATTTCTTCAGATTAGTGATGTCAATCTCTAGCTGTTCGATGTCCTTGTCAATGGCCCATCAAAGGTCTGAGTAGTATAAGTTCGGAGGCCAGCATCTGGATTAGAACTTCTAACAGCAGACATCATGGGTGATTCATTTTTACCTGGAAAGGAAAAAGAAAGGAATTCTCAGGGAGATTTCTCTTCCCTGGATGTCAATTGTTATTCATCTTATTTATGGTTGGGCCTGGCTTTGTGGGGGTATCTATTTATTTCATTAATCTTTTTGGTAGCCATTTAGCTGTGCCTTCTGTGGTATCAAACAGGCATATCAATCCTCGGGCCCGTAAGGGAACTGGGTCTGGGCCATTCCCTTTAAGGGTAAGAGGGTCCTTCCATATAGCTGTGGCATAGTTTTTATTGGTCTCGGTGATCCCAGAGGCAGTCAGCAGTAGATTTGCCATGAGCTTTCAGTTTTAGAGAGTTAAAAGTGAACAAGGCATGATGGGAGAATATTTCAGGGGGACTCCTTCTGGGGGGTACTGTTCCCCCTCTTTTGTTTTTAAAGCCAATTTTTCAGAGTTCTAATTAATTGATTGATTAATTGATTGATTAATTTTTAAACAAAAAACACATTTTTTTTCATTTCAAAAAGTTTTAGGTCACATAAAACAAGGCAACATTTACTTCTCCTTCTTGTCTGGCACTGGGTCTGTGGGCAGCTCCTCCACTGTGGTGCTGTTGCTCTCTGAGCTGGAGCTGGTATTATTGTCACTGGTCCCTTCCATCTCCATGCTGTTAACCCCCTCCTGCCCACTCTCCTTGTCCTCAGGAGAGGATGTGCCTTCTTCACCATTTTGCTGGCTCTCCGACATATCTTCAAGGTTTGCCTCCTCTGTCTCCATCGGGATGTTCTCCTCATCCTTCTTCTCCGCTTTGCTCGCCACTTGCTCTTCCTCGGGGGTGATACTGCTCTGACTGTGCTCAGCCTGCTCTGCGGCCTCCTCCTGACTTTTGCGGGCCTGCTCTTCCGCCTGTGCGATCTCAGCTGCAATCTTCTCCATGTCTACTTCCACCTTCAGACCACATAACCTTTTAAGTTCATTGTTAAAGGAGTCTGTGCTTTCCAGGAACTTCCTTTTCTTTTCCTGGTGTAGTTTCTCTGTCTGAAGAAGCTCAGCTTCTAGTTTCCACCGATGAACCATTAAAGACTGGACTTGTCGCTTGAGGACCTGCATTCTAGCTGTTGTGACAACCGACCGCACATCAGGTACCACACTCTCACTGAGGATCTCACTGATGAGGCGGTGGTTTCTCTGGAAATGGGCAGTAGCTATATGCTTCGTTGAAAAGCCATCATCATACTCATCTGGATCCTCAGCAGTCTGAATGCTCATGTAAGGCTCTCCCTTCTCTATGCAAGACTGTCTGTCGACTTTTTCCTCTAATGCAGCTTCTGCACGACTTTTTGCATTAATAAATGCAAGGTATGCATGGGACTTATGATAGACCTTCATAGACTCATTGTACTCTATCTTTTCTGCTTCATATTTGTTTAAATATTCTTGTTTCTCTTCATCAGTGAGATCTCACCACATGTTACCAATAATCTTGCCAATCTCCCACAACTTTAGGTCAGGGTTGGAAGCCTTTACTTGGTCCCTGACCTTTCTGTTGTACCTCATGTAGGGCATCCGAGGCTTATCTGGTGGCTTTGGAGGCTTTGGAATTGTATTGCCAGAGGACGCTGTGATATGGCTATTGGTGCCCAAGTTCCCTCCCAGCCTATAGTTGTTGTAGGCAAGATTAACCCTGGTGTGCTGGGCATTTGTGTTGCAGGAGCTGCGGTGGGAGACCTTTTTGACATTTGGGAAGATTAAGTTCTCAGTTCCTTAAGAATGAATCTGAGACACCACAGCTGAGAAGGCACCTGAAGCTCTAGTTTCACTTCCTTTTTTCCCTTTTGGGCCAAATTTAAAGGAATCTTTATTAAATATTAAATACTGACCAAGAGAAGAACTATGGTCAGGACCATTCCCTGGATTTTCTCAGCTGAAATGGCCTTAGGCCACACGTTGCAGGCACTTATAAGGATAAACCTATACTTTCCCATGAAGTTTTGTTATTCCCCAAGAACTACTATTTTTTTCCAGCTGTGGAAAAAAATAAAGGGGGCCACACTGGGTGGAGGAGATGTCCCAGGGGCTTTCCACGCAACGGGTCCCACATACAGGAAAAAGTCTAAGGTTCCGGAGGAGGCAGTAGACCCCAATGACACAAGGAAGTCCTTGGATCCAAAAGGGTTTATTGTCATGGCGGATGGTGGATGGATCTGGATGTACGCCCTGTAAAGCTCAGGCCAGACCTGAGTTAAATAGAGAGGGAGAAAGAGGGAGGTTCTGGGGAAGCATGCTTAATTTGCTCCACCCTCTGGCCTTCATTAGTATGTAAATCCCTAGGGCCTGAGGCTTCTAGTCACACCCTCTACCTGTGCACTTTGGGAGGGGCAGTAATGGCCTATGTGACTGAACAATGTAGGTCTATGGAGATGCAACTGCATGTCAGGACTCTGGGTTCTGGGGGCATGGCTGAACTCCTGCCAGTTCTCACTCAGAGTCTTGGGGTTCCAGGTCCATGCCCAGCCATGAACCTGGATACCCTTATGCAGTCCCACACCCAGCATTCCAGAAAGTTACCTGGTTTCTGAGCAGGTGGGGTTTACAGGTTAATTTTGGGCATTACAATTGCCTTAGACCCATCATTCATGTATATATGTGTGTGTATGTGTATATGTGTATATGTATATACATACATACATATATTCTATAGCTCATAGAGGATGATAGATAGGTAGTTTAAGGCTTCCATAAAGATTTCTACAGTGGTTATCAACACTGTGTAAGAGTTCTTTCTCCCCCAATAACCTTGACAAGATTTACTGGGTTTATTTTCTTGATGGCAGCCATTCTGAAAGGAGTGAAATGGGATATGGATCAAGGTATATTATTTACATGTATATAAATGTCATAATGAAAATCCTTACTTTATGAGGTTATATAATTCAAAGATCATATGAGAAGTATAGTGTTAAACCATAGCTCTCTCCTTTTAACTTATTCAAATTTCACTTCTAATTTTTTCAATGTAAAAATAGTTC
Source organism: Grammomys surdaster (assembly GCF_004785775.1). NCBI lineage: Eukaryota > Metazoa > Chordata > Mammalia > Rodentia > Muridae > Grammomys > Grammomys surdaster. The sequence goes on along the minus strand of NW_021604685.1, from coordinate 98,824 downwards.
AGGATCAAAGATTGAATGTCATATCTGCAAGTAAGCTATGTGTTGACTAAGAATGGTAAAGGCCATTCTCATCTTAAAGTAAGATCATTCTCACTTTAGAGGAAGTATTTGACATGAGATACAGTATGACTTTCAAAGTCAAGGTCACAAAAGAAAAAGTACATTCTGGCTTTGCGGATATGCAATATGTATAGTCAGTCACACAGGACCTACTTCTTGGAAGAGTCCTACATTTATTAATGTAATTCTCTGTTGTTTCTATCTTTGCTGTTTCTATCTTTAAAATTATTAGTAATTTCTCAATGTGTTTATGTAAAGTTGGGACAAACCCAACAATAACAAAATTCTAAATAAGTTTGGATTAGACATACATTTTAGCCAGTCCTTGTACTTGTTATAGAGAGCAGACCAATAGTTCCATTGATTTAAGCAAAAGTTTGATGATATTGACCTTTGACCTTAATGTTTTTAATAACACATGCATCATCTTTAAGTCCTTTTATATACCTTAAAGAACTTACTTAGACCTTTATAACTTGTGTAAACTTTCTAGTTTTTTTTTATGCCATGAGACATAATAATACCAACAAACAAATTTACAATCTGTCATAAGAACTTTTTCCAGGTAGGGGGACTAAGTGATGTCTATTCCCTCCCTAGAAGGTCTGAATGATAAATTGAAGCTCTGTATTATCAGGGATTATTAGAAAATGAGTGAGGGATTACTGTTATAAATGCAGGTGACCCAAAGGCAGTTATACTGGAAAGTCTTAATAAACACATTTGTGGATACTGTTCTCCCTAGTCTTTTCAAGGCTATCACCTTAATTGTTCCCCAAGATGTCAAGGCTTTTTGCAATTAGGGCCTAAGTGCATATAACTGTCTGAGAGGATTGACTAGATACTCAGGTGAGGGTCCAAAGATTTTAACCATTCCCTCCCTCTATAAATGAGTTTTAACAATGAACAAGCCCAGCTATAGTCATTTACTTTGTAAGCAGGCACAGTTGTTTGACTCAGAAGATGTTGTGCAATATCATTTTACTAAAAGAAAATTGAATCTAAATTTTGAACAGGGCCTTCCATGATTGTTTTGCTCTCTCTACCACAGTGATTGGATGCCTGATAGATGATGTGTATGACAGTGAGGACTGTCAGAAGATCAATAGCATAGCAGAGGGCAACTGCTGCAAGCAGAGGGCAACTGTTTGCTGTGTGCAGCTTCTCAGATACAAAAAGGAGTTTGAATCTGGAATGATGCTTCTGACTCTTTAGTAGTGATTCAAATAGCTGGGGCTTCGGTTCTGGGATGATCTGCATTCTGGTTTTAAAGTCAAGATTAATGGAACAACTGAGATGCCCATGGGCTGTGCTTGTCAGTAAGAACAATAGATCCAGTAGGCCAGGACATGCATCTTATAGAAAGGCAGGATGCTTCATAGCCCTTGGTCATAGAGTGATCTGGGAAGGCAGTGCCCAAGGACCTGAGCCACTGGGAAACCCACATACCTTCATTTGTCACTATGCTGATGGCACTCTTGATTCTAAGAGCCTGCTGGTGGGGGCATTTAGAGGCCACTACTATGATGACATTAGAGATTGTGTGTCTTCTGAGTCTTGCCTGTGACTAGGGCCCCAAGTAGATCGGCTTTTCCCATGTAAATGAATTGTTTCTCCCAGTTTATGGGGAGAGTGAGATGGCCATGTCTGTATTGTCAACTTCACTCATAATGTTCTTGTTCTCCTTTGTCAGGGAATCTAAGGGAAATCTGGATTTTGGGAAGCAGGGTGTATCCTTCTTGAGATAAAAGTGACCCACAGCCAAGAACTCTATAACCTTCATCTTACAAGGATTCTGAGAAAGGCCCTTGGAATTCCCAAGGAAATAGAATGTAAATGAGAACAAAGGTTATTGAAGTGACCTGCCAATGGGGGAATCATAGGAGGGGTTGGATACGAGGGTGGAGTTGGGGGATTGGGTTGAAGTGTGAAGGATTATGGACAGATGTGTTCCTGTGTTCCTCCTTCAACGTCGGGGGTGGGGGGTGGGGGGGAAGAGAGAGGGAGGGAGGGAGGGAGGGACAGAGGGGGACAGAGGGAGAGGGAGAGAGGGAGAGGGAGGGAGGGGGAGGGGGAGAGAGAGAGAGAGAGAGAGAGGGAGAGAGAGAGAGAGAGAGAGAGAGAGAGAGAGAGAGAGAATGGATATTTGAATTTCCAGGAAGTGGTCTCCTTGAGGGTCCTCCTGCTTGCCTCGGCGTATATGAACAGAAGACTGTGAATGAGAATTCCTGGAAAGAATCTGAGTCTTCAGCCGGGCGGTGGTGGCGCATGCCTTTAATCCCAGCACTTGGGAGGCAGAGGCAGGCGGATTTCTGAGTTCGAGAGTTCGAGGCTAGCCTGGTCTACAGAGTGAGTTCCAGGACAGCCAGGGCTACACAGAGAAACCCTGTCTTGAAAAACCAAACCAAAAAAAAAAAAAAGAATCTGAATCTTCAAAGACTAATTGACTGATTAGGATGGCAGTGATTTAGAGAGGTTGTAATGTTGCAATTCCAAACCTAATTATACTTTATTTTGGGCTACATTTTGGCCCTGATAGACATTCCTTGCACATTTCTGTTGCAACTCTATCTCGTGACTAACAGATAAAACTCCTTAGGAATCAATTAACATAGCAAATTATTAATTTCCACTAATTTAAAAGCTAAGAATGCCATCAGATAGCACTGAGTCCTATAGGAGAAATTACCCCATCTTGCAGTCACCCACCTCTCTGATGGTTCCATCAATGTATTTTTCCCTTTTAATAACAGAGTCTTTATTGATAACCTCCCAATATCTGTAAACATCAGATACGAAAGTATTCCATTTGGCTGTTTTCTAAAGTGATTGGCCAGCTCCTGGAGCACCTGTTGAACCTGTGAGAAACACAGCTCCCCAGAGTCAAGGTTTCCTCTATCTAGAACCTTTTACTTCTCAAGAATTCAGCATGACAGGAAAAAAGTACTCTGAAGAGGGCAGGGAGACCAGAGTTAAAGCAGCAGCTGCCAGTGGATAAAGACAAACAGTCCTGCTGGTAACTTTTACCTCCAGGGGGCCTCACCAAAGTGTGGGGGGCATCTGGATTTGGTCTCTGGGGACCTTAGAAGTACTGTTCAATGCTTGCCCAGGCTAAGCTCAAGGTTACCTGTGCCCAGTCCCACTGCCCTAGCTGGGGCTTGGGCCTCATAGGGAAGTCCAGCTCTTACGGGAGGGGCAGGAATTAGGAATCCTGCCTATCACAAAACTGAAGAACAAAGCTGACCAACTGTGACCCCATGGAGGACCACAGCTGCTTCAGCCTTTCTGGAATGGTGGGAAGGTGCGTATTCTCCATGTCTCTGTTCCTTGTCATCGATCTCGCTGTGGCCATTGATGGCAGGGAACCAGGTTGCATGTGTGATAGGTCCTTAAAGCCAGGACTGAGGGATGATGAGACAATGTTAGGGCTGGTGTCACAGGAACCAATGCTTTGCTCCAAGGTGGCCATGGTTGTGGTGATACTGGACAGAATGGGGTCTTCATCTTTGTCCTCTGGGACTGAACGCTCCAAGATGTGCTGAAAGGCCTCTGAGTTCTGCCAGGACAGCTCCCCTTCAGTGTCCTGTTCCTGTGGGAGATGCAGTCAAGGTCCCTTTTCATATCCACCAAGGAACACCACATATGGTGCATGAATCACTCGCTTACCTGTTGGAGGCCTCATCTCTGTGATCCATCTCTTTCTCCTCTGCCTCCAATCTGGAAGTCTGGCACACACTTCTGGGATCCCATTGATGTATTTTTTTCTTTTTGACAGTGTTACAGTGTAACTTTTTATTAAACTATATCTTTGAGAGACCACAAAACTTTTTTTTAATTTTTGAAATTATTGCAATTTTTTATTATTCTTTAATCTTTTTTTACAGTCCAGTCGTTATCTCCCTCCCTGTCCACCCTCCAACAGTTCCTCATCCTATTCCTCCTCCCCTCATCTCCAAGAAGATGTCCCCACCCGCAACCTCACCAGACCTCCCCACTCCCTGAGGCCTCAAATCTCTCCAGGGTTAGGTGCATCTTCTCTCACTGAACCCAGACCAGACAGTCCTCTGCTGTATATGTGTTGGGAGCATCATATCAGCTGGTGTGTGCTGCCTGGTTGTTGATCCAGTGTCTGAGAGATCTCGGGGGTCTAGGTTAATTGAGACTGCTGGTCTTCCTGTGGGGTCGCCCTCCTCCTCAGCTTCTTCCAGCTTTTCCCTAATTCAGCTACAGAGGTCATCTGCTTCTGTTCATTGGTTGGGTGTAAGTATCTGTGTCTGACTCAGTCTGCTGCTTGTTGGGCCTTTCGGAGGACAGCCATGCTAGGCTCCCTTCTGTAAGCATACCATAGCATCAATAATAGTGTCAGGCCTTGGGGCCTCCCCTTGAGCTGGATTCCCAATTTGGGCCCATGACTGGACCTCCTTTCCCTCAGTATCATCTCCATTTTTGTCCCTGCAGTTCTTTTAGACAAGTACAATTCTAGGTCAGAGCTTTTGACTGTGGGACAGCAACCCCATCTCTCCACTTGATACCCTGTCTTTCTCATGGAGATGGACTCCGTAAGTTCCCTCTCCCCACTATTGGAAATTTCATCTAAGGCATCTCCCAACACTTAGGAAAGACCCCAAAACCTTTAAAGAATGATATTAAAAATATCAGTAAGTTCAAAGATATCAAGGTTCAAGCTCAATTAATACTAATTTTACAAGATTTTAAAAAAATTTCTCTGCATGTTTAGCATACTGCTACAGTTTTTGCTGTTTTCTGACATGGCATCCCAAAAGAGCCATTAGGTACAATCTCATTCAGATTAATGCATTCGTCTAAGTACATATTGATAGAACAGACAATTCTGATAGGCTGCCTTGCTAGAGTTTGTCTGAAATGTATAGCACTGAGAAGGTCAACTTCATTCCCAATATTTCCAACTGGTCACCACAGGCTAGTTTGCCAGGTTAGAAAAATACAGTATTTCAAAGGTATGCTGAAGGCTAAGTCAAGGACACTTCCTAATCAGTGTAAGATCTTAACAAATTTCCAGTGACTTCACTATGGCCCTGAACCTACCCCAAAGCACAAAATCACTGAAGGGAAACCTCAGAAATCTATGCCTTTCTCGCTTAGGAGCTAGTGGGCAACACTGATTAGCAGGCAGGAAAGAGGAACACTAGGCTTCTGAGTTGTGAGATGAGCTGCCCATGGAGTAAAAGGTACTTGGCTGCTTCTCAGTCATCAAATAAGCACAATGTAACCAGGACTGTAGTTCAAGGCTTGAGGGGAGTCAAAGGCTCAGAGCAGCAGTCTACGCTCAGTGCATCACAGGCCTGAGTATAAAGAGGATCCATGGCCTTTGGCACGTCAAAATCCTCATAACAATAACAGAACCAGATGTTATGAACTAAATTAGCAACTTGAGATATCAGGATAAACTGAAGCGTTCTACATAAATCACATGTACATAAACTGTGGACATCTCTGGGATTACACAGCAGCATCTGACTTGTTTCCATTGCTTTCTCCACATTTATTTTCTGCCACCAAGATTTTAAGACCATGTGCACTGTGGATCTATCTCTAAGCCTCCAAGGGTCTCTAAGTCTGTTAAAAGACTGAGGGAGGAAGGGCTGGAGCCCACTTGGCTTGAGGTGCATGGCAGGCAGATCTGGCCACACTGCGCTTCAAGCTGCTCTACAGACCTCACACTCTATCGACTGATAGAACTCATCATGATCCTGTGAGTAGGTGCTATCACTGTCACCCCATTCAAAGAAGAAGTAAACTCACGAATAGCGTGGCTGGTAATTGCTGCGGTCAGAACACTTACAAGAGGTCAAGGTGGAATTTGAAACTCAGCAGTCTGGTTCCACAGCCATGATCCTGGTCCTTCACCAGGGAGGTCATTACCATCGTCTCTTGGCACAGCCATAGGATGAGGTTCAGTTTCAAAAGCTCCTTCTGAGTTCTCAGTGTGTTTCATTTATCCTCCCAACAACCCAAGATAATGCAGGTCAGGGGATCAAAGGTGGAGGGTCACACGTTATTTAAAAAAAAATTCCAAAAGGGTGGCTGCATCACGACCTCTCATTAGTGTTCCAGTGGTGCCTCTTTTTGGGTAAACTTGAACATTTTGGCAGACATTCAAGCAGCTTTTTTGGAAAAAAGATTTTTACACAACTACTATAGCTGTTCCTATGATAGTCTTCTGGCTTGTGTTTGGTATTCATTTCCCCTCTGTGCGACATATCCTCTTCCTCTTCCTTGCAGTTTGGGACCCTGATTGTTTGCCTCGTACCACCACCCCCATCAATGTATTTTTTTTAAATATCTTCATTTATACCTTTCTTTGTTCTGTTACTATAAAACTCCATGAAACTGATTCCATATTGGAAAATAATACTTGGATAGATGTAAACCAACTGTATGTTCTTAGGCCATATATAGTCATGCATATTTACTCCAGAATTCATCTTGCTGCTGCCAGTTGACTTTAAGGCCAGCTCCAAGATCAAGGTCAACAGTAACCATTTCCATAGAGAAAATCTTTCCAATAATTTCAAGTTCAAGGAATATTGTCTCCAAGGCTGTAGGAACCTCTGTGATTGACTTGGCATTGATGATCAGGATTACTAGGTGTCCCTTACTTAAAGACCCCCAAGAGAAAGTGAAGGTAGTGATAGTTGCTTCCTTATCACCTATGATTGTACTCTACTCATTAAAGAAGTATCCAACAAGGACATTGCTGACATCCATAGCAAACTCTCCAACCATCACCAGTACATAGTAAAGTGTCACGGAAACATGCTTCTGCACCAGTTTCTGGGCATGTACTGAGTCAGTGTACAAAATGAAAACAATTACATGTTTGTGATGCATAATATGTTTAGTCGCAACGTTCTATGCTGTTCTGCTCCCCTGTAGAGCTTGGCGCTCTGGAGGTGGGGGTGGACACTGAGAGCATGAAGCTGCTTTGCTCTGTGACTCTCATGAGGTCCTCAGGAAGAAGCTAACCCTTTCATCTCTGGACCAAAGGAGGCCCATGAGGAATGCTTAGATGAAGTGGGAGGGGCCTGATAGATCTCTTCCATCCTATAACCAACCTTTCCCCTGTAGGATGCAATAAAGTTACACCAGCTTCTGTTTGTTGGAACTAGATCTCCAACCATGAGGTTGTGTATCATGGGTAGTATGGTCATCTTCATTTATTGCTTCTACTTTTCACCATTTTGTTTTATTAATAAAATATCTGTATTTACTCCAAATATTACAATAAAATAAGCTATTTGATCCCAAAAATCAAAAACAAAAAAACTATCTCCCTCGGAGTAAGAATAAAATTAAAGGAGTGTGAGTTTCTAATCTATATATAAGTGTGTAGGTTATGTGTAACCTATATATGACATCACAAAAATTCAACTGGGAGAAAGTGTAGGGTATCATACTTTCGTACTAATAAATTGTGCACTTAATAATTATGTTAGAATATGACTTTTTAGAAACACGGTTATGGAATTTAAATCCAGTGGAAAAATACTATTGATGATTCAAATTCTAGTTAATTGAATTTATTAATTACAGTTAGCATCTCAACAGCCTTAAAGCCAAATTAAAAGTATGTCATGCAGAAGATACTAAAGGAAGGGTTTTTAAAGTGGGTATCAAAATTATCTTATTTGTGTGGAATGTGTGGTAGGAAGTGGATCTGCTTTTAATCCCTCAGCTGTGAGGAGCTGTCTCTTTCCCCCTGTGTATAGCGATAAATGAGCTGTCTTACTCCCTGCTATACAGTGATAAGTGGGTTTAGAAAAGCCAGGGTAAACAGTGAACTATCTCATAGCAGTAGTTTTTTCTTTTTTTTTTTTTTTTATTGAGAGAGAAGGAAGCAAAGTGTCAGAGATGCTGGGAGCTTATCTTTTAGAAATTTAGAATGGATGCCTAGCACAAAATAGAGTTTTTCTTAGCTATCATATTCCCTACTGGGTTTAGACTATATAAGTGAAATCATCAATTCCTGCTGAGGTACAGGTTGATACAAAGCCTATAGGACTAATATTTTAACAGAATGGATTTTACTATGAGATGGCAGTTTAGTAGTCAGTTTTACTCCCTACTCATTCTAGGAGAATGAGTTTTAATCTGGGAAATTTAATTGTAAGGTCCCTGGTATCCATAGTGTTTGACATTGACATCCAGGAATGAGCATTAGGATGCATACAGCAGTGAGACAGATAGAATAGCATTGGTTTTACCCTGGTAAAATTTGGTAACCAGGAAGTAAGCCATTTAATCAGATCCCATGTTGGAGGGACAGATGCTGGGTCCCACATGGCTGTATAAGGGGAGGTATGACACAGTTCCTGCCCCTGGAGTATCATCAGACCATTGATCCCCACAATCACCATGTTTGCTGATGGTTGCTGTTGCCCTGAAGCTGAGTTGCTCTCTTTAGTACTTTACTTTCAGCCTTTCTTTCTAGGGAATATACTTCCCCCATTACTCAGAGCTAATCATGCCATAATAAATGGATTTGGTTCTCAGGAATGAGAAGTGGAGGTGGTCATGAGGCTCTGGAGGATGAGTACCTTTCTCTTGACCTCTAGGGATATGGAAAAGGATTTAGACAATATATCCACAGAGGCCATAAAAGCCTACCTCATTACCTTTTCCTATAAAGGCAGACTTCATCCAAATTACCCAGAATGATTATCCCTTACTCTTCTCTCCCCAGACTGTTACCTGTCCTTAGGGGAGATGTCTAATGTACTTTATAGCCTGGTGACCTCTATGCCACCAGTCAGACATCACACTAGATTCTAGGCCTTTTAGCTATAGAACCCACCCTCATGATCACATGTACTTTGTAAATGAGTTTCCATGTAGTCACATTTTAAGCTTTATTGTGTACCTAGAATTGGAATGAATGGATTAATTGTTGCATGGAAACCTTTTCCTAAATTGTAATGTGTTTTAAATATGGTGGCAATGAACTGCCTGGGATTAGACTCCCTGAAGTCTAATCCAGGTTGATGAAGTCAATCTGTACCAGTTTTTTATGTTTATATTTTCACACAGTTCACTTCCTTATATGACACCTTCAGGAACCTCTTCAACTCTAACCTTCATCTTGAGTTTCCATTTTTGCAAGTTTTGTAACTCTGAGTTTTAAGACATAGTTTTTCCAGAGAGAAGAGAAGGGACTCTGGTAGAAAGGTACTAGCTTCCTTTGGACCTAATATTTTAGCCTTTTGTTGGGGATAAAGGGAGACATACTCTCTTTTGTAGATGTTTCCTGGCTGAAATTAGGATCTTCTTGTCAGGGCCAAGGAATACTGAAATGCTGGTGGCAGGACAAAAGGCGATAGGATGCATCTGCTTTGCTGCTGGGGCTCTGTTGGACCACCTAGAGCTAGTAAAGTATAGGCTTCTTTGAGCAGTCTAGAATACTGGTTCAAAGCAGATAGGAACTTCTGTCAGAAGCATCTGGTTTACATTAGTTTTCAGCAAATCTGGGGCTTATTGGTTCTAAAGGACCACTGGAGGTTGGTGTGTTTGGTGTAGTTTGTAGTCTTTAGTTGATTGGAAATCTGTTGGGACAGATATAGACTGAGGACATAAGGTAATATTCAGGAACCTAGGAGAAATGTTTACATTAGGATAGCGCCTACCCTCAATGGGAAAGCTTAAGCTTTTGATTGACAGGGTCTAAGTCACATCTCTCTGGAGTTTATAAAAAGATTTTATAAAAAGAGATAAAAGTTTAAAAAAATAATATCATTATCATTGTTTGTGATTTGTATCGAAATCCTCATTGTAAAAAAGGAGTTTACACATGTCTGTAAACAATTTGAATACACTTATGCCTTTAAGTCATAGCAAAAGCTTGCCCCCCCCCAATGATTCTTGGTTTGAAATGTGAACATTCTTATCTCTATCTGTAAGGCTGGAAAGACATATACATAGGACAGAGATGGTTTTTAGCACAATGAGAAGCACCTTTAAATCTGTATTCAGAATACAAACAAAGGAAATATAAATTTTGAGCCTGTGACTATGATAATAGGATCCAGTAGTTTACCAAGGCTAGGTTAACAGCTTATCATAACCATTAATATATTAAAACTGAATTCTGAAGTCTTAATATTATGTATCATTTTTAAGTCTCATTGTTATATACATCAAATCATTTTAGATCTTCATAACTTAAATTTATATGTTTTAAATTATTTTTTAGATTTTTATAACTTACATAAATTTTAAATTTCTTATCCAGTTATTTACCATGAGACATGGGTAGTTGATGACTGAGAGCAGTCATGGATAGGTAAGGTTCTTTAAATAAAGGAGGAGTAAAATTTTACATTGAAACCTGTTTTGTGAGTTTATCCCTTCTTTTAGCCTGTCAGCAGAGTAAACTGTCTGGGTTTTGCTTTTTCCAGCAAAAGGCCTAGTATCTCTAGAACAAAAGCAAGACCTGGCTTTATATAGAAATGGACTGAACAAGTAGGGACAGCCATTGGGTGAGAAGCTGGTTGCTTGCTGTTGCTAAACTGATAAAGCTACAGTTAGCCACCAATATATATCATCAGAAATCTGAGAAGGATACATTTGAGCAGGAAGTGCAAATGGCCTTTGTATTGATTAAAATGACAGAGACTTATCCACTACCTAGATGGTTACCTGAGGTATTCTAATGGTTTCTCCTTGGAGGCAGAGTTCCCAGTGTTGTGTTTTATAAAAAGATAAAACGAGAGGAGGAATATGTTTTGGTGGAGGTGCAGTCAGATGTGGGGGAAGAGGGTGCCTCCGCAGGTCCATGCTGAGGTATCCCTTCCCCCTGAGGGAACAGCCACATGACTATATAGTATACAATAGAGTTTATTCAGGGCATGGAAAGGGGGAGTTAACAGGGTAGTAGAGGGAGAGAAAGGCAGAGAGTGGGCGAGAGAATAGAGAAATAGAGGAAAAGAGAACATGAGCACTTGGAGAGAGTTGGGGAAGGGAATGGGGAGAGAGGGGGGAAATAGGGCAGAATGGGAGCAGGAAGGCAAGAGCAAGAGAGAGGAGGGGGCAAGCAGCTCTTTTTATAGTGAGTCAGGCATAACTGTGGGACAGAGCTTAGACAAAATGCTAACATTGCCCCATTTTGTTTTAATTTGGTGGAGCAGGAATAGGGTTATCGTGATCTCTGACTACTTTCTGCTGGCTTTGGGGGTGATGTGTCTCTAGGAAACATAGAAGAATGGGTATGGGAATGTTTGTCCAGTCTTAGGAGAGTTGGCTGTTTCCTTGTTGTCCAGGGTCTATGGAAGCATCTATGGATAGATCAGAAGGAACAGGTCCAATAGAAGTGTCTGTGTCTGAGAGAAGATTGGAGCATCTGGAGGTTGGTTCTCTAGAGTTGTCCTGGATGTAGTAAGTGCCTGGAGTTGACAAGATGCTGAAACACACACACACACACACATATATACATATATATGTATACATATATATGTGTATATATATACATACATATATATATTAGGTAGAAATAAGATTAAGTACATATCTGGGAAAAAGAATTTTTTTTCTTAGATTGTGAAACCCTGAAGAATCTCACTCTCTGAAATATGTAATAAGTAAGAACTTTAGGCCATTGATTAGCAGATATACTTTTCTGAATGGAGTCTATTTGGTCCATGAGAGGTAGATTGAGTGGGTTTCCTGTAGCTTATAAGTATATAAAAGAGATAACAACATGAGTTAACAATATGAACAGTCTTTAAGATGAGCCTTTTGTGGAGCAGAAGGAACAAGGACTTTTTCCTTTTGTGTAGGAGACTGAATATACATAACAAGAAACACTTTTAAGTTTAGTTAAAAGACATTCATAAAACATAGGGGCGGGGCCAGACCTGCTTTTCACGTGGCAAACCAGGAGCTTAGGAAATAGCAAGAGAATGAAGGCTGTTCCCAACTGGCAGGGCAGCAGCGGTGGGGTGGGGCCGGAGGGAGCAAGGAAGCAAGCAAATAAGGTAGGGAGGGGGATGCCTACGATATGGATCACTAGTGAGAAAGTTGTTTTAAAGTGCCAGTTTAGTGGCCATGTTGAGATACTGCTTTCTGCTTACTGTGAATTAGACCAGACTGGGACATCCCAGTAAATAGGGACAAGGCAACGAAGACGAACCCATGGGTAAGAATAGGGTTATTAACTACCCCTACCAGTGTCCCAAGGATATTACTAATAACCAGAGAGATTTCTAGCACTGGCCAGACTACCAGGTTGTCACATGATGGACTGGAGGCTATGCTCTCAAGAGGGGCCATGTGCTGAGTGCTCATCACCCCTCGGCCCCTTGGAAGGTCCGAGACTGGGGCCTACTGTGGCCCTAACCTGGATCTCCCCAAGTGGGGAGGTGAGTTCCCAGAGAGCAGGGCTCCACATGTGGGCAGGCTGGACAGGAGAGGCCATAAGTGGGTGGATGCCACCCTCCTGGAGCTTGGAACATAGTCACGGCCAGTAGTTCAATGACTGAGGTGAGGTACCTCATGGGCCTCATAACCCAATTCAGACTACTCTGCCCCCACTGGTCAGAGTAAATATCCCCATGGTCTCAAGGGAGAATTCTTGAGCTCAGAGCTACCCCTGTGCTCCCCTTGAGGACGGAGACATCCAGTCTTTTCACTGACCCTCATTCTAGGACTTTTTCCCTTGGGTGAGATTTTCCTCTCTCCTTTGAGATAGTTTCTTTCTCGCTGCTGAGAAATCCCAGGCCTGAGTGAATTGCTCTCTGTAGCTCAGGGCACCGGTCCAGAGTGTAGCCTCCAGCCCATCACGTTATCTCTCTGGTTATTAATAATATCCTCAGGATGCTGGTAGTTAATAACCCTATTCTCACCCATGGATTTGTCTTTGCCGACTTGTCACTACTTATTGGGATGTCCCAGCCCTGGCCATGTGGACAGGGGGTTGGGGTGGGGAATAAGAGGACAGTGAGGGAGCAGGAAGGCAAGAGAGAGAGGAGGGGGCAAGCAGCCCCTTTTATAGTGAGTCAGGCACACCTGGCTGTTGCCAGGTAACTGTAGAGCAGAGCCTAGACTAAATGCTAACACCCAGAGAGGCATCAGTCTTTAGCACTTGCACAGGACAACATTAATTCTTTGACTGCCACACAGGGCTGCATCAGCCTTTGGCTGCTAGAACCAGAAATCTGAGAGCCTTTCCTGTGGATGAGGAACATGGGATACCAGCCTACCTTGGTGAGGCAAAGAGGGGCAGTCAACTCTCCAGTATTTTGCTTCTCCATGGTTTGGGCTGGATGATTGCAATGGGCAAAACATGGGGCTGTTTTCTCAGTGGTTAGCATTCCCACAATTGAGATTGAATCAACTTCTTTTGGGGGAGAACTTATGGCTGCCAGGATATGGCATTTTGTCTATCATGGGAAGATTTTTTTATTAGACATTTTAAATAACATATTCAGCAGATCTCTGAGGAATTTGAGAGATATTATCTATTATATATTATATATCAGGTATATAGTATACCTCATTTTAAATAAACTTTGTTTTTAGTTACTTTTTGAGCCTTATTCTTGAAAACAGGAGGCTAAAGAAAGCGTATCCCTGTAAATGAATTACATTTGTACTTGGCATGCCTATAAATATAGTTTTGAGCACATTAAAGAATTTGATCATTTATAAGGTGACTGATCATTAACTTGCATGTCTTAATTGTCTTCAACAGTCTACAAGTTATCAACTTTTATGAAATTAGGATTTTATAGTTTTATCCCTGTTAAGTTTTAGCCTTTAACATTTAAATTCAAGATTTATTTGAAAATCTCTAGCAATAAAATAAAACATTAAAAAATAAATTCATAGAGGGATTGAGAACCTCACAAAATCATAAATATAGTCTACAGAAAGACTGGGAACCTTAAATTTTATCTTTTTTATAGTGTATCATTACATAATATTACAGTTATTTTTATATGACTCAGTATATCCAAATAGAAATAAAAAAATAAATAGCTGAACAAGTTAGCAAAATTAAAGAGACTAGAAATATATCCTTAAGTCAATTTCTGCCAGGAACATCAACATTTAACAATCCCAGCGCTGATTATTTTAAGCAAACATATCTAGGGTTATTATTGAGAGATTGTAGACAGAGAATTTTGTTTTATAATGATTGCATATGTGTTGGCAGATGGAGACAGGCAACTTGCAAAGCTTAATAATAATTTTTATTTTTTATAAAGCTATTAAGTTGTAGAATAATAGAAGTGTTTGTAATGATTCATTAAACAAAAATAAATTTTCAAAAGACATCTACAAGAACTCAGAAAATGTTAATATTAGGTTATTTGGGGTACTTTAAAGATTTTTAACCACATCTAATAATCTTACAAATCTTAAAATACAGAAAGTTTATATAATAGTCTTACAGATCTGGAGATACTTTATACTTAGGCAAAAATTTTAGAGAGTTAAATAAAACCAAAAAATAAAAAGAGTATGAGCTGAGTATCCTTAATCCCTATTGGGAGTAGACTACTTTTTAGCTGTTTTAAAGCACATACTATCTGTTATTGTGCTTGTTTTTTTTTTCTCCCCAGTCATAGTGTCAGAGGCTGCCTGGCCTAAGACAGAAGTTAGGAAACTTTTCAACAAGCATGTTTGAATCAGGATTGGAGAGGCAACAGACCCACTGCAGACCCCTTTTAATAAAGTAAAACAGCATAAAATATTGGTTTAATATTATCCATAACCAAAAGATACCTGAATCCCTGAAAAACTGACAGCACCAGCACTGCCACTATACTGAGCTTGGGCATAGGCCTAGGGGATTAAAGGAAGACACAGACTCAGGCCATTCATTATGAGAGAATGCCAAAGCTTTTACTGAGCAGGTTCAATATATACACCAAACCGGGGAGGGAAAAAAAAACAGGAACTCAACTGGGGGGCAGTGGTTTGTATAGTGGAAAGTCCCTGCTTGGGGCATCAGGGCATCACACAGGACGTTTTGTTCTTAGAAAAACTGCAGACTGTTACTTGGCAGACAGCAGCACATGGAAAGTCTCAGCCAGGGCATGGCAGCCCTTTGGGGTCCTACAAAAAGCTGAATCTGGTAACCAGGAAGAGGTGACCAGTCAGAGAACAAAGACATCTTAGAGATAAGAAATTCTGAACATGGACCAGCAGCTCAGCAAGCAGCAGGCCAGCAGATGCAGGGTCTTTGGCATCTCAGACCTGGGCCCTGGTAAGGTGTGAGCACCCAAGAACACATGGAGTTAGGGCTTGTGGTGCCCGTGAGAGCATCACACTAGCAGTGTCAGCATCACCCCAGCCTGGTGCAAGGGGAGGCAGGATAGGCCAGTGGCAGCCAGAGCTCCATGGTCAGAGTAAGAAGCCATCTGCTTATCTGAAAGATAGAGCAAGCAGAGGTGTGTGGTGGTGGGGAAGGGAGATGGACATCCTTCAGAAGCAGAGCAAGGGAAAAGAATCACAAGCAGAGGGGCATAGAGAAGTATCTGGTATATCTGGAGGATTTAAACAGCCAGCTCCAGTGAGCCAATGAGAGGGACAAAGACAGAGCAGGCAGCTCCCATGGGGAGATGAACAAAGACAAATTAGCCATGGCTAGAGACAGGGTATGCTACAGGAGAGTTGAGAGATAAATGAAACATAGAGTTAGCTAGCAAGGAACACACTGCAGGTATGCTTGCTTAGTCTGGATCCCATGTCTGTAACAAAACTTATGAATACACCAGAAAACACAAATCCACCAGACACAAGCAACAGAAAAGCCGGAACGTTCACACGGACACAGGAGACCAGAAAACACAGACCCGCCGTGGCCACTTTTCACTCATACACCCAAACCAGAAGGAGAGAAGGACACATCTTTTCCATATGCATGTATTCACCTGGAAAGCTGATATGAGAAAAGGTATAACATGGTTTGGAGGAGGAGGAGGAGGAGGAGGAGGAGGAGGTGGAGGAGGAGGCGGCGGAGGAGGAGGAGGAGGAGGAGGAGGAGGAGTATGGCTGGTGAGCCTAGGGCCAAACAGAGGTGAGGCCGCAAAAGAGATAGAGGCTCCTATGAAGTGGAAACTTCTATTTTCTTTGGAAAGTTATGTCATGATGGTTTGCTGGGGCACACAGATGAAAGGATGTGTTGCTAAAGCAAACACAGGAAAGACTGCTGTCCTGAAGCAGACACAGGTGAAAGGATGTTTGGATATAGCAGACACGTGAAAGGACGCTTGATGAAGGAGTATAAATATGACCCCACAGACAGTGAGAGATGGTTTGGTTTGTTCCGCCTTGCTGTTCTTTGATAAAGACACACATGTACTGGTTTGCCTTACATAGCCTTGTTGAGCTCAACTTGTGATAATACTGCCATTGAGAGAAACTTGCCCAAGAACTGTTCATGAGGTTCTTGTGGCAGCTTGCTGCTTCAGTGGCCTCTCTTCAGGCTGGTTGTCAACTCTGGCAGCTTTTTCAAGATTGAACTACTGTTGCTGGGTCCTGCCTGGTGTCTGCCTGCCTAGAGGACTGGTATGCACCTGCTGAATTATATTTGGTATTTGCTACAGGATTGAACTGCTACCTTAAAGAAGATCAAGCTCGCCCCCAAAGAAGTATTGCTGAACAGGTCCACTTCCCCAAATCCTAATAACTTCTCTTCCACTACCTCTGCTGGGTGGTGGGCTAGAGGAGAGGTTGAGCCCATATTAAAAGTAGGTTGCAAAAATCTTATGCCTACACTCCTACTTTAGGAGGTCCCTTTTTAGCAAGGGAACAGGATAGGTTGATAGCACTAGTAAGGTGTTGGTAAGGCGACTACCCCTCAGTATACAGCTAAGTGTGGGATTTGGTGAGACTGATGAGGCTGTCCCCTTACCCCCATAATAGAACAAGAAGGAGAGTGGATCCTCAAAACCCCATGAGAACACAAGGAAGGAAGGCTATGGATCACCTTGATACTCTGATGACTATCTGAGGTTCCCTATTGGACATGGTAGTGGTCATGCCAAGAGAGTCTGGGCCCCATCAATTATCCATGACCAGACTTAAGAGGTCAGCTGGAGGGTGATCTGGCCTTGATGTCCTCATACTACAAAGGCCATGAGGACAGTCAGTAACCCAGTTTTCCTCTCAATGGCACTGTGGGCATAGTTGGAATGGTTTGTGAAGGTTTGTACAGGCCAGGCCCAATGACCCTCCTAACTGCATTTAAAACAGGGACCTAGAGGTTCTCTGGCTTTAGGAGCCTGGGTAGCTGTTAAAGCTAGCTAAAAGGACTTATCCAGCATCATTTATGTTTTGGGGCTTTTTCATCTTTCCTATGGTACACCTTGAAGGCCATGGCTAGACTTCTGCATGTGGAGTCATGAGTCCTCTCTATAGATAATTAACTCTGTCTTTAATATGGAAACTTGGGAGAAATAATATATCATAAGGAATTGTTTTCCTTCTGGAGACTTGAGCTCCAGGTTGGTATATTACAAGAAGGGCTTTGTGAGTCAGTCTAGGAATTGAGATGGGTTCTCCTATCTTTCCTGAATGACCTCTTGGATTTTTTTTCATAGTTTACTGCTTTAAGGGAAGCTTTTCAGAGACTGGCCAGAAGGCAAGTAATAACTTGATTCCCTAGCAATAATGCCCTCTGGGGTATAATTCCGATCAGGGGCCCAGTCTGGGAATGCCCCAGCCCTGGTTAGATGGGTAGATTTCATCTGTATGTACCCTAGTCTGGTACCAGACTCACCTTCACTCCTTGGGGAGAAGATTGTTGATGAGAATTATACCAACATCATGGAAGGTGGGATTGTAAGATTAGGTAATATACTGGAATTCTTTAATAAAGTTGGAGGAATTAACAGAGTAGGAATCCAATCTTTTTTCTATTTGAAAGAATTCACTTAATAAGAAGGATATATGTACTCTGACCAAGCTGTCAAGGTACACAAATTCTTCTGCTAAAGGATACTTAAAACTCAAAACAACCCCAACAACCTCCTGCAGAGAGAGAACTGTGACTGGCTTATGCCTGGTGGGGGCAGAGAAGAGAATAGTGGGAGAACTAAGGGCTGCCAGTGGGATGAAAGTGGGCACCTGAGAGAGTTGGTTTGGAGAAGTCTATTTCTTATTGCTGAGAGGAAGAAAGGGAGACCAAAGAGGCTGGAGAGGGGAAGAAGGGAATATTAGCTGAGGCTGATAAGGGGGGGGGGGTTGTTAGCATGATTGAAAATAGTGGAGGAATCATCTGGTTTGAGCTTCCTAGCTAGGAGTTGTTTTCTTGTTGGCTTATGCAATGTGGTCACTTTTAATCAAGATGGGAGTAAAGTCCCATGGCAAAGTCTATCCTTTTCAACCCTTCAACTCTAGTAAACATAGCTTTCAGCTATGTGGATGTCTCCATCCTGACTGGGTAGGGTTGTGGAGACAGCAGCTAGTATGTCAAAAAAGCCACGTTTCCTTTAAGATTGGCTCTGTGTAGATTTTTAACTATCAACCCTGGTGTTACAAGGTTTAACTTAACCCTTTTGTTACAGATTTCACTGGTGTTTACTCATACCCAGTATTCTTACATATCTTGAGGTAAGATTTATACCTTAGCAAAAGTTTTAGAGAGTTAAACCAAAATCAAAAGAGCATGAGACGAGTAGCAATAGTCCCCACTGGGAACAGACTGTCCCTTTATGCTGTTTTGCTCTATCTTCTCTGTCATATAATCAGGTGGCTGGCCTGATATGGAACAGAGATTTTGAAGCAACACTTGGATTTACAGGAGGGAGAGCCATACCCCAACTCCAGAGCCATCCTTTTATTGAAGTAGGACAGCATAAAACAAAGAATGATGTTATTTGTACCGAAAAGATACCCGAATTATTGTAAAACTGAATCCAGTAAGCTGAGAACAGAGAAGACTATAGAGATAGGACATTTTTGAGTCCTGGCTACAGCTGGAGAACTCTGCAGGAGAGCTGAACTCTAGCCTGCCAAGAGTGTGCATGGTGGTGTGGGGGTGGGTGTACTCTACAGCTGGTCTATTCATTTGCTTTCTCCTCCTCCTACTGGGTCCAGCTCCTGTCTCCTACTTTGCAACAAACTTGCAGATCCATCAACCAAAACTGAAAAGACAGGGCATTTATACTGTGTGAGCATGTGGGAAGAGGAAAACCAGACAAAAACAAACAGGGCTTGGAGCAGAGATAAGAAAAATAGGGAATATCTTTCTGTTTCTCCAATTGCTAGCAGTATTTGTAAAGGTCCTAAATAATATTGGGATTTAGGGTTCTGTTGGGTGGCCCTTTGGATTAGTTATTAGTTGCCTATTTTGATTGCAAAAAATGAATAAATTTGGGGACCTTCAGGTTAGGTGCCAGGTATAGAGGCTGTAGGTTTTCTAAAAGGCATCCCAAGGGGAGAGGATATAGAAGGTACCATTCCCGTGGATGAGAGTGGGGAAGAAATATGTCACTGCGACCTGTAGGTGCAGGCATCCCCAGGACTCAGGGAGGATTGGAGGAAGATACAAGCTATTCAGTAGGTTGTTACAACACTCAGTGGGGGCCAGAGGTAAGCCCAAGGAGAGACTTGACACTTGGTACCAGGGCTTTCATGGAGGCCAGAAGTTGAGGACAAAAGCCAAGCTCTAGGAGGGAGGTCTCTTCCACAGGAAAGAATTGGCAAACTGAGTCACAAAAGCCACGAGGACCTAAAGCAGCTGTGGGATTGTAGGCAGCTCGGAAGAGAAAATGAGAGAAGAGCGATAGAAGGGGTACAATAATCCAGTTGTGCCTAAGGAAACTGGAGGGTTGATGTTCCAAGGGTGGTGGGATGGGGTCTTGTGGAAAAGTCCAGCCACAGTCTTAAAGACCATGACTGGCAGGGGGAGGGGTGCCTCCATCTCCAACACTACCAGAGGAATTCCAGAAGCTCAGCAGTCACTTCCTCATTCTTGGGGAAGCAGTTACATTGACCAAAGGGGAAACATACCTAATTGCCACTGGTGGATGAGATTGATGAGCAGGAAGAAGAATAGGGTCCCAGTGCAGCTTAGACCCCCGAGGTGGAGTACAGGCCCCAGGGAGTCATAGAAACAATGTGTTACATGTCTAAGGGAGAGAAAGGCTTATGCATTACAGGTATTACAGCTCTGCTCTGGCTGGGGAACCTTTCCCTAAAATGTTACAGCCCTGGGGGAAGGTATCCTGGGAATAGGGTACCAAGGAATACCGCAAAATCACACTGCATAACAAACGGGTTTTTCTTGATTAAATGAGCTACATATAGATTGGCAGAATATGCATATTAGTGTAGGAGTGGCATGAATAATGTAGGAGCGACAATTCACAGGAAAGAAGTCATGTCTGTTACTGTAAACCAGGCCAAGAATCCATGTCTATGGAGGGCATAGGCCTAGGAGAGAACCTATGGCTATTAATCTGCCAGTGGGATATCATATCTAAAACTGCCTTCTAAATTATTGTCTCTCTACCCACAGATTAGTACAATGTTTCACCTTCATTATAGAAGCCTATTTTTTGCAGAGGATGGCAAAAGTGATCAAATACAGAAAAAGACATACCTGTGGAGTTCTCAGTCCCAAATGGGACCTATATCATACCCCATACCCCAAGGCTCAGGGAGCAATGCAGAAGGGGGAACTGGAAAAGGCAGAGGACAGGGAAGAGTGCTGGAAAATGCTGTCTATTGGATGTGTCAGGGTCTTTGTACTCATATACTCACAGTGGCTGTGTTTGCCTTTGAAAAGTCAAGCTCTTCAAAATTCCAGCATGGAGAAGAGGGGTGGGGTTATGAAGTCTCTCTACACCTAAGGAGCCATTGGCCATTGGTATATGCTGGTGAAGGGAAACGCAGGTTTCTTTAGGAATGTGACCCCTGATCATTGTTCATGCTCCAGTGGATTAAACTTCACCCATTTCCACTCAGATATCACTAATTGAATTCAGTGGGTTTAAACAAAGGTACATGAGTTGGGAATGGAATATGGTGGGGAAGTCTCGAGAGGAGTTAGAAGAAGGAAGTAAAGGGCAGATATGATCAAAGCACTTTGTATACATATATTAACTACTAAAATAATGAATGAAATATATTTTTAAGAAAACTGAAATTACAAAGTGCGACTCCAATTAGAATCACCAGTGAATACAAAGTAAATTACTAGTTAGCCTGTGGAGGAAAAAAACTCATATACACTCTTGATGTGAATGTAACTTAGTTCAACCATTGAGGAGAACAGTATGGGTCCTTCAAAAAAACTAAAAGATCTATCAAATGATGCAACTGATTGATGCAGTTACCCTTTCATATGTATATCCTAAGGAAATGAAGATAATATACCAATACAATACCTGTGCTTACTACAGTACCGCATACCATAATAGCTAAAGTGTTGTGGACCTGAGTGTGGGAAGGAGACCAGATCATAGATATTTTTAAGATGCTTTGATAAAGTCTCCATGGTTAATGTTCAATAATACTAGATGCTCATATATGGTAGACCTCACAGAAGACCATCAGATAGCTCTATTACTTGGGACTTTTGAAAGCCCCCAACCCCGGGGGAGATGCATTATTGGCAGAACACAAATGTTCTGGGATGCCCAATATATGACATAGGTTAGTTTAAAGGGACAAAATGGTGCAGTGTCAATTTTGGAATTTTGGTTTCTTTGAAAAACACAGAAATATTATGAGAAATATTAAATATTATGTTTTATTTAAATCCCAAGTATAGAATATGTGGCTGCTTCAGATTGCCACAGAAGCTGACTATGACTTGTCTCATGCTCTGGGAGTGGAATGATTTTGCTAACTGCAGATAGTTTATGTAATTGTGTGACATTTGGAATTCTAGGAATTTTTCAGATGGTATATAAGTGCTAGAGCCCCAATAAGTGACTTGTTGATTAATTGTTGTTTGATTGTTGCTTGTTTGATTGTTGATTTGTTGTTGGTTGTAGGTTATGGTTTGTTAAGTAGTCATGCACAAAGAAGAAACAACAAGAAGAAATTAGATTTCCTGATGGAGAAGATCAAGTGTCCTCCAAGAAACTTGTTGGCCCTAATCAGCAGGACTTAGTATAGCTACAATGTTCCCTTTTTGACCCCTGGCTTTATTTAGGGATCTCTTTTCTTTCCCCTCCATTATTATTTCTCGCTTATCTAGTGTTAGGAGATTGAAAGGATAGAAGAAAGGGGGTGGACAAGGGTAGAAGAAGAAGCACCCACAAAGTAGCAAAAGACCAGCTACAGATTGGTGGTCAACTGGTCAGACAAAATGGCAATACTACTAAAACATGCAAAATCTAAAGTGTTGAGAGACACTCAAAAGATCGGTAAACATTTGAATCCCTCCTCTCTCTGAAATACACAACTTTATTTTCTGATGGGGAAAGACAGACTTCACTTTCAAAACACATCATCTTTAACCTTTAAAGCAGGTGAAGTAAGGAAAGAAAGAGAGCTAACCATTAAGGGGTATATACAGAAGAGACAGTGGGAACCTGACACTGAGAGCAGGACAGCAGGTGACAGAGACTACAGCAAGGTGCCACTAACCAAAGTATATCAGGTTTGAACTGGCCAGCAGCATGAGTCAAACACACCTGTGACAGCTTGGGACCAAATACTCTGGACCCCCACTGCTGAGACCATTTCTTTCAGAAGAGAGTAAAGAGTTTGCAATATTTCCTGCTTGCAAGCTCACCCAGTAGCATACCTTTGCCTTATGGATGTTCACAGAGGATGTGAGACTCTTGGGTCAGAGTTTATCATGGCTTATGCTTGTGTTAGCTGCCTTTTGTGACCGCCAACATCAGATTCTACATGAGAAGCCAGGGGTGCCCATTCAAATATTGACTGGCAAATTTGATTCAGAACATGTTTGAAAGCAAAAGCTGTTCTGCTGAAGGTAGACAAGCCAGAATGGCTCATCCCCACAGAATCCTGCTTGGTTTTTTTTGTTCTGCTTTTGGCTTTGTTTGGGGGTTTGGTTTTCTTCTTCTTCACCATCTTCACCAAATTTTACCAATAAATATG